>NW_028300968.1:1618750-1942500 GCF_049000335.1 Polistes dominula | reverse complement strand
TTACCTATATAAATATAATAATAGTTATAATATACTTTTATATAAGTATAATAACCTATAAATATATATTTATTATACTTATGATATATTTATATAGTATATGGCAGATGGTATAGTAACCTACATAGTTAATTTATATTAAAATACCAATATAAATATAATAACCTATAAATATATAAATATATATTTATTATACCTATGATATTTCTATATTATAGTATATGGTATATAGCATAGTATTCTACTTGGTTAATTTATATTATTTCTATATTATAGTATATGGTATATAGTATAGTATTCTACTTGGTTAATTTATATTAAAATACCAATATAAATACAATATAATAACCTATAAATATATATTTAGTATACCTATAATATATCTATATTATAGTATATGGTATATAGTGTAGTAACCTACATGGTTAATTAATATTAAAATACCAATATAAATATAATAACCTAAAAATATATATATATATTTATTATACCTATGAGGTATCTATATTATAGTATATGGTATATAGTGTAGTAACCTACATGGTTAATTTATATTAAAATACCAATATAACTATAATAACCTATTAATATATATTTAGTATACCTATAATATATCTATATAGTATATGGTATAGTGTACAATACTAACCTACATAATATATCTATTTATATTTAACATAAATTTATATTAAAAAACCAATATAAATATAATAACCTATAAATATATATTTACTATATATATAACCTATAATATACCTAAATAGTATATAGTATATGGTACAATAGTAATCTACATGATATATCTAATTATATATAATATATATCGTTTCTTATCGAGACTTTATTAAAACGATACTTGTCTAGTTTATCAACAAAAAAGAAAAAAACAACCCTAAAACTTGTCTACCAGAACAAAAAAATAAAAAAAGAGAGAGAAAGATAGAAGCAAAAAAGGATAAAATCGAATTGCTAAATTGCAATGGTAGTCTCACGCACGTTAACGTGTCTCGTTTCTTATATAACAACTCTTACTTCAACCCTCTCTCCTTCAACCCCTACTCTCTTTTTCCTCCCCCACTCCCTTATCTATCTGTATCCTATCACCCTTCTCTTTCCATTGCTTTCTTTTCCACATATGTGGAGAAAGGAAGTGTATCATAAGTTACAAGAGCGAGAGTGAGACTTATGGTCTCGGTTAGGTCCATATTTCATGCTTTTGTTCGATTCTGTCGGGGCATTATTTTAGGTTATGTCGAGAAATGCTTTCGGGATCGCGGTTTTACCGTTTTTCCTTTATTTCTTTTTTTTTTTTTCCTATTTCATTCTTTTTTTTTCTATTTATTCTTCCTTACTTCTGACCCAACCAACCCCCCACCCGAGCGCCACTTTTCCATTTCTTTTTTTTTTCTTTCTTTCTTTCTTTCTTTTTCTATATTCTCTTCTCTTTTATTTCTTTTCCATTTTTTCGATAACCACCGAGTAGAAATATGTCGTGTTTCCTGCTGCTTGCTCGTGCTTACAAAAAGGGGATGAAGGAGGAGAGAATAGAAAGAGAGAGAGAGAGAGAGAAATAAAAAGAAAATGCTTTTACTAATGCACCCCCCTTTTTTTTCCTTTCTCTTATAACAACACATTGATTGCTACCTTCGAAAGATTGCCAACTAAGTCATTGCTGATTTTAAAAGCCATCTATCGACAAAATCCGCAATCATTTAGTTGCCAACCCAATAGTTACAATCGTACATTGTAAAATGAAACAAAAATTTAAGTAGATGAATGATTAGAAAAAATTTATTAGGTTATTCGAAAAGTTCGTGCCAATTTTGACGAAAGATTGAAACGCAACGCATTTAAGTACCTTTTTGTTTTTATTTAGTATATATATTTATTCAATTATATATAAGTATTAATTTGTTCCATAACCTTTTATCATTTTAAAGGATAAATGAAAAAGTTTGTCTCGCCAGAATTTTTCAGGTTGTTTTTTTTTTCATAAAACAAATTTTCTGCCATCTACCGACAATCGACACGAACTTTCTGGACAACCCAATATCTTCTTTATTTTTTTTTTTTTGCTAGGTATGAAAACAATTTGTTATACTCTTTCAAGACTAACTTTCCTTCCTACATTCCTTTATTTCTTCCCACGGTGTATGTGTGTATGTATGTGTATGTATGTGTATGTGTATCCGAAAAATGTCATTCCTTTTCTAAGCATTTAACTGCTGCGATAAAACATGTCTTAGCTTCTAAGAGGCATCTTGCGTATCCCTTCCCTTTTTTTTTCATTTCTTTAAAAAAAAAAAAAAAAAAAAAGAAGAACCTAACAAACAGAATGAGAGAGAGAGAGAGAGAGAGAGAGAAAGAAAGCACAAGGAGCCGAGTGGCACTTTAAAGTATTTTTGGCAATATAAGGGGTTGACTTATGACTCGCGCGATTCCACCCGAAAGGATAGAAAAGAAAGAAAGAGAAAAAGAAAAAATGTCAAAGAGAGAAAGAGAGAGAGAGAGAGAGAGGAATACATATATATATATATATATATATATGTATATATACACGGTGGCGTCTCGAGTTGGGATATTGCATTGTGTTTTCTTTCGGGACAAATGATTTACCGCGTTTCCCCTTGTATTGCCGCGAGCTACTACCCGTTCCTGAAAAAACACGTAAGGGGTTGCAAGAGTCACCGTGTTATAGGGTACGAGGAAAAGTAGTTAGGTGGAAAGAGACGATACGAAAAAGAGGGAGAAAAATATATATGTGTGTGTGTGTGTGTATGTGTATGAGAGTGAGAGAACGAAATATTCGCAATGTGGGAGGTGGTATTACATATTTATGGGCTTCTGGTCCCGGCACGGAAGCAAATTTCGAGCAAATCTCGGTCGGAAATAACGTTAAAGCCATTGGGACATAAGGCCTCCTTGGTATATTTTTTTTTTTTTTTTTTTTCGAACACAAGGAATATCGTCGATTTCCTCGGTTACATTTATTTTTATCAAACGCCATTGAGAACAACGTGCTTCTTAATTCTTTTTTTTTCTTCTTCTTCTTTCCCCTTTTTCCTTTTTACTTTACTTTATTTCTTTTCTTTTCTTTTCTCTTTGATATTTTCGTAGTTTTTTTTTTTTCTTTCTTTATTTCAATCTATTTCGCGTAGTATTATTTTGTGTTGTATTCAATTTGTTTCAAAATTCGTTTAGGGGTGAAATTGTTTTCGAATGGGAATATTATTTTACTTATTTGTTTCAATTCTTATTTTGTTTAAATAAAGAAAAATATATTATTATTAATAATTAAATTAATAACACGAGTCCTTTCGTAATTTATTTGTTTCCATTTTGTTTCACGTAGTATTATTCAGTATTACATTCAAGTTGTTTTACATAAAATTCTTTTAAAGGTTAAAATAAACTGTCGAATGTTTTCCAATTTTACTTATTTGTTTCATTTCTTATTTTGTTATAGAAAGAAAAATATAATATTATTAATAATTAATAATTAAATTAATAACGTATCTTTTCGTAATTTATTTGTTTCCATTTTGTTTCACGTAGTATTATTTTGTATTCAATTTAATTTGTTTTAAAATTCATTTAAGGTTAAAATAAGTTGTCGAATGTTTTTTCAACAAGAATATAATTTTACTTATTTGTTTTAATTCTTATTTTATTAAATAACAAAAAATACAATATTAATAATTATTAATAATTAAATTAATTACGAGTTCTTAATTTCTTTTTCATATTTCCTATTTTGTAGTTTATTTGTTTCCATTTTGTTTCACGTAGTATTATTTTCTGTTGTATTCGAGTTGTTTCACATAAAATTCTTTTAAGGTTAAAATAAATTGTCGAATGTTTTCCAACGAGAATATGGAATATATATTTATTTATTTATTTCAATTCTTAATTTTTGTTAAATAAAGAAAAAACATAATATTACTAATTACTAATAATTAAATTAATAACAAGTCTTTACTTCCTCTTTGATATTTCCTATCTCGTAGTTTATTTGTTTCCATTTTGTTTCACGTAGTATTATTCAGTATTACATTCAATTTGTTTCAAAATTCATTTAAAGTTAAAATAAATTGTCGAATGTTTTTTCAACGAGAATATGATTTTACTTATTTGTTTTAATTCTTATTTTGTTAAATAAACAAAAAATATAATATTATTAAATATTAATAATTAAATTATAATAACGATACCTTTCGTACTTTATTTGTTTCCATTTTGTTTCACTATTACAATATTATTTTGTAGTATTCAATTTGTTTAAGTTCTTTTAGAGTAGAATAAATTATTAAAAGCAATATATAAAGATTGTATAAATATTTTCCAACGAGAAAATAATATTTCATTACTATTAATTTATTATTAATCATTTAAATTGATTAGTGTCTAAATATGGCGGGTAGTTTAAAGTACGAGTTCCCGATCGGTGTCGCCAACTGGTGTTTTGCGAGGAAACTAATAATCTTATTCGCGATAAGCCCATACATAAAACGCACACACAAAACACACTGTATAAAAACGTTCCCATGAAAGTTGGATGTATGAGTAAAAAAGAGAAAACAAAATCTACTTAAGAGAAGAAAATGAAAATGTGAGAAAAAGAGATAGAGAAAGAAAGAGAAAGAAGAAGAGAGAGAGAGAGAGAAATCTACCAAAGAGAAGAAAATAAAATGGAGATAGAGAGAGAAAGAAAGATTATCCTAAGATCGTTTATTATTTCCTTCTCATAATTTATATTCCCGTGCATATTATTTTCCTATCCATTAAGCTGGTCTCTCTCTCTCTCTCTCTCTCTCTCTCTCTCTTTGCACCCGCTTTTACGCGAATCCACTTCCTCGAAGGCAATTATCGAGTAATTACGAAGTAACGATTATTTGCTTGACCGTTCGTTTGAATTCGAATAAAATGAGTAAAACGAATAAATGAAACATAGATAAAAGCAGAAATGTGTAGAAAGACAAAATAAAAATGATTTAACAAACAAAACAAAACAAAACAAAACAAAACAAAAAAGTTAAAAGAGTAATAGAACGCGAGCTTAACAAGCTTCCAGGAAACGATTTCTCGAATGAATCCGGGTCGTATCGATACCTCCAAGGCAACTTGTGATGGTGGTGGTTGGTGGTGGTACATTTTCAAACATCGTTTTTGTTTTTTGTTTTTTTTTTTGCTAATTACGTCAGAATTAATTCCCCTTATGCTAAAGAAAAAAGAAGAAAAAAAAATAATAATAATAATAAAACAAGAACAAAAGGGGGAAGAAATAAAAGAAGACACAGAAAAAAGAGAGTTTTATCGAAACGATAATTGAAGGTTTTTTTTTTTATCGAAACGTTTCTCGTTAAACGAGTTACAGATAGAATTTCTGTTTTTTTTTTTTTTTTTTATTTCAGGTTACTTATACTGCTCGTTAAATCAGGGGTATCTATCGATTTACTGGTAATTCTTAGTAACTATTGTTCACAACCTATCTTAAGAATGGAAAGATAGTTTTTGACAAGGCATTAACGTTTATGGGATCATCAACATGAGATATCGATGAACATCTTCGAAAAAGCCGGAAGAAGTTAACCTCCGTTCTTTTACTGGACTACGGAACATAATGCCTCCCGTGACTTCCGATTTGATTCGGTTATATTTCATACGATCGCACACATAAGTGAGAGAGAGAGAGAGAGAGAGGAGAAGGGTGGTGAGAAACTAACACGAACAACGGAGTCCGAATATTTGGGGATGAAATTGTGCGTCCATTATTCTCAGTCGAATTATTTATCGATTATCGATTGAATGAATTGTACACGTTTTTTTATCTTTTATGAAGAAACATTTTTGAATTTTATGACATTGCAGGTTTTCATTATTAGGTTTTTTTCATCATTAAATATTAACACTTTAATGGTCGCACGTTTTACACAGTCAAACTTCACCTTAGGGACCTTTTCAGAAACTTTATTAAATTAATTCTTCAAAAATAACATTAAAAAAAAAATAAATAATAACAAATTTAATTTTATATCATTTTAAATATATAAAGTTATAAAAAAATAATGGTCAATTATGGTTGTTCCGGTTATCATACACACACACATGTTGAGTGGCCATTAAAATGTTAATATTATATAATTAAAATTATGTATATATATATAATTATTTAATTAAATATTATATATATATATAAATTTTATTATATATAAAATAATATAAATTATAATTAATTAATAATGTAATTATGTTATTTATATATTTTTCTATATTTATATATTTATTTTATATAATTTTATATATATATATATATATAAAATAATGTAATTATATAAAAAAAATAAATAATAATATTATACAAATTAAATAAATATATTATATAAATTAAATAATAATTATATAATATAATATTTAGATATATATATATAAAATTATATAAATATATAATTAAGTAATTAGATAATTATATATAATATTAATAATTATTTTAATTTAATTTAAATTAAATTTAATATGAATATTAAAATTACCTAATTAACATTTTATAATTTATATTAATTAATTATATTTACTCTTATTAAAACTCATTATTAATAATATGTTTAATATTTATACATGATATATATATATATATAAAAGTATAATCCTTAAAACCATATCAATCACAAATACCTAATTATCTAAATGAAAAACAAAAACTAAATAATTATCGAAGTTTATTAAATTAATATAATTAAGAAAAAGAAAGTAACCCAATTTTCAAAGTAATTTATTAAAACAGTCTCTAATTAACGAGCCTTAATCGACGTATACGTTTAAAACAACAAACTACTATTAAACCTACTATATTTACAAAGAAGACTTTTCCAATTTCATTCCACTCTTTGCACACAACTAAAAAGAACAAAAACAAGAAGACATAAAAGCACCTAACAAGATCGTATTACTACTACCATCCAAAAGTAAAATCGGAATTAAATTCGTAGAGAAAAGTCTTCTATCTCTTCACGAATTACCCCCACCCCTTTTTTCTTCAAAGTCAACTAACATACATACATACATACCTACACATACACATATAAATCTATCTGTTTCTGTATATAGAGAATAAGTAGTGGTTGAAATCTTCTTCTTTCCCACCCTCAACAGTATCCAGAGGGGGTTGAAGAAAAGTGGGGTGGTGAGGGTGGGGGTTAGCTCCTCGACCGAGTAATTTTCGATTGCCAAGGCACGAAACGACGAATGAATAAGTAAGAAGATATCGAGCCTGGAGCCGTTTGCGCCCACTTTGTAGTTTCAGGTTGCTTTATGTATATGTGTGTGTGTGTGTCTGGATGTGTGGGGGTGTGTGTAAGTTTGTGAGGTAACGGATCGTATCGTAAGTAAGAGAAAGATAGATAGATATAGATAGACAGATAGATTCAAAGTTAGATAAAGATGGAGAGTGTGTGTGAGTGAGTGAGTGAGTGAGAGTGTGAGAGAGAAAGGTGAATGGGTAAAAGGGACGGGCAGATATACCAAGTACGAGGGATTTCGCGAGCAATTACGTGATTAAGACGCCTCAGGCTTCGCTTGGGGTCTACTAAGTACGTACTTAGAGCTCTGATCCGTTACCGTACCTTTAACCGAGCTGCCTGCTGTTCTCTCCAATGAAAACTCTTTCTTCGTTTCACTGAGATGATGCTACTAATACTACTACTACTACTATTATTGTTGTTGTTGCTGTTGGTGTTGCTGTGATCTTAGGGAACGTGTCCTTGCTTATCCTATTCCCTTTTTTTAACTTCTCTTCTTTTTTGATTCGAGGACCTGAGAAAAGTCCTAAGTGTTTCCTTTTGCTTTAGCTTTGACTCGACCCTTTCAGTTTAGTCCAGACAAAATTTAACTAAATTATTCAAACGAGGTTTGACTCCGGTTTTCAATGCTAAATTCTTTCCCTCTTTTTTTTGTTGTTGTTTTTTTTTTAAGTTCAGATCTAAACCTTAATCTCAAGAAAGGGATGGATTTAAGTTATCACGAAGTGAGGATTAACAATATTTGAGTACGAGTATGTCCAGTTTTTGATACTTTTTCCGGTTCTGACTTTTCTTTATCTTCCTATAACTCCCATACATTCACAAACCAGACTATTCCCCTCGTGTTTTTGTTTTGTTTCTTTCTTGCTTTCCTGGTCCAGGTTTTATGAGCTCGTGAAAAGGACGACACCGTTGCTCGCGTTAGATATTCATTAGCGGTGAGAGGACGAATACGGGATACGTTATTCCGGGGTCCAAAAAAAGTCCCGGTTGTGGTAAAAGTATTCAAATAAAAGCAACAACGTAAATGAAAAAGTGAAACAGAGAGAGATAGAAAGATGTATATATGTATATAGGGTGGTCATTATTATCCAGTACTCGCAGTGGAATTATAAACATTTTATGATGGTTTTAATTAGTCAAGAAGATCAGTTCTCTCATTCGTAAATTCTTCTTTCCCCCACCTTACTGTACCCCCATTCTACTTTACCCCCACCTTGAACGTGAACTCATTCTTTTCCGGTTTTACTTTTCCAATCTTTTTATTTTAAAAAGGAATCCTTCGAATATCAAAAAAATTTCTCGTAAAACGTTGCCTTCTATTCTCTTTGTCTTTTCTATTAGGTTGGTAACTAAATCATTGCTGATTTGAAAAGTCCACCTATCGACAAAATCCGCAATTATTTATTTGCCAATTCAATATTTCAAATCTTTCATTTCCTCTTTTACTTTAGAACTTTTTGACGAATAAAAGAACGTGGGATAAAGAAAAATTGTGAAAATAGATGAATGGACGATTTCCAGCTACCCTTCCATCAATCGTGGCTGGATGACGATTTAGAAAAGCTAGCATCTCGCCCTTATCACTATCCAAAAGTGCCTTACGAGTTATATGACGCGTGGCATGTGGTGAGAAATTCAGAGAAGAGAGGACTCATTTGAATCCGAATGGGAGACGATTTTGGTTGAGAAGAGGACCCCCCTGTCAACGAAAATGGCAGCTACCGACAGAGAAAACGTGAGACGTTGTGGTCTAAGAATGAGAAAATCAAAGAGAAAGAAAGATAGTGACATATATATATATATATATATATATATATATATATAGTAGGAAGGGAAGAAAAGGGATCTCGATTTTCTAAGGGAGGAAGGGCAATTCCAACAATATGTCAACGACAGATAGTCCTATCGGTACTTTTCCTAACCTCATTCAACCCCCAACCTTCGAATGCTAATCATCCAACTGAAGTTCACGTATTTTCGTTTTTCACACATCTCATTGAATATAAGTTGTTTTTAAACATTTTTTTTTTAGTTATTTATTTTTCTTTTTTATAACTAGAAATTGATCTACTTTTTGTGTGTGTGGAAATGGTACTTTTGAAAAAATTCAAATGGAATTTAAGTCAAAGTATTTTTTATATTTAATTGTATATTAAATTATATTTAATATAATAATAAGAATATATTAAAATATAAATTATATAAAATACTATATATTTATTTACTATACATTTGAACATAACCTAACTTTTATCTATAAATGTACATAACCGGTAATCTTCAAAAGTACTGTACCGATAGTCTTGAAATTTTGAAACAACGTTGCAATCGCATATAGCTTGCTTTCTATTACATTAATTTATTTATAAAAGAATTAATTAATTTAAAAAACAAAAGAAAAAGATACAGATAAGTCCAGCACCATCTGTTGGTCATAGATCTCGATGAATGCGCCGAAACATTTGAACATAACCCAACTTTTATCTATAAAACAACGTCATATTTTGACTCACATGAGCCACAGTAATGCATGACAAGGCACAACTAGAATATTAATAATAATAAAATGTTTTTATGATTATTCATAAATGATATGAAGGATCAAATCCATCAGATCATTTCAAGAAGAAAAATACGAGGCAGAAAAAGCAGAAAAGGGAGAAAGGATTTTAAGAAAAGGTGAAGTCAACGAAGCAACCAATCCTCCTCCACCCTCCTCCTCCACCCTCCTCCTCTACCTCCACCTCCACCTCTTTCTAAAGTCTCATCCTCATCCTTTCTGCTATTAGCACTTTACTTTCGACTTGAGTCATTTCTACCTTACCCTAACCCTTCTCCCTCTACCACGTCTTCAGGATTATTATCCTGCCGATTTCATAAGATCCTTCGAAGCGTAGGCGATGCCTCCCTCTCTCTTTACCATCCCTTTTCCCTTTTCTTACCCTATTTCTCTCTCTCTCTCTGTCTTACTTTCTTACTTTCTTACTTTCACCTTCTGGCATATCCTACTCGCACTCCATTAAAGTAATGAAGACACTGTCGTCGGCTTCGTGGAAGACTATAGCAATGACTATACTTTCTCTCTCTCTCTCTTTTAGGTAGCGTAACGCTTCAGGGTCCAAAGGGTTTTCCTTCCAAGGAATTTATTCCACGTTGGTGGTTGTTAAACTCAAAACAAACCAACAAGCCCCTCTCTCTCTTTCTCTCTCATTCACTCACTCACTCACTCACTCATACCTTATCTCATTTTCCGTGACTCGTGTCTTTTACGTTATATACACGTCTCTACTTATTATCGACGTTGTTGTTATAATTGTAGTTGTGTGTGTGTGTGTGTGTGTGTATGTGTGTAGAGAGAGAGAGTCTTTAGTTGTTTCTCAGTGTTTTCATCGTCACGGTACGAAGGATTTTATCGTTTCGCCTGTTTTGCATCCAGGACCATTAAACTCGCGATGACGCCTCGATATTATTCTTAAACTAAGAATATTTCTATCTCTCTCTCTCTCTTTTTTGCTCTCTTTGAGTTTTTTTTTAATTTTTTTTTTTTTTTTTTATATTACTTCCTGAGTTTCATTGGAATACTTTTTATTCTTTTTCCATTAATTACCATCTAATTTAACATTACTCGACAAACTCGTACCATTTTCTTAGATATTATAATACATTTATTATAATCTGTTAGTATTTTTCATCGTACGTATATTATTTTACATTTTATCATTCTATTTTAATATTATCTTTCTTCATTTATCTTTGTATAATATTATTTCATCTCTCGTGAGATACTTCCACTCGTATTCGATCAAATAAATAAAATAATTAATAAAACTTTTTCATTTTTTTTTTTTTACAAATGTTCAATGCTTTATAATCATACCTATAATTTGTTATAAATTATATTATATTAACGATACCAAAATTTTAACATTTTTATTTCCCATCTCATATGAGACTTAGAAAATAGACTGACCATTGACCATCTAAATATCTTTTTGTTGATAAAATTTTATCAATCATTTTTCCCCTTTTCAATCAAAAGCAAGGAGACTCATGAAAACTCAAAAAAAAAAAAACGAAATTAAATAAACAGATTAACTCATAGTCATGTTCATATGATACACGTGTGTGTCTGTATGTGTGTGTGTGTGTAGCATAGGTGAGGAGTTAGTCTTTGTCCTCTTTCAATCGAAAGCAAAAAGATTCATGAAAACTCAAAAAAAAAAGACAAAATTAAATAAACAGATTAACTCATAGTCATGTTCATATGATACACGTGTGTGTCTGTATGTGTGTGTGTGTAGCATAGATGAGGAGTTAGTCTTTATCCTCTTTCAATTGAAAGCAAAAAGATTCATGAAAACTCAAGAAAAAAGACAAAATTAAATAAATAGATTAACTCATAGTCATGTAAAAGTACAATGTGTATGCATGTGTGTGTGTGTGTGTTTGTAGTATAGGTGAGGAGTTAGGCTTATAATATACGTGACATTCGTACGTCGCTCGCCATATGTCGCTTACGGGTCGCGTGCCTTCACGAGAGGGCTTTCGTGGCACTGTAATTATGGTGCTCGACGAATAATGAACGGCTAATATTGTCGTCCTACCACCCTCCCCCCTGCCTTCTTCTCCTCCCTGTCATTCTCTTCCACCTCCACAGTTACCCTTTATCGGTCTCCTCCATCCTTTTACTTTTACTTTTCCTTGTCTTTCCTTCCTTCCTTCCTTTCTTCCCTTTCGACGACTTATCGACCTTTCGTTTTGTTGCCTTTTCAGTCTAGTTTTGTTCGATGAGATCCTTTGATCGTACGAAGTATAGGTACTTTCATCTAACTCTTTCTATATAATTTTTTATATATATATATATAGAGAGAGAGAGAGAGAAGGAGAAATATACAGAGTGTTTAAAAAGATTGGAAGGATTTAACTTGTGTTAAACTTGTTTTACAGATTACTTTGATCAATTATGTGCAAATAATTGGATGTATTGTAAATATGTATTGTAATATTCAATGAATTATGTTAGTTGGTTTTTAATATTTTTTTTTTTTTTTAGTTGAATTCTTTAATGAATTTCTATTTTTATCGGGGGTCATATTAAAAGGTTGGGGTTTTTTTTTTTTTTTAAACAAAAATACGATAGTAAAAGGAAAGACCAATTTTGGGAATATCTAAGTGCATTTATAAATGCACTATTATTTATAATAACTATTTATAATATTGCATATATATAGTATAGGTATATAACATATATAATATACGTGCGAGCACGCAATATTTTACTATTTTTATAATATTATATTATATATTTATAATAATATAAATATTACATTCTAATATTATAATATAGATTTATAATATATTAGAAAATATGTAATATATTTTTATTTAATTTATTTAATATTTTAATTATAATTATTATTTAGTATTTTAATTAATGTATAAAATATATTTTCTAATATATATATATATATATATTTATATAAGAGAGTATATTATTTCTAATATATTTATATAATTTTAAATTATATAATAAACTTATAATATTTATATATATATATATATATATATATATAATATATAATTGGGATATTAGATAAAATTATGCAATTATTAATTCGACAAATGGAAATTTGCATTATTGCATAAAAATACAATTTGTTAACATTTCTTATACAATTATTTAAACATAACTTTATATATATATTTTTCTCAATCCAATTGACTTTAGTAATACATGGTATAAATTTAATCCTAAACCTTTATGAAACACCCTGTGCATACATTTTCTTTTTAACCTTTTGTATATATATATACAGTTGCATGCATAAATATCCGGCCAACCATATTTTTATATTTAACTGAGGTTTAAATAGTATAAAATGAAATCAGTAATATATCATTATAAAGTAGATTTATTGTGCTACATTACTACATAGTTAGATAATTAAATACAACAAATAATAATTATTTAGAACAAAAACAAAAGTTTTTGATACTTCATAAATATCCGGCCAATATCTTTAAAGGTATTTACTAATCGGGAAAGAATGTGTTTCGCTCCGTGTGGTATGTAAACATTGAGTATGCTATTTGTTCTGTATTATCCGATCAGTTATCATTCGCCAAGATGCCGAAAAGGACGTCATTAGACAAACGTGAATTAGTTTTGAAGTTACACAATGAAGGTAAAACTTCACGTGAAATATCCTCAACTTTAGCTATGGGAAAATCGACTGTTAATGATATACTAAAAAAATTTGAGACTACTGGTACTGTAGAAGCTAAACGCATTCCTGGGCGACCTCGAAAAACAACTCAGCGTGTTGATAAAGTGATCAAAAGAAAGGCTGTTTCAGACGTGAAGAAAAATGCTGCTATTATTGCACGTGAATTACGTGAAGAAAATTTAACTGACATTAGTCAAAGCACCGTATCTCGAAGACTAAATGAAGTGGGACTTTTTGGACGCGTTGGTGTTAAGAAACCATTGATCAGTAAGAAAAATAAGAAGGATAGATTGGAATTCGCAGAAAAACACAAGTTCTGGACTATTGACGATTGGAAAAAAGTTTTATTCTCAGACGAAACTAAAATTAATTTATTTGGAAACGATGGGAGAAGATACGTTCGACGACCTAAAGGTACCAGAAATGATCCACGGTATCAAACACCAACTGTGAAACACGGTGGCGGAAATATCATGCTATGGGGAGCTTTTTCTTGGAAAGGCGTTGGTCCGATTTTCAAAATTGACGGCATTATGGACTCTACTAAGTATAGGGATATTATATTAGATGTAATGCTGCCTTATGCACGTAAAAATATGCCAAGAGGATGGATCTTTCAGCAGGATAATGATCCAAAACATCGATCAAAGCTCCTTCAACAAGTTTTTTCTCATAAAAAAGTCCGAGTTTTAGAGTGGCCAAGTCAATCTCCGGATTTAAATCCAATAGAGCACTTATGGCAAGAATTAAAATTAAGAATAGGGAGTGAAACTTGTGCAAATAAAGCTGATTTATGGGAAAAAGTTCAAGAAGAGTGGCAAAATATCTCTCAAGAACGAATTGTCAAACTGATCGAATCAATGCCTCATCGATGTGCTGCCGTGATAGCAGCAAAGGGTATGGCTACTAAATATTGATGAAAAACGTTAACTTTTTTATTTATTTCAAGTTATAATAGTTTGTAACTGTTTTTTCTTAAGTTTTTTGTTATATATTGAGTAATTTCTGTTTGGCCGGATATTTATGAAGTATCAAAAACTTTTGTTTTTGTTCTAAATAATTATTATTTGTTGTATTTAATTATCTAACTATGTAGTAATGTAGCACAATAAATCTACTTTATAATGATATATTACTGTTTTCATTTTATACTATTTAAACCTCAGTTAAATATAAAAATATGGTTGGCCGGATATTTATGCATGCAACTGTATATATATATATATATATATATATATATATATATATTATTGTATGTCAGTGCTGCATCCCTTGTTCAACCAGTACGAGACCCATTGTCTCGAAAAAAATACGTACACACACACACGTACATATACATACATATGTAAAGATTTTGTAGTCGAGTTAAAAGTCGAGTACAATAAAAACGAACACGTTGTGTAGTTAAATCAACTCGCTCATTTGTTCTCCACCTCCTCCATCTCCTCCACCTTCTATTTCACCTTCAATCAACCTATACACTCTTATAATATTTCTCATTTATTCATACATATATATTATTATATTATATTATCCAATTGAAGATACAGATAAGAATCTTCGGACAGGTGACGCGTGGGAAGTTTGCAATACAACCTATTACAATTTATAAAAAGCCAATGGTTGATTAAACAACACACCACTTCGTGCAAATAATTAAACCCTTTGTCGCGTCATCGATTGAACAAGCTAAACCCTTTTTCACGGTTTTAACTGGTCCCTTGTCTCGATAGATTTTACCATGATACATCCAAAGAACGAAGAAGAGGTTTCACAGAGAAAGGGTTACACGATATTACATACATACATACATTACACACGTATATACGTATATGCATATACGTATGTGTTCTTTTTTTTCTTCTATCTCACTCACTCTTTCTTCTGTACATTTAAAGAGGACAAAAAGAGAGAGAGAGAGAGAGAGAGTAAGGGAGGGTTCTAATTAATGGGTGGAACTGTTCTTGACATGTTTACTCTAGGCACAACCCCCTTAAGTTTCTTTCTCTCTCTCTCTCTCTCTTTCTATTCTTTTAGAGAGAAACAATATGTATACGAAAACGAGAGAAAGAGAGAGATGGTAGTAGTGGTGGTGGTGGTGGTGGGGGGTAAAGGTTAGTGATACAATCCTTGTAATTCTCATACTTCCTTTTCCTCCTCTTCTTCTTCTTCTTTTTTTTTTTAAAGTTTTTTTGTTTTTACTTCACCCTAACCTCTTCATCCTTCTCATCATCATTCTCATCCTCTCTTTCAATTTTAAGTTTTTATTTGTACCAAACGGTTTAGTCAAAAGCATCACGCAAATATACTCATAAAACGACCAATTATCATTCAGAATTTCAGTCAGAGAGAGAGAGAGAGAGAGAGGAAACTTTAAAGTTCTGATTAAACACGTTTCTCTAATGGATGCCAATAACAACTATTATGGTCTTTTATCTGGATGGTAATAGTCGTACACTTGGAAGAAGAATAAGAAGAAGAAAAAGGAAGAGGAAGAGAAAGAGGAGAAGGAGAAGGAGGAGGAGGAGAAGGGTGGTGATGGTGGTGGTGGTGGAGAAATAAAAGTAGAAAAAGTAGAGAAGAAGGATCGATCGTTCGAGTAGTGTGAAACGATATTAAAAAGGAAAAAAAAAGGAATCAACAGCAGCAGCACCAGCATCAACAACACCAGCAGCAAAAGGAGGAGAAACGGGGTTGGGGAAAGGGGAGAAAAATAGAGACGGAAGTGTAAGTAACGATATATACGGTAGCTGGTGCAACAGCGTACAGTGCAACGCCTTTGCACGTCTTTGAATGCAATTTCCAGGATGGGATAGATCGATCGTGTAACTACGAAGAGATGATTATTGCTACCATACTTGCGGAATCCATTGGCGTCCTTCTCTTTTATTATTTTTCAATTATTTTTATGTATGTATATGGTATCTTATCTTGTCTTTTAATTTTTATTTGTTTTAAGAATATTATTCGTGTGAATTAATTTAATAGTTG
The DNA here is from genome assembly GCF_049000335.1 of Polistes dominula. Classification (NCBI taxonomy): domain Eukaryota; kingdom Metazoa; phylum Arthropoda; class Insecta; order Hymenoptera; family Vespidae; genus Polistes; species Polistes dominula. The sequence continues at coordinate 1,925,984 of NW_028300968.1, read as the reverse complement.
GATTTATTCGTTTTGTTTTGATTTCATTTGGTAATCAATTAATAAAGTACAGTAGGTATAGGAATTAATAGGAAATATTTTTCATTGCAAACGTTTATTATTTATTATTCTTTTTAATTTAGATATGATGAAGATTTATGATAATTAAAAATAATAAAATATATATAGAATATATAAGGTATATATTATATTATAAATATTTTATTATATTGAATTATCAAATATTATTTTTTATTATATTAAATATGTTTTTTTAATCTACCTATGAAGATTTAAAATAATTAAAAATAATAATATATATAAAGAATATATAAAGTATATATTATATTAATGTATTTTATTTTAATATATTTTTTTATAGAATCATTAAATATTATTTTATTTAATATTGTATATTTTTTTAAATTTAGATATAATGATTTATGTATTTTATTTTAATATATTTTTTTATAGAATAATCAAATATTATTTTATTTAATATTGTATATATTTTTAAATGTAGATATAATGATTTAAAATAGCTAAGAATAATAAATAATATATTATAAATTAATAATTATAATTTTAATTTAAATAAAAATATCATATTATATTAATATATTTTATTATAGTATAATAACTACTATTTTCCTACTTTTTAATCTAAATATATATGAAGATTTAAAATAATTAATAATAACAAATATATTTTGTTGCTAATTGATCTTTCCTATTAATAAAAATAATTGTATCAAAATGAAGTAATTTTATATTTTCCATTAATTATATTTTTCTATAATAAATTATTCAATATAATTATTATCATTTTAAAAATTATCATTAATATTATCATTAACAAAAATTCGACAATGAATTTGTTTATTAATTTTCTTATATTTTAGTGTAATATAAGAGTAATATTTAGAATAATAATCCCTAAGAAGTTCCACGCTTATGGCCAATGGAATTACCGTTGCTTGATACGTTCTAACCTCCTCCTTCTCCTGCTCCTCCTCCTGCTCCTCCCTTCCTCCCTCCTACCACCCCTTTCCTCCTCTATCTAATGTATATTCTCGTGCATTACTCAGATATTCTCTATGTACGTCGAATGCTAGCTAGCAAGTCTTGATTATGTGCCTACTGATATCGTATTACATTATTGCTTATGGTTACCATAAGCTATATACAAGTCCTGTACGTATAGTTACGAATTCATTTTCTTTAGAATGATGTCTTACAATTAAATGATCATTTTGTATTTCTTTTTCTTCATTACATTAACAAATCATATTCAATTGTACGACAATTAATTAAATATTTTTTTTATATTATATTTGTATCTACTTTTAATAATTTATTAATCATTTAGTATGATTAAAGTGAGTATACTTCTACGTAATGCGGAAGTTACCTTGTTTGCTATTTAAATAGCAATTTAAGTGAAAGCTTTAAATTATATTTTCTTATTTAATATATATATATATTTATTATTTATAATTATTATTTAATATTATATACAATAGTAAACAGTAGATTAAATTTCTAAATAATTGTTTTTTTTTTAACTAAATTAATTTAGAATATGTAAATTAATGTAATTACTTAAAAAAAAAAAACAATTAATTTTCATATTATATTTTCTATTATATATATTTATTATTTAATATCATTCAACAACAGTAGATTAAATTTCTAAATAATCATTTTTTAATTAATTTAATTTATTTTATTTAAAATTTGCAAATTAATTTAATTTAAAATATCTAAATTAATTTAATTTAAAATATCTACATTAATTTAATTTAAAATATCTAAATTAATTTAATTTAATTTAAAATATGTTAATAAATATAATTTAAAATATATCAGTTAATTTAATTAATTTACAACAACAAAATTAATTTTTATATTATTTTATTGTTCAATTTCAGTTCTTTTATAAAATATATCATTAAAATAAATTTAAATTAGTTTAAATTTGAAATTAAATTATTCTTATAAAAAAACAAAAAAGAAAACATTATTCCATCGTAATTTAATTTAATATAAAAACAACAACACAAATAATTTATTTTATTTTTAACTAATATACCACGAATCCTTTCATTTTAAATAACCACAATTGAAGTTGATGCATTCAAAAAAAAAAAAAATTAACCATATAACCATATAATAATTAACCATATTAACCATACCTAAACGGTATTAATAAAATTTCAATTATAAAATTAATCTAATTAAATAAATATGTTTACCATTTATCATATCATCTTATCGATATTACACTAAGGTGTACCTTTACTTAATATTGCAAATTCCAATCGATGTATAATGTTTCGCGTTTGCATACGAATATATAGATTTACTTGAATATACATACCATGAATCCATACATTCATATATGTATATATATATATACTTATGTATATGTAGAGGAAGTACGTGACGACGTTCTCGTTCGTACAAATATGTTAGGAGAAGCTCGGCTTAAAAGCAAATAGCCAGTAGCTCAAGGTGCTGGTAATTGATTATAACGTCAAACCAAGATGTAGTTATCGATTCTAACGTTAAGTGCAAGCAACGAGACTAGACGCTCACAAGGGTTTCTCAATGTTTGATCATCGCCATTAACGATCTTCCTATGTGTATACAAACGTACTGTTCAACATTTCTAATTCCTTTCTTGATATTCTACAATCTCAAGATTGTAAATTCCTTATACTTCAACAATATCCATCTTGTATGTTTAAATATGTATTATACTTATTATATTTGTATTTATTATATATATGTATATGTATGTAATTAAACTCATTAATGAGTATGAATTTATTTGTATCAATTAAATGAATGTGTTTTATGAAGGACAGGAAAGTAATATCATTTATATTTGTTTATTAATAACTAGTATTAATTATCAATTCATTGTGTACTTTAAAAGTTACATTTGAATTGAATATTTTTAGTATATATATATATATATATATATATATATATATATATATATATATTAAATTTTAACACGACATTACTTTATGATTTATTTAATAAAATATAGTTAAAAAAAAAAAATGTGAATATGATGTTACATTTATTACAAAAAATAATTATCAATCATTCATAGATCATCTTAGAAAATTTGATTGATCTTCAAAATAACTCTTTCAACATAGTACATAATTAATTGACATTTATTCATTTATTTGATTATATTAAATAAATGATTTAAACAAAATTAATATTCAAACGTATTAATCAATCAATTAATTTCAATATGAAGGAGAATAAAAAAAAAGAAATGATAATGCAAAATAAAAAACAACAACAACAACAACTAAATATTTACGCATATCAAGGATATGCTCTTTTAAAAACATAGAAACAAAAATCCACGGATGATATTTTTTACGCACGTTGCTGAAATGAACCAACCTTTTCCCCTAGCTGTAAATCAATTCGACGCATCGGTAGGTATTTCAGTTAAATGACACATGAGTATCCTATGGAAGGTAGTCTCTCTCTCTCTCTCTCTTTCTCTAACACTTGTAGTCTCTTTATCTTTCTTTCCTTTTTCTTTTTTCGTTTAACTCATCTCACCACCCCCACACTCCCCACTTCCCCCACCACACCCCCCCGAGAACGAACACGTTACTGCGGTGAGTGTCGGGACTTTCATACAGGGCCAGTGGTGTAAAATTGAATGCGACGCATTGTCCGGCTCAGTCTGACCGGACGATATTACAAGAAAGAGAGAGAGAGAGAGAGAGAGAGAGAGAGAGAAATAAAAAGATAGAAGCGAGAATGGGTTTGAAAAAAAAAAAAAGGGAGACACAGAAAGAGAATGAAAGAGGATGAGAGAAGTTTGAGAGAAGGGCGAAAGGGCGCCAAATTTCCCCGAATAGAACGAGCTCCATGAACGGACTCGAGTTATGTACCCTCTACCACCACCACCACCACCACCAACACCAATACCATCATCACCACCACCATTCACCCTCTTGGTTTCCAATGGCCGCGTTAAATTATGCCCTGTCTCAACCGGGACGTTACATCTCGATCCTCTCAATGCTCGACTCGTTTCACTGAGAGGGAATCGAAAGATTCCCCATACTCTTTTATATAAATATGTATGTATGTATATATATATATATATATATGTATTGAATTATTATTTGTATATGTATATGGTGTTAAACATTGATTGGTATTATTAATTTGGATATAGATATTTGATTTGATTTGTATTGTATTTTTATTATCGATATATGTGATATGAAATAAGTAAATTAATATTAATATTGATTGGGTATTTATACACCATTATTTTTTTTATATAATTAATATTTTATTAGAAAAGAAAGAATATAAGTATGAAAAGAAAGTAATTAAGTTTAGGGATATATATTTCGAAATTTTTTTTTGAAATTAAACGCGTCATAAGAAATATATAATATTATTAATATTATATTATTAATTAGTATTGGATAATTTTTTTTGAAATTAGTAATTAGCAATGTATTAATGGGAAATAATATTTTTATGAAAAAAAAAAGAATAAAAGTATTAAAATAAAATAATGAAATTAGTTATATTATATTTCGAATTTCTGAAATTGAAAACGCATCCTATAATTATAATATTATTATTATTAGTATTGAATAATTTTTTTTGAAATTAGTAATTAGCAATGTATTAATGGGGAATAATATTTTTATGAAAAAAAAAAGAATAAAAGTATTAAAATAAAATAATGAAATTTAGTTATATTATATTTCGAATTTCTGAAATTGAAAATGCATTCTATAATTATAATAATAATTTAATTATAATATTATTATTATTAGTACTGCATAATTTTTTTTTGAAATTAGTAATTAGCAATGTATTAACGGGGAATAATATTTCTAGAAAAAATAAAGAATAAAAGTATGAAAATAATTAACTAAGTTTAGTTATATTACATTTCGAATTTCTAAAATTGAAAATGCATTCTATAATTATAATATTAATTTAATTATAATATTATTATTATTAGTATTGCATAATTTTTTTTTAAATTAGTAATTAGCAATGTATTAACGAGGAATAATATTTCTAGAAAAAATAAAGAATAAAAGTATGAAAATAATTAACTAAGTTTAGTTATATTACATTTCGAATTTCTAAAATTGAAAATGCATTCTATAATTACAATATTAATTTAATTATAATATTATTAATAATTACTATTAGATAATATTTTTTTAAATTAGTAATTATCAATGTACTAACAGTGAATAATATTTCTAGAAAAAAAAAAAAAAAAATAAAGAATAAAAGTACGAAAAAAATTACTTAAGTTCAGTTATATTATATTTCAAATTGTTGAAATTGACAACTCCTATTTTTTAATCAAACATAATATTACATTAATATTTTATTATTAAATAGTATAATATACATACTTTCTTTTCTAAGAAAAAATTAATAATTTACAGTATAAAAAAAAAATAAAAAAATAAAAAAAAATAGGAAAACGAACCATTGGCGACTAGTATTTTTCGAATAGAATAGTGAAATCTGATGCGTCGTCTTATTCGTTTGTTTTATTTTTTTTTTTTTTTGCAGCAGCAGCAGCAGCAAAAGATCCGTGTTCGTATATTCCTGTAACGAGAGGGAGTACACGAAGGAGACAGGAAAAAGGGTCGGGGTTTTATGGGCGGACTCCCACGATGAAAGCGACGGCAACGTCTACTACTACTACTACTACTACTACTACAACATCGACGATACGGCGTCTCTCCTCGAACCCGAGAGAAAACCCGAGGAAAACCCCGGGAAAATAAGGGAAAAGCGCGGATCCGGGAATAACGTAATGAGACTCTCAAAATATAGCTAACGACGATTGTCGAGGGTCAGTCTACCGTGCCTTAACTGCAACTGTCTATTTTTATTATTTTCTCTCTCTCACTCTCTCTCTCTCTCTCTTTCTATTTTTCTTTTTTATCTTTTATGTATTATTTATCTCTATCCTTCTCTTTATTCGCTAAAGTTTTAGGGACGATAAATTTAAGAAAGCTTACTGCATTTCGATAATAACAGATATTGACGTTAAACTCATCCCTCATCCCACCAAACCCTTTCCCTTCATTCTATATATGTCTATTCATCTCTATTTCATCTCGTTAACACTATAACCATCATACCAATCATTTTGACTTGATTTGGTATCAAGAATATTCTTGTTGTTATTATTATAATTGTTATTATATAGTTTATAAGATTTCAGACACATGTAGTTCCTTTTGTAAAATAATAATAAGTTAATAAATATAAAAATACCCTATCCTTACGTCTTTTTTAAAGACCAATCATTTTGATTGGTTTTGATAGAGATAGTTACGTCTCAATACGAATCTCACTCGTCAAATGTATTTAAAGAATTAACTAGGTACATTTTATGTGTTATTAGATCATAATTTTGTTTATAAGTCTATTTAATATTTAAAAAATAATGTTAGTGGTCCACGGGATTTAAATTAGGAATTTACTGGTTCAGAATTTACGAAAATTTTGGTGACCGCTGATGTATAATATAATAATATTATATATAAAATATAAAATATAAAATAATAAGATTACTTATATAAGTATATAAAATATACTATATAATTAATTATACTATATACTATAGAATATAATAATATTATATACAAAATATAAAATATATTATATAATTAATTATACTATATACTATATAATATAATAATATTATATATATATAAAATATAAAATATAAAATATAAAATAATAAAAAAAATTACTTGCATAAGTATATACAAAATATGTTATATAATTATTAATACTATTTACTATATAATATAATAATAATATTATATATATATAATATAAAATATATTATATAATTAATTATACTATATACTATATAAAATATAATAATATTCTATATAATATATACTATATAATTAATAATATTATATACTATATAATATAATAATATTATATATAAAATATAAAATAATAAAATAATAAAATTACCTATATAAGTGTATAAAATATATCTATATACTATATAACAGCGGTCTCCAAAGTGGTGTGATCCACGAGATATATAAATAATATGTATATATAATATAAACGATTGATCATTGTTTACTGATATATAATATAAATAAAAAATATCGTTATCAAAAAAGAAAAAGAAGTAGTAGTATTAGTAGTAGTAGTAGTAGTAGTAGTGTTTTATCGGATGAAATTCCTAACTGTTGGTTAACGGTTTTATACTCTCTCCAGTACTACACACATTATCCTATTTATCTTTTCTTCTCATTATATACGTATTTTCTAGTATTTTACCATTCGTCCATCTACGCGTATTTATATCTATATATATATAAGTATACTATAAGAGTTAGAAGTTGAACGGTGCGGAACGGTGCAATGCAGTGCAGTGCAGTGCGGTGCGGTGCGGTGCGGTGCGGTGTGGTGCGGTGTGGTGCAGTCGGCAAAAAGGTGAGGTCGCTACTTTTATTACTGTCATTACCATCGTTATCGCGATGGGCGATGGTTACCAAGAGGTGCCGTCATAAACTTCGGAATATTCCTTCAGTAATTGCGTTTCTCCTTGCACGATATATACTACTACTACTACTACTACTATTACAACTACGTTTTCTTTATAGTTTATCGGTCCTCTATGAAAGCAAAGCGAAGATGATCCATAAGCATACGAGAAAATTCTCAACAATTTTACGATATAATAAGTTACATATATCTCCGTATATATGTGTGTCTGTGCATATGCATGATTATTTTCATATTATTTTTTATTATTATTAAAAGTGATAATATTGAAAAAGAAACATATTTAAACAAAATTTCAACAAATAAATAAACAATTATAAAAACTATAACGTGATTGGAATTATCCTTTAATCTGTATACCAAGCGCGACGTATAAATACGTCAAATTGATTACTTTAAAACTAAAGGTACAAACCTTTGTACTATATATATAAATAAACAAAAAAAATATATATATATATATATTTCATAATCTTTCCATTTATTTAAAGCATAAATAATAAATAATAAATAAATAATAAAAAACAGCTACGTAATTAAAAAGGGAATTCCTCGGTTAACAAATTCCCCGGTTAATTAAATTCCAATGATCGGAATCGTTGAAATGGAAGATACAATTTTTTGGGACGATTAGAAACGTAACACAAAACGCGTAAAGGGTGGGAAAACAAAAAAAAGGGACTGAGAGAGGGTAGAAGGGAGAGTGAAGGGTAGAATCGACGACACTTTCTCGTACGTAAAACGAGAGAGCAATGGTTTTGACATCAAGTGTATACGCGGGGTGAAGAATGTCAGTAGGAAGAAGAGGAGGGTACACCACCACCATCACCACCATTACCCCATACCACCATCACCATTCCATAATCCATTGTGTCCAGTGCCAATTAAACGGTGATCCCATGCGTATGGTCAGGAACTAACCGGCCGTTCTCAACACGGTTACGGTTCTCCGCACTCACACTAATTTAACTTCCACGAGAATAGACGGAGGAGGGAAAAGGAGGAGGAATATCCGAGGAACAGGAGATCCGGAGGAAGAGGAGACTCTCACTCACTGATTGGGGAGCATCTGGATTTCTGAACGTACCGGCAATTACCGGATTGAGTTACCTATAAGCGTCCTATATAGCATTGCGTTCTTGTAACTACCAAGTCATATATATACATACATACACATATGAATATATGCTGTTGCTTCAAGCTATGAGATGATACGTGAAAGACAAAGAAAGAATGACAGAATGAGTGAGTGAGAGAGAGAGAGAGAGAGATGATTTCTCCTATTCAAACCCCAATGCGTTATAATCGTGTTGGATTTTCAGTTGTATGCAACGGATTGGTAGAAATTCATTGATTGGTTCTCTATGTTGGTACCTTGATTCAAGATATTGCTTCCAACGTGTCTACTATCAGATTATATCTCTATATCTATATATCTCAATGTTCCTTTCTCTCTCTATCTCTTCTCACTCGTACTCTACCAAGTCCTGTGGATCCTCCTTCTCCTTCTTGATTTGCTATTACTATCGTACACTACTACTACTACTGTGGTTTACCCATCTTGTTTCCTGCACACCTGTGTACGTACTTCAATGTCTACTATGTTTCGGTTTTCAATGAGAGAGAGAGAGAGAAAGAGAGAGAATCGGAATATCGGAGAAGGATATCGTTGTCTACCTAGGTTTATTGTCTTCGACTTGTTACTCCTGTCGTCGTATCTGTTGCGGTCACGCAAACGATCATCATCTATCTGTCTGTCTCGTAGAATTTGAAGTTTTAATTCATAATTTGATTTATACATAAAATATTATTTTGTTCTTTTAACCTTTTAAGTGTTGAACTTACTTTTACATAAAATATTTTATTGAAACGGAATTGTTTATTATTAATTAGATTCTAATAATAAATTATATTTACTAATTAAAGTTTTTCTTTATAAAAATAATTTAATTAACACTATGACTCCACGTTGGTGCCATGCAAAAATTATTGGGTAAGTGCTAGTGGTTTCATGTTGGTGCCATGCTAAAACTTTTGGGTAAGTGTTGGTGGTTTCATGTTGGTGCCATTCGAAAATTATCGCGTAAGTGCGATATATATATATAGACCATTCTGATAATTTTTACCAAACGCATATATGCGTCCATAGCACTCAAAGGATTAAACATATATTCAATTTAGTCGTACACTTTATTATGCACCTTTACAATTTGTCATTTTTTTTTTTTGTTATTTATACTTACATTTGAAATAATAATTATGGTGGTTTTTATTATCGTATAAATGTGAAAGAGGATGATATGGGAATGATATATTTTCGTAAATTTATTCGAGCGTGTTTTAACCACCAACACTGTGTTGAATACACACATATAGATGTACACAGAGAGAAAGAGAGAGAGAGAGAGAGAGAGAGAGTTAGGTGATCTTGCCGCTTGGCTGGAAGTTCAAACGAGGGTTGGTTGGTACACCATTCGAGATCTCGTTTCTCCTCTGACACGATTACTCCATTCATTGCGGCTAACATATTACGGTAAGATCCGAACGTGTGTGTCGCAAAACCAAAAGATATAATCCCGATATCTGTGTTTGTTAATGCAACATTTCAAAGTGCTACTGTTAAGTATTCAAATTTTATCGAATGAATTATTTTCAATGCTAATCCTATTTATAATATAATATTAAGTCGCGTCCTGAAAATTTCGTAGTTTTTCTTTTTTATGATAAGTTTAAATAAAATAAAAATAAAATAAATATTTTTTATAAATAATATATATATATATATGTACTCGGGGTGCTCCGTCACTCGTTGCTGTGGTTTACAATCAGTCCGATAAACACGTCTTTAAGTCAACAAATGTTAGAATCTTATTGAACTAACAGAGATAATCATGACTCTTTATTAATAAACAAATAATTCGCAATTATAAATTGAGATATAAACTATCCTATCTTTCAAGTTGGATGAAACTGCATACAGTGTGTAAAATTTGATTAAAATCGGTTCAGAAGTTTAGGAGTCCATTGCGAACAAACAACGTGACACGTAATTTATATATATTATGATATATATATATATATATATGTTATCGCAAGCGTGATAATTTCCGAATGGCACTAAAGTGAAGCAACTAACACTTACCCGATAGTTCTCGCATGGCACCAACATGGAACCATCGAACGTCACAGTGTTAATATCATTGAATGAATCTTTTCATTGAAAAATTTGTCAATTATACGATAAAACTAAACATAAAAAAGAAAATGAAATCGAATAGAAAAGGAAACATTTTGCGATATCACGAAAGGTACGGGGGTAATTTTTCAAGCAAGACACCCACACCCATATCCCAAACCCTCCTCTCACCTCTCGTCGTAGTTCTCGTATTTCCAGGGCTTTTACGATAACGAAGATACACCGGTGTACTTAATCGAATACGGGAATCGGCGTAGTGCAAAGGTAGAAATAAAGTTCGAACCGAAGCTCTCGCAGAGAGTGGGTTGGTTCGTTCGTTCGTTCGTTCGTGGTTCTCTCGTGGACACGTGTTCGACCACGTGTGTCGTGCATTCTCTTTCTCTTTCTCTATTTCTTTCTCTTTCTAAGCCCCACTACACTGCGTCCGTTATTCCTGCCTTGCATCGTTCTCTTTTCTGCTCTTTTATTTTTTTTATTTTTTATTTCTCTTTTTCTTTTTTTACCCCTTTCTTTTCTTTTATTTTAGTTGCCGCTTCTGACTCACCACGAAAGACAGAGAGAGAGAGAGAGAGAGAGAGAGAGAGAAAGAGAGGGAGAGTCTCTTTTTAACCGTTTTGCGTTCAACCTCCGTTCTTTTCCTCTCTTACACGTTGAACACTCTCTTTTATACATATATGATTTTATTTGTGTGTGTATGTGTGTGTGTGGTTATGTTCGTATCAAGCTCTTCGTTTCTCTTCTTCCATCCTTTACGTTGACGTTGTCGTCGTAGTCGTTGTTGTTGTTGTTGTTGTTAGTGTCTTTTTACTTTCTTTCTTCCACTGGGTTGGTCTTTTATTATTTTATTGGAAAACGGGTTTGTGTCGGTATATTGCAATTGCGAATAAGACGACGTAGAAAATCTTCACGGTGGTTCTTTCTGTTAACCGATAAAGAGAAAGAGAATTTCGAGATTCTCGTATTTTGTTTATATTTTATATATTTAATATTAATTTAATATTAATTTATTATATATATCACTATTACTATTACTATTATATTTATTACATTTAAATTTAATTTTCGAATACAATTTAAAACCAATTTTGTAACGAATGAATAAATAAATGAAAAATAAATTTTAATGCATTTTACTTGAAAAGGAAAAGTGACTTGTTTTAGAAAATAACGATATTAAACAATAACAATCGAATAGATATAAATATCGAATATAAAAGTCAGAGAAAACGTTTATCATTTATTCATAAGTCGCATAAATTCATTTACTGTTCTTTCTCTCTACCATCGATACCTTATTCTTTACGATTTATGGGAATAAAATCAATGGCTGCACCCATCACTTCGGTTCTTACAGTTTTACGACCCTTTTTCCTATATCTCATCGATCCCTTAATTCTTACCCTTCTTTTTCTTACTTATTATTTTCTTATGTTGGGGAAAGTATTGGTGATCGATAATAATGCGTGCTGGTGGTACACGAATGAGGGATTAAGAAAAATAAAAAAATAAAAAATAAAACAAAAAATATTACTCGTCAATGGTTGTCAAAGGTTTTTCTTAATTTTTTTTTTTATTCTTAACGATGAAATAAACATTCATAGAAATTGAACAAGCTTAGAGGGAGAGAGTGGGGGGTTTTGTTTTCGATCGCATAAGAGATTACCTTTCCTACTTTAGCTTTCTACTAACCAACATTAAATACAATTTAATGATACTAATGACACTTTAATCCTTTCTTACGAGCTTGCCTTTGAGACCGAGCTTTGCTAGGTAGCGAACTTTAAAGCCCTCTCTTCGCCTTCAAGATCAACCCCCTTTACTTCGGCATCTTATCCCTTCTATGAAAAGTTCATCGCGGTTAATGGGAATTCACGACCAGCAAACCACGAGAATTTCAGTTCAACTTTGTACATATTAAGTCAATGTTTTACTTCCAATTACTTAATTGAAATGGCATCAATCTATTGTTTTATTTAATCCTCTATATACCCTTTTTCTTTATTTTTAATATTTTATTTTGCCTTATTTCAAGTGAAAGACTTTTCATTTGTAGTCATTTTGAATAATTAATTTGACTCGTTGTGTAATCATTTAAGTATTAGTCATATATGTATGTATAATTCTAATAAAGTTGTATGTGTAGAAATTAAAAAATGAAATTGAAATAACATTTAATTTCAATAGATGTTAAACATACACGAAATTTATTATTTGTGTTGAAATTGAAAAGCTAGATGGTTTCATGTTCATACTGAGAAGCATCAGATTACTCTTGAATCAACGTAATATGAATTAATTATTCAATGAAAAAGAAACAATTGACTGTAATATACTCGTTAACGCGTATTTGTATGTGGTCTAATTTAAACTTGACTGTATGTGCATCTAAATAGAATTTAAAAAAAAAGAAAAAATAAACTGTATAATATATTTAATTTAAAAAACAATGAAACAGTGATGTGTTATTATTAATTAATTAGGTCGAGTCATAAGTAATTTCCGATGCGGCTATGTACAATCTATTTTTCGTATTTATCTATTATAAGTCACCGAAACAAACAAATTTTTGATATCACTGTATAAATGAGGATTCAGGTTAGTCTTCTGTCAACTTTTTCATGTAATCAATGTTACATTTAACCGTTTTTTCTTAACCATTGAAATGGATAGTAAAGAACACACGTGTTAGAAGTGAAATCTTGAAAAAAACTAAGTTTCGAGAGAATTAGACGAATACAAAATAAAAATATCTACTGTAGGATAATTGTATTCTCTTCTTATTTAGTATCTTGGCCGTTTCATCGCCTCCCACCGCTTCGTTACATAGCCGCCTACAACTCCGTTACATTTTTTCAAATCACACCCATTCTAAAGAAGTTTTCACATGAAAAAGTGCATATTCAACATGTAATGCTTTAAGAATAGAAACAAGACAATAGCACTAAGGTGGCAACTGACAAAATATGCAGTGTATACAGTGCAGAACTGATAATTGATAGGGCAGTCAGAAATTGGTTTGGAAAATTCCGTTCTGGAGATACGATCTTAAAAGATGAACCGAGTTTGCAGGGACGTATTTCCGACTTTGACGAACCTTTTAAAGGTAATATTGGAGCAAAATCCAATAGATACGTTGAACAATTGCAAAGAGTGCAAAAAAAAAAACTCCATGAAAGGTGTCTTACACTTATCTGTCGCAGAAACGCCATTCTTTGTCTCATAAGAAAACGGAAGTTATTTATGACTCGACCTAATAATTTCACATTTAATTGAACGTTACATGAAAAGGATTTACCGATAAACGTAGTAATACGTAACACGTTATATTACATCGTAAATATTTTGTTAACAAACAAATATATTCAATAAAAATATATAAATACAATAAACGACCAATAATACATACTACGTGATAAATGATACATATACACATATACTTACATTAAAAATGATTAAAAAAAGAAAAAAAAGAAATAAATCATTCACAAATTGACTGATAGATCTTTATTGAAACAATTACACCCACATGAATAACGATCCCTTATCGAAAGTGTACATTGTGAGCTTAATCAGTGACAACGTTAACGTGTAATTACTAATTAGTTTCTAACTCTATTAACGGTTATATCAACGTTCACGTTAGTATATATATACATATGTATGCATACATACATACATAGATAGTAGGAGTAGTCGTAACTCAAAGTAGATAAAGTTAAACTAGCCACATACACACATGTATCTGTGTACACATATGTTCGTATATATGTATATAGGTATGTTGTAGGATCGAAAAGCTTTTAAAAACGAATAGTTGGAGGAGTAACGGAGGGGTAAGGTCAGTGCCGTGGACATAATATGGTTAGTGACCGCGTGACGTCAGAAACGAGAGTCACGTGACTGCGATAAAACAAGTCGAACGTGACTGTGACGTTGTTGTAGAGGAAGAGTGAGGAGTAGTGAAGGGAAAAGAGGGATGCATGAAGAGTAAAAGAGAAACTTAGTGAGTGAGTGAATAAGTGAGAGAGAAAGGGTGATGTGGAAAAGGGGAAATGGGGGGATGGTGGAAGGGATATGTGGAGCCGCAGAGAGAAACTGGCCAAACAGCTAGCCACAGAGAGAGAGTAATGACGATGTGGGATGTTGGAAGGGATGGGTTGAAGAAGGGTGGAGTACGAGGAGAGACGGGATACGTAGTACTACGTCTCGTACTACATGCACACGTGCGTGTATAAGACGATAACGAGTAGTAAAATCGCGAACGTACGTCGTTGTCCTTATTTTTTTTCTTCTTTTACTCTCTCACTATATCTCTTTCTCTTTCTCTTTATTTCTCTTTTTATCTGCGTAGTAACGCAATAATACTACGATCAGGATTCTAGGGTTTGATTTGTTTATAATTTTTATGGTATATATAGTTTTTTATATATTTATATAGTTTGTATTTATATACTCGTTATTATATAGTAATATTAGTTATTATATAGTAATAATTATATAGTAATATAGTTATTATATAGTAATAATACTACGATCAGGATTCTAGGGTTTTCTTTTTATTTGTTTATAATTTTTATAATATATATAGTTTTTTATATATTTATATAGTTCGTATTTATATACTCGTTATTATATAGTAATAATTAGATAGGAATATAGTTATTATTATAGTAATAATACTACGATCAGGATTCTAGGGTTTTCTTTTTGTTTATTTATAATTTTTATGGTATATATAGTTTTTTATATTTGATGATAATGATTCTTTCTTTTCTTCATTTTTTTGTTTATTTGAATTGTTGTATTTTTGTTGCTAATCTTATTTGTGTGTATTGCAGTGTTGTTTTTTTATTAATGTTGATAATTCTAATAGTAGAATATAAGTAAGTAGTTAGTAGTTTGAGATTATCATGGTTTTTAATTAACACGTTCTATGTCACATGTACCATTTATGGTACACATTAAACTTGACCATTAGGCCACGTGTACCATAAATGGTGCATGCAGACATATTCATTCAATGCACTGAAAATCTAATTATTTGATGATGATTCTATCTTTTTCTATCTTTGTTGCTTCGAATTGTTGTATTTTTATTGCAAACCTTAAATGTGTATTGTAATATTGTTAGTTATTATTGTTAATAATTATAACAGTAGATTAAAAGTAAGTTGTGTTAGTAATTGTTTATCATGGTTCTTAAATTATGTATTATATATTATAATTTAATTATTATTAATAATGATTTTTATATGGATTGTTTATATTATGAAAATAGAATTAAAAAAAAAAAAAATATAATGTAGACTAGTTGCATACTTTGTTGCAACATAGTTTATAATTATAATAGTGGACTATATAAGTAATTTGCGATTATTATAATGTTTAAATTATGTATATAATATATTTTAATTATTATTAATAATGATTTTATAATGGTGTTTATAAGATGGAATACAATTTAACAAAAATATAATGTGTAGACTAAGTTGCATACTTTGTTGCAACATAGTTGACAATTATAACAGTGAACTATATAAGTAATTTATGATTATTATGATTTTTTAATATAATGTATAATATTAAATTTAATTATTATTAATAATGATTTTTTTATATGGGTTGTTTATAAGATGGAATACAATTTAACAAAAATATAATGTGTAGACTAAGTTGCATACTTTGTTGCAACATAGTTGACAATTATAACAGTGAACTATATAAGTAATTTATGATTATTATGATTTTTTAATATAATGTATAATATTATAATTTAATTATTATTAATAATGATTTTTTTATATGGGTTGTTTATATTATGAAAATAGAATTTGTTTAAAACTGTAATGTGGACTAGTTGCATACTTTGTTGCAACATAGTTGATAATTAGAACAGTAAAACCATATAAGTAATTTGCAATTATCATAATTTTATAATTAATGTATTATATTGTAATTTAATTATTATTAATAATGATTTTTTATATGGGCTGTTTTACATGATGGAATAAAATTTGTAAGAAAATGTAATGGAAACTCGTTGCATACTTTGCAACACATGTCCTTACGTTTGTTTTTCAAAGATTTAATTAATATAAAATGAAAATTACTAAACGTATATTTAATTTTGTTTGATAACATTTCATTAAATCTAACGTTAACTATTATTCCAGACATTCATTTAATATAAATAATTATATAAAATTATAAAAAAAAATCAATTTTAAATTATACCACTGTCATAATTTCCGGTACATTTCAAGTTTTATTATTAAAGAGATATTTTCAAGATTGAGTATAATGATTTATCGTCAAAGTTTGAAATTGAACAGGTAGGTAGGTAGGTAGGTAGGTGTACGTAAAGGAAGGTAGAAAAATAAAGAATAGGGGGAAATCGTAAATGTCATCATAAGTGTACCGTGCCATATATATATATATATATAAGAAAATAAATGGGAGTGGTTTTAAACTTCCACACTCGCAGTCCTAGAGAACACTTTCGAACTTTCAAGATTATTACACAGTAAAACTTTACTATTATTATAATAATAGAGAAATTTCATTGGATAAGGGATAATTATTGTCTCACATCAGTTATTGCTTTTTTTTTCTTTTTTTTTTTTTTTTTAACAACATTTAAAAACAATATTTTTTATTTTTCACTACATACAATATACTTTATAAAATGTCTGTACAATTTTATCATTGGACGATCCAAGTCCTCTGTGAGTATAATATTAATCACTTATGGTTAATATAATATCAGTGTGTAACACGTAACGTTGACTCAAGAGTGAGAAAGAGATGGGAATAAAAAATGATAGTTAAAAGAGAGAGAGAGAGAGAGAGAAATGAGATAATAAAAAATTAAAAGAATAAAAAAAAAAGAAACTGAGAGGAAAGTGGGGAGGAGGGAGAGGAGGAGGAGGAGGGGGAGGAGAGGAAAAGAAACGAAAAAAGGAAACACGAGCCGAGTATGGAAGTAAGATAACACGCGTTATACAGGATGACTGATAAATTTCCTATCGTATGGTGCCCATTGCAGATGCGTGGGTTAAAATCGAGAGTAGTTTAACTAACTTTCTTTATTTGTCACAAATTTTGATTACAGGAATATACTTGTTTCGTTCGTAAAATGAATAATAATAATAATAATAATAATAATAATAATAATAATAATAATAATAATAATAATAATATTGGGTGTTACGGTTTTCTAGGACATTTGTTTTATTTGTGTCTTGCAATGACGTAAGATTGAAGAAAGAGAGAGAAAGAGAGAGAAAGAGAGAGAAAGAGAGAGAGAGAGAGAGGGTATAGTAAACACACAGTCAGTGAATAGAGATAATTTCTACTGGTGTGTGGTGTGTTGTTGTTTCTACGAAGAGACACTGACAACAGCTGAGTTCTCCTTTTAAAAGTGGGACACAAAAAAATGTTTCGGTAACATGTGTCTACTTTTTGGGATATGTGTTACACAGTACATAGTATATATTTTATATTATATTTATTATTATTAAAAGGAAACATGAGGAAACACATATATTATTTTATATATTTAATACTTATATATTTTATATATTATATATACTATATATATGTATATCTTTATTATATATTATATTTATTATATTTATCTTTATTATTAAATATATATATTTTCTATATATTTTATATTTTTTTAAATAGAAATATATATATTTATATGTATTTTTTTATATATAGAATTATTAAAAATTATTATTATTATTATTATTATTATTATATAAATATTATTATATAATAATTATAATTATATATATAAATATTTTTATTATATATTACATTTATTATATTTATCTTTATTATTAAATAAACCTATATCTTTCTATTTATTTTATATTTCTTTATATAGAATTATTAAAAATTATAAATTGTATATTTAGAATTATTAAAAATTAAAAATTATATATTTCTTTAAATAGAATATTAAAAATTATAAATTGGTTATTTAATAATACTATTAACAATTAAATAAAAGATGAAAAGTGACGTAACTAATAATCTTAGAAAATTTCTTACGAAAAGGTCTTAATGCAAAATTACTTGAAACTTCGAATCAGAGTTTCAGAGAGAAAGAAAGAAGAACAAAACAAAAAGCAAAAATGAAAAAAAGATCATTAAAAGTAGGTGGACCATATTCTTCGAGAAATTTGCTATGGAAAGGTCATAATGTAAAATACGGCGCTATGAGACACCGTAACAAATACCCGCTTGTTCTTTAATAATGCCGGTATTATTGAGCTTATCAAGAGAGGCTAATTGGACGCGAACAGCTGGGCCGAGAGTCTCGTCACAACTCAGAGTAACCCGCCGTCATTTCACTCTCTCTCTCTCTCTCTCTTTCTCTCTCTCTCTCTCTCTCTCTCTCTCTCTTTTACTCGTCTCTTTCTCTA
Organism: Polistes dominula; assembly: GCF_049000335.1. NCBI lineage: Eukaryota > Metazoa > Arthropoda > Insecta > Hymenoptera > Vespidae > Polistes > Polistes dominula. The sequence goes on along the minus strand of NW_028300968.1, from coordinate 1,906,790 downwards.
CACTTTACACTGATAATGTAATGGCTCCTATCTCGAACACAAAAGCCCGCAATAGATTAATGGATTTGTCTCGAATTGTCACTGAGTGTCAAAACAAACCGTGGGTGTATCAAAGGATAAAGGACTAATGCAAATCATCCCTTTTTTCCATCTTTGTTCTATTTTCTACCCTCTATTGTTAATAAGTTATTCTCTAAGATATTACAATAAAATATTTGTAAGAAAAATGTTGATTTAGTATTTCATAAAATGTGTTTAGAATTTAATAAGAATTAATTCGAATTGTTAAATAGAATTTCTATTATTATTGTTATTTATTAATTTTTATTTATATTATTTATAATTATATTTATTATCTATAATTTTTATTAATTTTTTTGTTTTAAATTTCTTGAAATGTGTTTAGAATTTAATAAGAATTAATTCGAATTTTGAAATAGAATTTCTATTATTATTGTTATTTATATTATTATTTATATTATTTATAATTAAATTTATTATTTATCATTTTTATTAATTTTTTTGTTATTTGTTTTTATTAATCTTATTAATTTTCTTGTTATTTGTTTTAAAATTCTAACTCATCCCTTTTTTTTCGTTCTACCCAAAATTGCATTTGCAAATATGGTCCACCTACCTTCAATTACTTTCTTTAATTATTATTATTTTTTCTTTTTTTACTTCAACAGCATTTGACATCTTTTTCTTTTTAAACAAAATTTATATATATATATATATATATACATATATGTTTTTTTTTTTATATTTTTATTTCTATTGCATATATATATAGATATATAGATTTAATCGAATTAAAAGCCGAGAGTGGGGTTTCGTGTTGATTTTAACGAAATCTTCGTAGTTCAACAACTGTACCTTACGACAGTGTTAGGAATTGAAACTTTGCTATGGTTCTCTCTACTTCTATTTCTATCTCTTTCTCACACAATCTATAATAATGGTAGGTTTATCGAGTTGGAAACTAGTCAACCGTCCAATCGAGAGAAGAAGCACCGTTCTAAGTCTGCCTCTCAGAGGTTCTTACTGTCCTTGGGTCGAACGAAATTAATCGATAAACTGAGGTTTAAAGTTCGAGAACTTCTGCACGCCATATAAAACCCAAAGAAAGAAAGAAAGAAAGAAAGAAAGAAAGAAAGAAAGAGAGAGAGAGAGAGAGAGATAGTGGATTCTCATTTTCGTTCACTCAGTATTTCCAAGTGAAATCAAACTAATCAAAAGTAATAAAATAATCGTTTATATTATTAACTTCGTCAAAACGTAGTTGTAATTTTGATAAATTGCAACGTAATAAGAAAATAATAATGTTTTATCATCCGATTCATGCATTATCTTACTTCCATGCTTTTCAAGAAATAACACGTTCCGATGTTTAGTCACGAATGACTTTATTAATCATAATACTCTCTTTCTCTCTCTCTCTCTCTCTTTCTTTCTTATATTATCGTTAGTATAAGTTACTTTATTAAGAACGTGGAATATAAACGGAAATAAAGAATTATTCTCTCATATGTTCTATAAAATAACCTACGTGCATAATTATTTTTATTTCAAACAATTTCTTTTTCTCTCTTTAAACAGTTTACTGTGATTGACGTGTATACTCGTCATATAGTAGTTGATTTTGTCTAAAGACGAGTATACTCGTCATGTAGTGGTAGATTTTGTCTAACGACGAGTATACTCGTCATGTAGTGGTTGATTTTGTCTAACGACGAGTATACTCGTCACGCGTATAAAGTACTGACCATTGATCATTTAAATTGTAATTTTTCTAAAAGAAACAAAACATATTCTCAAATTTCAAGATATTTAGAATATTTTGAGCCCATGTCGGAATAAAACAAACAAATGAAAAATATAAATAATTTGAGATGAATTCATAAGTCCCATGCACCAACTAAAACCAGCTTACCAGTTCGCATAACGAATTTATGTATGTGCGATGATAACGTTTTTTTTTTAGATGTTAGCCTAAAAGGGGCAAAGGTAAAAGTCAGAAAGTTGATTTATAATTGGGTTTCTTCAGGTATGGTCAGTGTCATGGGAGAAATGCGTAATGCCGACCTAGGTGTCAATATTCTATGTATAATATTTCATTTTGATTGTGTTTTTAGTTTAATGTGTATGTAATATATGTTTATGTTAAAGCAAATAAGTAAATATTAGTAATATAATTGTTAATTTTATAAAATAAACTCATCTTTTTGTGATCCAATATCTTACCAGTGCAATCTTATTCTGTGATTGACGAGTATACACGTTCATGGCTCGATTCTGGCGACACAAAACGGTGCGCGCACTCAAACGAGGACGCCACACTTAACTGGTTAATATTATCTTTTAGTTTAGGTTCTTTTTTTTCTTATTTATAATTCATCAAGAATAAACATAATCATTTTATTTCTTGTTATTCGTATCTGTTGCATAAGTAAACAGGTTGAGTAGAATAAAAGAACGACAAGGTAATGATAGATAAGTCAAATTAGATATAGATGATTAGGAAAAGATGATGATAGGGAGGGTTGAAATACTTTTAACGATCTTTTAACGAGCAACATCATCGATATTTACGAATATTGCGGGTGATTAATAAACTTGTGTAATACTACAGAGAGACAGATAGAAGAACAACCGAATACAGTACACACATATATATGTAGAAATGACGATGAGAGTTCACAGAATTGACTGACGACGATATATAAAATATCGAAATTGTTTTTAATAATCCAAGTATGTATATTGTTTTTTTTAAATAAATGTATTAAGTGATATTCTAATCTTAAAGGGTATATATACATAGAGAGAGAGAGAGAGAGAGAGAGATAGATAGAGAGGGGGAATGAAGCCAAATAGAAAGGACAAAAAAAAGTAAGAAAAAGACAACGACGTAGAAGAGTATATAAGTAATATTCATAGAAACGATACGATCGTATTCTCGAGCTCTTTTCCTGAGAAATACGTCGAACATTTTCTACCCTGAAAGCGAGCAGTAGTAGTAGTAGTAGTAGTAGTAGTCGTCGTCGTCATTAGACGTTTCGATGTTGTCTCGATGAAGCATCGGATTTCATTGGCGAAGAAGCCTCTCTCGTTAGTCGTCCCTAGTATTGAATTTATGTTGTCACGTTTGTTAACCGATAACTCTTGCATATGTCCAAAAGAGATAAAAAAAATCAAATCAAATCAAATTAAATAAAATAAAAAAATACAAAGAAACATAGTGTGAGAAAGTGAAATAGAGACAACGAGATTGATAACTGTTATCAATTTTTTTTTTTTATAAAACGTGCACACTCAAATAATAATAATAATGTTAATAATAATAATGAATCATTTAGTTTAACAAAATTATTCCTTATTCTATCATTAATTTTGTATTTGTATCTTTTTCTTAGATTCCCCCTCTCCCTACCACTTCCACCTCTACCTCCCTACCACCACTTTTAACTTTGTGATTGTATCTTTTATGTTTTTTATAAAACATGCACACTCGAATAATAATAATATTGAATCATTTAGTTTAATAATAATGTTCTTTACTTGATCATTAATTTTTCATTTGTATCTTTTTCTAATTTTCCCCATCTCTTTACCACTTCCACCACCATCTCCCTACCACCGCTTTTAACTTTGTGAGATTGTGTCTTTTACGTAGTAGAAATCTGACTGGGTCAGTTTAATAAAGAAAGCTCGATGTTGGTCGTATTAAGTCTTAATTTTCATTTAAAATCTTCTTGTTCTTCTTCGTTTCTTCGTCATCTGTGTCATAATATAGTCAACGAACAACGACGAAGAAGACGAAGACGACGACAACGACGACGATAAACTTCCATGTTGGCAAATGGTCATTGAGTCAATTACGCGTATAAAGTGCACCATTGTATGGCTTAGCAACGATTTTTCTAACCCGTTAGCTCGTCATCATCATCATCATCATCATCATCATCATCATCATCATCATAGTCATCGTAGTCATCATCATTATCATTATCAGGGACTAGTTTTTAGGACAACGCACTTTACTTTTTAACTCGTGAAATAATAAATGTAATTATTGTTTCGATACGATTCTATCGATAATATAATTTAATCAAAGTATTTCCTTTTTTTTTTTATAAATGTTTTCCTTTCTTTTGGTTTTATTCCTATTTTGTTTTAAATTTATATTAATTAATTTGTATTACTATAATATTATAATTAACTATATAACTATTTATATTAATATAAATCTGTATAATATTAGCTATATAACTCTATTTATATTGATATAAATTATATAATTAACTATATATTAATATTAATTATATATTTAATTATTTAACTACTAACTTAACTATAATTAACTATATATTAATATTAATTATATAATTAACTATATAACTATTAGAAAAATAGTTAAAATATTAGAAATTAACAAATTCTTTTTAACATATAAAAACCAAAAAAACAAAAAATTAAAATATGACTGTTTGATATTTGTTTAATAAAAACACAATGATATACATACATATAAATTATATTTATTCTGACATTTTGTTACCAATAATGATAACATACGTGATTATATATTATTGATGATGCAATGAGTTCTATTAAATATGTATCGAAGTATAACAATGAAACATTTATTATAGAAATTCGTAGAAAGTAAGCATTTCGTGACCACGTTGAACGATGATGGTCAGAGCGAGCATTAAAAAAAAAAAAAAAAAAAAAAAAAAAACAACAAAAAGGAAAAAAACAAAAAGAAAAGTTTATCCATCGTTCACCCTATGTGTCGTGTAGTAGTCCATGAGATCGATAGACCGGAAGTACCATATAGGCTCGAACTCATGAGGACAATAAAAATAGATTATTACCTTGAATACATCATCGTTTAGAAAAGATAGCAACAAAACAAAAAAGAAACAAAACCATAAGGATTGTACGTTTCCTCGGGTAAATATAGTATTGAATGGTCGAGCAATAACAGTTCTTATATGGTGTCTGTTCATTGATCCCCTAAGAGGGATGAAGGGATGATAAGAGACCAATAATTTTCGGCTGAAACAAAACAGCTTTTTTTTTCTTTTTCTTTTTTCTTTTTCTTTTTTTTTTTATATAATAAAGATAAAAAAGTTTGGACAGATATGTGTGTATATCGATAGTTAATATATGATATTATTTTAATATCAATCTATAGAACAAACTTTCTCTTTTTATGGGTTCCCCTATAATACAAAATAATATAAAATTAAATAATATATATATATATATACAGTATAATTAATTAATTATATTATTATTTATTATTGAATATAATATAGGAATAGTTAATATATGATATTATTATTTTCATATCGATCTATAGAACAAACTTTCTCTTTTCACGGGTTCCCGTATAATAACTTAGTTGGCAACTAAGTTATTACTGAGTTTAAAAAGCCATCTATCGACAAAATCTGCAATCACTTAGTTGCCAATCAAATAATATAGATTTATATTAATATTAATAGTTATTTACTTTATATTAATTTATATATATATATATATAATTTATTATAGAATTATATATATAAAATTATATAATAAATTATATATTAACTTATTACAATATTAATGTTAATATTATATTATATAATATAATATTAATATTATAATAAATTATAATATTAATTTATTATATAACTATATTTTATAATTATTGATTTATATATTATACTAATATATATTTAAATTATAATTATAAATTATTTAATTTTTTTAGATAACAGTTAATTTAGTTATTCCTATCATTTTGTTAATAAATTAATATTTAGGTAATTTTCTAATGTTATTAATTTATTATATATTTATTAATTATTATATAATATAATAATTAATTAAATATAATTATTAATTTATTAATATAAATATAATATATATATATATTATAATTATAGAATTAATTATTATTATTCTAATCATTTTGTTAATTATCGAATAAATTGATATTTAATTAATTTCTTACTTTTATTAATTCATTCATCTATTTATATTAATGTATATTACATTTATATTAATAAATTAATTAAATTTTAAGATAATACTTCATTTTATTAATTTCGTTTAATAGTAAAAAATTACAATCGATAAATTGTGAATGAATCCGTGTTACGATTTGATTTCTCAACAATCTCATGACGCCCATCGGACTAATAAACCTTGTCTCGCCCTCTTATTTCAACCTCGTGACGGGAAACTTTTATTTTTTCTTTTTTTTTTGCACGAAACCAAAAGAAACAAAAAGACATAACTCGTGTTTTTACACACATACTTACACAAATATCGTGTTATACACATTCGTTGTTCGGATTATTATCCATCCCTTGGTAAAATAAATTATTACAATACTTTGACTCTTTTTTTTTCTCTCGCGAATATAGAACCTTTAATGGAAGGTTTAGCACGCGACCGGACAAAAGTTAACGATAGCTTTTGAATCGTTTATTCAGAAACACGTTTTATATTTCTTTCTCACTATATATATATATATATTTTTTTCTTCTTTTCTAAATGTGTTACACATACAACCGTATAATATGATTACGCCCCGGATATATACCTAACTTATAAACATGACAATTTTCGGTCTACCCTTAATACCCCTTTTTCTATCCCTTTTCTCTTTCTCTCTCACTCTATCTCTATCTCTCTCTTTCTCTCTAATTTCAATTGACTGTTGTTGAAAATATATACTTTAGAAATTTGATTAATCCTTTCAACGAAATCTCTGTTCTCACGGTTTACAATACTCTTATATTTTCTTTGATAAATTTATATATTTTGATTTATTTGATAAACATTGTATTTTCAATGAATAAAAGTTCATTATTAACATTGTTTTATTATTAACATTGACGAAAATATTTTGTATTGATTTTTCAATGGTAATGAAGTTATTTGATATATTATTTATTTATAATTTTAATTAGGTAGTATAAATATTGTATCAATAATTGTTTGTAATAATTATTTAATAAAACTTTGTATTTAGAAAAAAATTACTTTTGTAATTAATTTAAATTTTAGTCATTTATATTATTTCTATTGTCGTTTTACAATAGATTTAAATTAACAAGAATTAATATTACTCTTAATAAAAAAATTCATTTATATTATTAATTATTTTTAATAAAATAATGAAAAATAAATTATAATATTTTTATTATCATACCCAACTAAATTAAATTTACAAAGAAATAATATTACTCTTAATGAAAATATTCTTTTATATTTTTAATTATTTTTAATAAAATATTTTATTTTTATTATTTTGTATTATTTCTATTATCATTCCCAACTAAATAAAATTAAGAAGAAGTAATGCTACTCTTAATAAAAATAATTTATATTATTTCTATTATCATTCCCAACTAAACTAAAATTACAAAGAAATAATATTACTCTTAATAAAAATATTCTTTTATATTTTTAATTATTTTTAATAAAATAATGAAAAATAAATTATATTATTTCTATTATTATTCTCAACTAAATTAAAATTATAAAGAAATAATATTACTTTCAATAAAAAATATTCTTTTATATTTTTAATTATTTCATTTTTAATTATTTTTAATAAAATAATTAAAAATAATTTATATTATTTCTATTATCATTCCTAACTAAAATTTAAATTAAAAAGAAATAACGCTACTCTTAATAAAAATATTTTTTATATATTTTCTATAAAAAAATATAGAAGATAAATTTACGTAGATTAATAGAATAAAAAGAATTAGAATAAGTTCTATTATTTATCTACAATTTTCAACACCTAGTAAAAATATTCTATTAATAATTAATTGTCCTAATTATTTACCAAAACTTTAATTTTTAATTACAAAATTTTAATGAACATTCGTTGAAATATTAAATTGTCCAAATTGTATCATCAAAACTAACGTAACATAATTATAATTCAAATGAAAAACGATTATCTACAAAATTAAATAAGAAACGTTACATTAATTATATACTTCTGTATAAAATATTAAATCATATGATTTTTCTTAATAAGACTTGTTGAAATAATTAAAATTCATTTAAACAAACATTCGTTGAAATAATAAATTGTCAAAATTGTATCACCAAAACTAACGTAACATAATTATAATTCAAATGAAAAACGATTATCTACAAAATTAAATAAAAAACGTTACATTAATTATATACTTCTGTATAAAATATTAAATCATATGATTTTTCTTAATAAAATTATTTGAAATAATTAAAATCCATTTAAATAAACATTCGTTGAAATAATAAATTGTCAAAATTGTATCACCAAAACTAACGTAACATAATTATAATTCAAATGAAAAACGATTCTCTAAAAGATTAAATAAAACGTTACATTATATACATTACTTTTTTCTATAAATTATTAAATCACATGATTTCTAAACGAACCATCTATCTTAATAATATTATCATAGTCTCTTTTACCTTCAACAATTTCAACGATAAACTTTAGAAACACGTACGATCTCAAAGTTAGATCTCATTTAATATTTGTAGTAGTATTATTTCAATGATCATCGTGGTCTGGTCTTCTTCATTACCGTGACACGCTGATGGAAGATCGGCAAATATCTCTTTCTCCGTTTAAATGATAACAGAAATATAATAGAGAAACAAAGATAGAATAAGAAATAAATAAAGAAAGAAAGAAAGAGATAAATGGAATATAGAAAGGGAGCCAGCCAGGGAAGGATAACGGTGTATTATATGTCGAGTTACAGTCGAAGGGTGGTTATGATAGTGTGATGGTAGGAGTAGTATGGTTTGTGTAGACGATGGAGGAAGTTAGGGCGGATACCTGCAGGCGATCTACGCGTATTAAATTAACCCCCTGGTCGAGGAGTAGCTCACGCTCTTCGACCTTGCGTGTCCGGGAATGCTCGAAAGCCAAGCGCGGACACTAAGAATTCATTAGCGTACAACCCCCCTATTGTACGACGATGGTTACGTTCAGTGACATCGCATGCACAACCCTTGGGAAAGATCGATAGATCATTTTCAACCTAAGTAGAAAGAGATCCTAACATTCTGATTCGATCGTAACTATTATCTTTTCTTCTTCATCTTTAAACCCTTTTCTAGTTTTCTTTCTCTCTCTCTCTCTCTCTCTCTCTCTCTCTCTCTCTTTTATTTTAACGTTAAACCTCTTATTTACGTCAAATGATCATGCTAATATATATCAGGATTATTATTCAAGATTAGTTACTGATAAAAGCTTATATCGTCGTGTATCTTTTGCTCTCCCTTTTTGTTTCCTTTTCTTTCTTTGTTTGTTCTTTTTTTTTTTTTTAATTTTATATCCTGTTCTAATCTTTTGATTATTGTCTTACTTTATTTATTTCTTCATTCTCGTATGAAAAGGTAATTAACGAAATCGTCCTTTTCCCATTTTCGACGTTTTTATCGTAGAAGGGGAATGGGAAAATACGACGCGTGTTGGTGAAGGGAGGTTGGGGGGGGGTGGTGCTGGTGGTGGTTACGTTTTAAAGTGACACAAGGGAACGTTACCTAGGGGTTGTGTTTAAAAAGAGAAAGCAAGTAGTAATAGTAGTAAGAGGGTGAGAATACATACGACTGAAATTAAGCGAATTTGACGGAGCCCATTTTCTCTTCATTTGCTAAAACAAATCGTGCACCAGTTATCCTAGTGAGGAGACACACTGGGTGCACTTAGCTGATGAACGCGTATACGGGTTCACACAGTGCACGCAATGTTACTAGCAAATGTCTCTCACGCAACGAATACGCTTGTTTTCCGTTTGTCGAACTGAATTTGAATAAACACAAACCCCCCGTGTAACTGTTCCTCTGTTTACCATCTCTAAAACCTTTATTGTAACGACGTGGATGTATATCCAACGAAAGAACGGGATTTCGTGTGTGTTTCTAACACTTGAGAACATTATACTTGACACTTTTGGTAATGGTGTTTAACATTTATTTGATCTAATGACATAATTATTTTGATTTGTTTATTTTTGAGATTTGTTTATTTTTTTTTTTTTAAATCTAGGTAGATTTATTTTATATTGTTTTTCAAAAATATGAAAGAACTAGGGGTGCCCTGCCACGCGTTGCTGTGGCTCACAATCAGTCCGATACACGAATTGCCTTATACCGCTATCTGTTAGAATCTTATCGAACTAACAGAGATAATCATGACTCTTTGTTAATAAACAAATAATTCGCAATTATAAATTGAGATATAAACTATTCTATCTTTCAAGTTGAATAAAACTGCATAAAGGGTTTAAAATTTGATTAAAATCGGTTCAGTAGTTTAGGAGTCCATTGCGGACAAACAACGTGAGACGTAATTTTTATATATATTAAGATATTGAAATGATTTTTATTAAGAATAGTATTATTTCTTTTTAGTTTTAATTTAATTGAGAATGATAATAGAAGTAATAATAAATTACTAGAATTGAAAAATTATTTAAAAAAAAAAAGAAATTATTTTTTAATTACAAAGTTGTATTTAATTTCTAATACTTTTATCTTAGAGATTATCTTAATCTACATAAATTTATCTCTTCTATATTTTTATATCCTTTTAGTTTTATTTAGGAATGATAATAGAAATAATATAAATTACTAGGATCGTGAAATTATTTATAAAAAAAAGTAAGAAAATATTAAATTTTTATTTTATTTTAAATTTAGACCAAAAAATTAACTAAATTATTAACTGAACATTAACAAATATAAATGAGATCTAACTTTGAGATACTACGTAGTTCTAAAGTTTCACGTAGAAATTGTACAAGTTAAAAGAGACTATATAATAATATTATTAAGATAGTTAGTTAATTTAGAAATTATATTATTTAATAATTTATAAAAAAAGTCAAACGATCGATGTAACAATTTAATTTAACTTTTTTATATAATTGTTTCATCCGAATTATAATTACGTTACGTTAGTTTTGGTAGAACAATCTTTGACAATTAAATATTTCAACGAATGTTCAACAAATAAATATTTTAATTATCACAACGATTTTTTATTAAAAAATATGATTTAATAATTAAACAAAACAAAAAATTAACAAATTTTAATAAAGCTTGTATTAAACTAAACACAATGTTATCTCATTATCTGATATGATTTTAAATTGATAAGAAAAATGTGTACACATTTTTTGATGTCTTTCTTAATGAGATATATAATTCATTCATTCATTCATTCATTCTATTATCTTATAAGAAATATATATATATATATATTTGAATATATAATCACACCTGACTAGTATTGTCTTTTGCAATGGGTGGGGGAGGAGGGGGGGGGGAAATGATACGAGGGAGCTGATAACGAGATAAATGAAACGAAAACAAGGCGAACCCGTAACGTGAATCGTGTTGAATATCGATCGTATAGCGTTCTATTATGCATTGGAATCGAGCATAGAGTGCTGCGAGGGATAGTTTGGTACATCCTCATCCTCTCTCTCTCTCTCTTTCTCTCTCTCTCTCTCTCTCTTAATGTATCTACATATAACGAGAAAATTAATGAGCCGCCACAAGCGAGAGCAGTTGATCGATGAATTATTTTACGCGAAAGGGAGAGAACGTCAATGGCCGATAGAGTTGTTCGTTAGTTTATACATGTGTAATATATATATATATATATATATATATATATATATATATATTGAAAATAAAAAATACTATTATCACGATTCATTTAATAATTCTCATTCATTTTCTTTCATACGAAAAATATCGAATATTATCGTATATTATCGAGTACGTCAAAACGTAGACCAAGATATTTCCATTAATTTATTATAACTTTTATTTATATATGTAATATATATATATATATATTTTATTTATTTTATAAAACCTTGATAAATGATCTTTCTGTTTCCTATTTTTTAAATAAATTATTAGCATATGAAGAATTATTAAAATTTCTCGATATCTGACTCAATCATTTTGTCCAAGTAAAATTCAAACGATTAAAATTGGACATGGATTATCAATCAAAAGTATTGAATAAATTACGTTAAACTCTTAACTAAATAAATCTATAGAGATTATTCTAGTTAATAAGATTTTGAAATTAACCGACCATGAAATTCAACGATATTCGATTGGATGAAACTACGTCATCATCGATGGCAGATTTTTCTAATCAAACCTTGATTCTTTATTAATTAAATGAAAATTAGTCGAAGAAATCTATATAGATGAATAGATGAATGAATGAATAGATAGATAAATAGATAGATAAATATATAGAATTGGTATAAGTGAGAAAGATATATGGATAGAGAGAGAGAGAGAGAGAGAGAGAGAGAGGATATAACGCGGTCGATCGCTTGCGGAGCATCGTTGCAGCCTGAAATTTCATCAGCTTCAAACGGACCGTTCCAATGGCGCGTCACAAATTCCAATCGAAAATTCGAACGCCGTGGCGTTCCAATGGTGGCACAAGTTTCATGAGAAACAGAGTGAAAGAGAAAGACAAAGAGAGAGAGAGAGAGAGAGAGTAACACGAACGACGACGATAGAGAGGATGACCATCCACGGTAATCTAACCCGATGCCGTTTTCCAAGAGTATGAGAAAGAGAGAATGAATGAGTAAGAGTGAGAGAGAGAGAGAGAGAGAGAGAGAGAGAGAGAGAGAGAGGGAGGGAGGGAGGAACCACCCTCACATTCGTCCATCGCGTCCGTACTAATCTGTGGTCCAGTCGTAAACCGTTTAATTCCGTTTCGTGATAAACCGCTCCCGCCGTTTATTGCCTTCCCCCTTCTCCATAACCACCCCCACCCACCCCTTCCGTTGAAAATTCTGAGCCAGTTGCGCGCACGCGTATACCACCACCACCATCACCACCACCCTCATCACCACCACCCTCATCACCTCACCTCATTCTAACTTGTCCCCCTCCCCTTTAACTCAACTCCAACTCCAAACCCCAAACCCTTTCTCGTTGGACGATCATTCCCGTCCGGAGCAAACATAATTAATAGTTATTATTTATTCGCGTGGAGTTTATCGCGGACGGAGTCCAGACGGAATGAAAGATTACAAAGCTTGAAACGAGACTGAAATACCAAAAGTCCAAAGTCTTCTTTTTTTTTTTTTCTACGATATTTTTCATCTCTTTCTATCTTTTGTGCTTCGTGATAAGGGCAGGTAGTGTTGGAGTATTTCTTTTTTTACCGTAATCCTCTTTGCATTTCACAATGGTCGAATATGTAGGAGAAAAGAGAGAAAAAGACATTTACATTCTACCTGGGGTTTGACTCTTTTTTCCCCCCCCCCTCATTTTCCTGGACAATTAAAAAGTACAACGAAAAAAAAAAAGAAATTAAAGAAGAAAACTCTAGGGATTTTTGTAGATTAAACGAATTAGACGTTTACTTATGTTACAAACCTGACGAATACTAACTGTTTCTGATTTAACTAATTTATTTATTATATTTATTTTATTTTATTATATTTATTTATTATATATTTCTAATTTATTTATCATTAGCACGAAAATATATCATTTGCGAATGATTCATTGTACTTTAAATTATTACTAGGGATGCCCCGCCACGTGTTGCTGTGGCTCACAATCAGTCCGATACACACGTCTTCAAGTCAACGAATTATCTTATACCGCCATCTGTTAGAATCATGACTCTTTGTTAATAAACAAATAATTCGCAATTATAAATTGAGATATAAACTATTCTATCTCTCAAGTTGGATAAAACTGCACACAGTGTTTAAAATTTTATTAAAATCGGTTCAATAGTTTAGGAGTCCATTGCGGACAAACAACGTGACACATAATTTATTTATATTAAGATTATTAATGGGTATTAGAAACTCGAAAGTTCATTGCCGCAAATACCAAATCCCGCCATTGTTCCCGTCCCTGAGCGCGATTCTTCCATTTGCGGTCTTCGTATCCTATTTCTTTTAGATCCTTATTGTACTTTAACTAAACAAAAAATTTCATACTACCAAGATAATAAATAAAATTGGACGAACAATATTTAATAACAAATTTATAAATAGAAAAACGTAAAAGTTGATTAATCGTTGTTCATTGTATGTTCGTAGGAAGGTTTTTAACTGTTATTTCATTTTTCCATGATATGTATAGCCCCACCCCCCCTTTCCCCCTTCCCCACCTTTTTCCCCTATTTTCTGTTATCCTCAAGAATTGCATACTTTTACGATCTCGACTATATATGTATATATATATAGGACACGTTGTATAAATAAGACCAGACATCGCGTCGCATCTTTTATTTTATGCATTACGCTATTCTATTTAGATAAGCGAGGATATTATTTATAAATAGAGAATAAAAGAGAGAGAAAGAGAGAGAGAGAGAGAGATAGATAAAAATAGAGAGACGCTATTTAATGGTCCACAAATCACTTTAGGGTGGTAGTGTGCATTCTATCGAACGCAGCAGGTGGTTTAGTTTAAACCATCGTATCTCGAGAAAATCGATTTCCATGTTATTTTATTTGAAATGCAGCAAAAAAAAATATATATAATAAAACAAGAAAATCCCTAGAATCTAATGGAACAAATAATAATAAAAAAAAAAAAAAAAAAATAAATAAAACTACAAAAAGAAGTGCGTTATAACGTTTTTCACGCCCGTAAACGTTCTAACGACTAGCAGACGATGCAAAAAAAAAAATAAAAAATAAAACAAAGCTTTCTCTGTTTAACATTTCCCTCTTTTCTTTTTATCTATTTATCAATCTATATGTCGGGTTAAAATGGTCGAAAATAATATAAATCACGCAAGAAAGAGCAAGTAGCGAACTGTTGGGTTTCGTTTGACGATTTACGCGAGACTTTACTTAGGTATCACGCGTTTAATACCGTCGGAGACATCTATCAATTTAATTGGGCAATGTTAATTCCGTCGACGATGGCCTATAAACCGTTGGGGGTATTGCTAACGAGACTGACAGAGATGGTGACTGAATAAGAGAGAGAGAGAGAGAGAGATAGGGTGATTCGGTTTCCCTATACGTTCTATCCACAGTCACGATTGCATATATATTGCATCCCGAGTGAGTCCAGAGTCCGTCGAGAGCTACTGGATACTGTTAATCAGTTTAGAGTTTATGTCCCTCCATAAACCCTCTTGCTTCTCCCATACCCCCCACTCCTCTCTTTCTCTCTCTCTCTCTCTTATTCTACTTTATATGTATATCTTTCTATCTTTTTTCATTCGTCTAGCTGTCATTAATAAAGAAGCAACGTTGATAACTCGAAAAGTTTCGAGATATCAACTGAGCCATTTTAAACTGAAAAAGCCTTTCACTGAGTTCTCGTCCCATCTTTTACCCATATACGCGAGAAAGATAGAAAAGGTAGATAATATGTTGTAAGTCTGTTGAAAACACATAGGTGTTATCGGATGGTACTGTAGAAGCTCGTTACTCGGAACGAATTAAAAGATAAGTCACTTGTGTTGATGTCTAAGGTATTATCTATGTATTATATCTATTATCAGGAAACGCAATGAAGTCAAGGTGCGGCTATTTGTTTCCTTCGTGTCTCGTTTGAACTCTTAAAAATTCATTAATTATTAAAATGTTATCATACACACAAAGAGAAAGAGAGAAAGAAGTATCACTGTTCTTTTTTCAGTTTGAATAAAAATGACTTGTTTTGAAAAAGATTATTTGCAATTTATGTTATCATATTAACACGTTTCTTTTTAATCTTTTAGCCACTACTTCGCGAGTGCCATCTGTAAGTACGACGCGTTACTATAGGGGCTTCCCCAAATGCCAACTTCCAAGTACGACGCGCCACTATAAAGACTTTTGCGAATATAAAACATCTTTTAAAATATATCATACCTAATTTTATTATGAATTATTAAACTAAATTGTTTAATTTAAAGTATATGTGTACCATTTCTTTGAGAAAAATGATAATTTAATCATAAAAAATTTGATTAAAATGTACTCGTCTAGTGAAACAATCCTGCGCAACATTCAACAGTTCCTAAGAGGGTTAAATATTTTTGAAAAATAATAGTAATTAGCAAATGTTTGAAATTAATCTTCACTAACGCGTAAATGTATTCATATATATTATATATATATATATATATATATATATTTTAGATGTGTCAGAGAGATGTGAAATTTGAAATCACACGTAGATATCTCGCGCGTTAGAGGATTAAGGTTCACGTTGTGGTCACGTATGGGTCGGTGACTGATACATTTCGAGTTTTAACGATGATCCGGGCAATAACTTCGGGCTTAAGCGCGGCGTGAGTTGTGGCTATCTGGCGATCACCAATCATTGGTTATGTCCTCGGTAATTAACTAATGTTCTTCTCTATGCAAATTACGAGAGCTTTCGTGATACCGTTCGATTCATCCTCTTGCGTTTTGGTTTCGATGAGCCGATCGTTATTAGCGTTACGTTCAAATGAGAGAAGAAGTCATTGATAAACGGAGAGAGTTTCGAACCTATCTATGTATTATTCATCCAATCCTGGTGTGCTATCATTTTACAATCTAAATCACTATAAATCTGTTTTGTAATAATCGAGATCTAGGAGAGAATAATCATTGAAAATAGTAACATTAATTATGTTTATCTATATTAGGGTAATAGAACGATTATAGTTTGAATAAAAATGTAATTACAAATATATATATATATATAATACTATTAATTTTTTATGGGTTTCAATTACCAAACATTAATATTATTTTTTACAAATAAAAATCTTATTATAGATGATTTATAGCGATACTTATTTAGTATTTAAACAAATGGTTTATTATTATATTATTATTAATTGGTATTAGTAACTCGATAGTTCATTGCTGTAAATACCAAATCTTGCCAGTGTTAAACAAATGGTTTATATTATTTCCACGCAAATCTACGATCATTCATATGAGTTTTATTAAACGAGTAACTTGCTAGAAGAATCGTTACCTATTAGTTAAACCCTCTGAGTAATTAAAAAGTCACATATCATTGAGATTATATGAGGGATGTGTATGTACATATATATATAGCTACTTGATTTTATCGAAAACGTGTGCGTTCTAGAGTAACCGTCTGACGCCAGGCCTAATGTGGTCTAACGTGATGCCATTGGCGACGCACGCAAGCAACGATGTGAATTTATTTCTGAACAATTTCGATTCCTTCCCGTTCTTTCGACGATGCGTGCACGCATACTGACCTTTGTCAACGTCTTGTTTTCAAATTGGGGGATATATTCGAATGTACATTTACAAATACATATACACAACACATGTATTTCTATGAAAATGACATATTATTTTAATATTTAAAAATACACGTGATCCAATTTTTATTGTTGTTATTTTTTATTAACACGTTGAGCGTCACGTCAGCCATCGGTGACTGACACTAGACTTTTCGTTTAGGCCACGTCCGACATGGGTGACTGACACGTTCAACTATCTTTTCAATACAAAGTAATTCCTGTGGCCTGATGAGAATTTTCCTAAGAATTTGCGTGGTGCTCAATGTGTTATCTATGTGTGTTACGTCGTATATACGATGTTTAGGATTACCACGAAGAGAAGAGGGTCCTGTTACTCTCAGAAATTAGGTTCCGTGGTTTCAATTAGTATCGTGTACGAGTTATCACGATGGTAGGCGAAAACGTACGTGATTGCCATGCTCGTTTAAACTACGAAAGCGCATCATCGAAACGGAAGAGATGAGGGTCAGATAGATAGATAGATAGATAGATAGATAGATAGATAGATAGATAGATAGATAGATAGATAGATGGATGGATGGATAGATAGGAAGATAGATCGGTAGGATTTCATTGGAACCAAAGTTTGCTCAAAGGGAAGCTTAGATCTCGTTTAATACTCGATGAAATGCACTACGATGAAACCTCAGCTTTGCATTGAATTCACTCTGGTTGGAAGATTAACTCCTTGCATTCTCGATTGATCTAACTAACTAACAAGAAATCTATTTTTTTTTATTAAGTGTATCTTTATCTATATGGTTCATATAAGAATTTAAATAAGGGTAAGATTTAAATAGAAAATAATAATTTGTTATCACAATAAAAAATATTAATGTTACTATTAAAGAATGGTAGTTCAGACAATTCATGAAACAATGCTTGTTAATTTATATTTATGCTTATAATTATATTGCTAATTATATATGCTATAATTATAGTATATATAATACTATATATAACAATACTAATACTATACTAATGTAATAATACTATATATAAATAATATTAATACTATACTAATACAATAATACCATACATAACAATACTAATACCAAACTAATATAATAATACTATTTATAATAATACTAATACCATACTAATATAATAATACTGTTTATAATAATACTATATAGAGTAATACTATATATAGTGTAATTACATTAATACTAAAGAATTTATAATTATTTAAAAATGTAGTTATGTATCTTACTATACTTTAAAGATCAATGTTTTGTAAATCAAATTTCATTTTCATACTTGAAAAAATAATTCGCATTTCATCAATTAATTCATATTTAAATAGAATAGTTATTTTAGACTTTTTAATTCATAAATTAATGAATTTTACATTTTAAGGGTTAACATTGATACGAAAATATGTTGAACGTCTAAGTAACTTTACGAACATTTCTCGTAATATCAAATTAGTATTGGTAAGAGGCTGAGTAAAGTACCGGTAATAAAAACTCATCTAAAACTATTCAACATCATAGGCGTGTACTCGAACGAAATAACTTGCGGATAAGAGAATGATCCATTAGCCGTACAAGGTAATATGGTATTAACACGCGCAAAAGGGCGTGCTGACCTATCCCACTGGCCGAACAACAGAGGCAAAGAAAGAAAGAGAATGATAGGGAGAAGGCATACGTGCGAAAGGGGAAAAGGTAATGGGAGGAGGGTGGCGGCCCTTCTTGGTCCGCCTGGTACAGTTAATTACCGTCGATTATGATTCTCTCCAACGGAGATCATGCTTGCCTTCTTCGAAAGGGTACACACACACATTGAATGCTTACTAAACGATAAAATATACTATACTGACCCTTCTACTCTTCCTCTATCCCTTTTCAGATGATTTTAATCGTTAATTATTGTATTCTTAAGTAGATCATATTTTATTTATTATTTTAAATCGATTTATTTACGTAACTATTAACGTTCGATATTTTGTATCATTATTTATATTTATTTATATTTATTATTTTTATATATTATAATTTATTAATATTATGACGTCCGATAGCTCCACGTTTTGGTGCCATTTATAATATTAATAATTATAATATTTTAATATTATAATAATATAAAATAATATTAAAATACTATATAATAATATAAATACCAGCGTGACACAAAAAAATTTAGATTAGATGTGCGAACAGTATAGTATTAATATATTATTTATATAATTTATTAGCACACATATTATTTATATATATATATTTTTTGTGTAATTTTATTAAATATACCATAATTCATAAAATGCATCTATGTTGATTACTAAATATTATATTTGAATTTTTGAAATGAAATACATAATAACTATTTAAAAAATATATATTTAATCTTGGTTGCATGAGATGTTAAATAAAACAAAGAGGAGAAATTCATTTCGATGTGTTATTTAAAAGTAAAAGGGAAAAATAGAGTTTCGGTGAAAAAGCTAGTAAAAATGGTGGTACTGCACCCAGTCGGACTGACTGGCACCATAGCAGCATCACATCGACACTTTTGTGAGTGCAGCAACCGCATAAAATATAAAATCCTTCTCCTAGACGACTTCGAATCGCGATATTATTCAAAGTGTTTCACGCGGGGTTTCTACTTCGTTATTTTATCTTCTTTTATTATAAGAATTTCTATCCAAAGAGATAACCACTTAGAAACTTTTTGACGAAACTACGTTTGTCCTTGATAATGATTAAATAAAGACCAAAATGTGTTATACTAATTTACATTGTTTTTTATTTCTCACGAAAAATGTATGAAAGAATATTTTTCATGATTCTAAAACTAACGTGGAATGTATACTTAAATTATTATTAAAATATTATTAAAAATTAAATTAAAATAAAATAAATAAAATTACAATAATATTAAAATATTATTAAAAAATTAATAATATTAAAAAAAAAATATTAAATTCAATAAATAATACTGCAACGTGTCAATTACGAACGAATCGGATTAATTTTTGAAAAACTTGATATTTTTAAATATTACTTTGTTATATTATTCTTTAACCCATAGACTTCCAACTACGAGATATCTCGTAGTTTGTGCTGCAATTTTAGATTAATTACAAATGGTTATTTGCATTAAGAATTATTAGAAAGTATGAATAAAATATTTATATGATTTGAAAAACATGAATTATCAATTATTGTAAATACCATTACAATAATATATCAGTAACTTAATATTATTATATTTTTCAAAATTTAAGGCAAAACGTTCTAAATATGTCTGCCAGAGTCAATGGGTTAATATTAGTTACTATATATGTATATATACATGTAATATAGTTTGAAATAAAACACGTAGAATTGACATGAGCGTGTACGTGGTCCAAAACAGGCCGAAAACATTTATGACTTTTAATCAGACGAACGGTCGTGCGAGTACTATAATGTTGGGTTCATTTACGTTAATGAAATCAGTGTTATCTCTTCGGACAGTGGTCTCTCTATTGCACCAACTACCATTCCGTCAGGAACCGTATTGTAAACCATAATGGTTGTTGTTCAAGTATCTCGGTGATAGCAAAAGAGACGAGAG
Source organism: Polistes dominula (assembly GCF_049000335.1). NCBI lineage: Eukaryota > Metazoa > Arthropoda > Insecta > Hymenoptera > Vespidae > Polistes > Polistes dominula. The sequence continues at coordinate 1,885,912 of NW_028300968.1, read as the reverse complement.
AAAGAGAGAAAGAAAATCGTAGTTAAAGAGAACAATGGCCAGCCAAGTTAATATATATATATACTTTTATATATATATATAGGCAGACAGAGAAAAGTATATTAAGCCACGGGCAGAAAATATTTTCTACCAACGGGGAAGAAGTAATTGGACGGACACGAGGGTCACCGTTCGACCAGGGGTTATTTATTCTACGTTTTGTTACGCTCAGAGACGGAAGCTCTTCTCATTGCAGTAGATAAATCTCGTTCGGTGGTAAACCGGTCTATCTACGGTGCTCTTTTTAGGAAAAAAAAAAAAAAAAGAAGAAAATATATCAGGTATAGAAAATCTAAAGGAAGTTTCGGTTAAAGCTTTTCATCGTTATAATGGTTTACATTAATAATAAATTTAAAGTTTCATATTGCATCGATAATTTTACGAAGTATATACTAATATACAAAATTTGATGAGTAGTGTATCATATAAACAAGAGTAAGATATATTTTATGGGAATTTATTTGTTCATAGGTTGCATGTGTGAGAGAGAGATGTCAAATGTTTTACGTATATCTATAAAAATATTTGAATAATATTATTAATAATATATATATATATATATACTTATATAAAATATAAAATATAAATTAATAATAATAATTATATTATTTAATATATAATAATTATATATTTATATTAATATCTTTAAGAATATTTACAAGTGAATATCAGGTCTCATTAATATCAGATGATCGACAAATATTTTTTAACCTACTTCCTTTTACTGTATATAAAACGATACCTAAACAAGACTTTTCCATACGTGAATATTTGCAAAATAAAAATATTAAAAAGTTTTGCACAAAATTGCACAGATTTAGTAACAAAATATTATTTTGTTCTACTTTTAGAAAATATTCTTTCGTTCAATTAACAGGTAACCCTAATTATTTCAACCTAAATTAAAATACAATCGTTCGAATTCAAATGTAACACCCATGTACATATTACAATTACTAACAAACCAAGTTGGAAAGTTTCTGTGACGATGAACGATGAATTAAAAGCCAAACAATTTCGAGGACACGTTAGGTTATGGGAGTTTTTTATCTTGGCAAATGGAGTTCACGAGCTTATGTCTCGCGGCACGTGTTGCAAGGTAATCAAGTGGAGTACCTTCAAGTAGTTTTTCTCATCCTCCTATTTCCTTTTCTTCGTAGTTGTACAAAAAGACGAATAAATTGTACTATTTTCTACTTTTCTTACTTAGGGAAGATCCTTGCTTAGTAGAAAGTGCATCACGTTGCAAACGATAGCGTGTACAACGAGGTATTTATCGTATCCGTTTTCCTCGTCGACGCTTTAATAACGTCCTCGTCGTCGTCTAACCCATCTTTTTCCTCTTTTAATACTCAAGCCTTGTTGTTGACTACTTTCTCAGCCGGTTTTCTTTAAATCAAGATTAGCATTGAATTTCGTTCACGCGAGAATGTTTCGAATTAAAGTCAAATCTTATTTATAAACTTGACGAAAATTTTCTACCGTTTTCTCGTTACCATCTTTGATACGTGAAATATAAAATTGTAACCATAAAGTATCTTTTAAATTTATGATACCGATAGACATAATTAAAGGGTTACTTGATTAGGTTGTTCAAAACGAAAGATCTTAAATCTGTCGACTTAACTATAACGAGTTGAGTTAGGGATTCTCAATGTTTGGTTAATGGGAATCATTTTTTTATTGAATTATTTTATGATAATAATTTAGAAAAATCAATGATATTTTGTTGAAAAAAACTACAAACAAATATTTGTTATGTTTCATAACAATTTATTTATGTGAAAATGATTTTTTATTTTTAAATAGAATAGATTACACATTGTAATTGATGCAGCAAGGTAATTTCAATCATTAACAAGTTTTACAAACGTTTATAGATCAATCGATTGGACAATTTTTTATTAAATTTCTAAACAAATATGAAAAATGTTACAACATAAAATATTGAGAATCCCTGCTTCTCTCGAAGTCATTAACTTTGAAAACATTCTAAATCCATCTTGGATACCGAAGCGTAAAGATTAGCTAGCTACCGATAGTGACTTTATTAACGGTGATTTGATTAATTCACGACCAAAGATCAAAAAAATATAATGATAGTAGTATAATAAATTAAGTGATTGTTTAAAATTATAACACTTGTTCTTTATTAGGATAATATTTCAAACTTTATGTTGCTACGTTTATCTTACGAATACTTATCTTGTTATTTATTAACTAGTTATTAAAAGATTCTATATATATATAGAATATATATGTATATAATATCTCCAAGATGAATATTTGAACCGAAACTTTTATTTCTTTTTACACAAATCATCTCTTTATCTCTATCTTTTGAATTTTCTCCAAATAGAAATAAATAAATAAAGAAAGAAAGAAAGAAAGACGTTTGAATATCCCCAACCACTTGAAATCTCCGCCCAACGTCGAAGACAATTTTCTCTTAGCGAACAACCGTGAACCATATTCCTTTTTTTATAAGAATCGAAGTAGAGAATTCGAATTAAGTGAAGTTCGAAGGGCGGCTTGCTTTTCCCACAGAATGGCCCGGATGAAGGAGATCCTGGTAATAATAGAGTACACGGGGTACGCTTCTCTAGTCTACGTCTATTCAACCTGTCATTCGCGTTTTGCGGTCACCATTGTGATTTGCAATGGTAACCCTTCGCACATCCTGCCTATTGTCGCGAAAACGTGCACTCTCTATCCCTACCTCTCTCTCTCTCTCTTTCTTTCCCTTAACTGTTTGCAATCGTTCCGTCCTTATTTATTTCTTCCAATCGATGCCTATCTTTGTCTTTCTCAAACTCATGGTTAGATATTATATTTCTCTCCTTTTATTTTTTTTCTTATTCTTTTTACTACCACCCTGCATAACAAGTAAACGCATAATTCTAACGGTATATGCAAGTAAACAGGGCTTACTACCAGCATTTCCTAGACCTTCTAATAATTCTCTAGATGCACGTGCATGCACATACATGTCACCCTAATACCATGTACTCGATCTGTCCCGTGCGAAAACCCTTGCACCTATTTACGTTCATTCTATATACATACATGGGTCGTGTTTGGTCAACCTCGAAAATAACATGACTTCTTTTTATTTACTTTATTTATTTGCAATATATATCTCGATTAAAATATTTTCTACTGATACAAAGTATTCGAATGTATTATGATGTTACTAAATTTGATTAATATCTATCCAATGAAAATTGCGTATTAGCTTTGTTTCTTTTTTATGGATTAAGGATGCAAGTTGTATGCACGGAAGGTTAAACATTTCCTCATAAAACAATCAGAACGGAACAAATTAGTACGAAAGGAGCTATTAACTCGTGCACTATGGTTTTACGTATATAGTTACCTGTATGGTACGTAAAAGACGACATATGGCTAGCCCGAACCGTCCCGTGTCTATGCGTAGTGTTTAAACAGGATGAAAGTGTTCGGTCACGCGTAAAAGAACGTTCAAAACGGAAAATAAAGAAACAGGAACGACGGTTTCTCAGCTTTTCTTCTTCCTTCCTTCCTTCCTTCCTTCCCGTCGATATCTGATTACTATGCTATGTCAAGGAATCGTTATTTTACCTACCATCTAACATTCGAAGGTTGCCACATCCGCTGGGATTTGTGAAGGAATATAATGTACGACATATGTCGTGTAATAAGGATTACATTTGACATAGAGTAGTACAACCAACAAGTGAATTTGCTTTCATGAGAAATAGATTCGACAGGTGTTGTTCTCCTTACAAGAAGTTTATTCCTAACTTAAACGATCAAACAGTCAATTCTAATTTAAACCGATGGATCGATTTTCTAGAAGATATTCCAATTTTAGGATCTTCAGTTAGGTGTGACTATAAGCAAGTTCTTGAATAGTGTCAATATCACCTAGCTTTTGAATCATGAACCTTGTAACGTGATCTCAAAGTGTATTTCATTCGATCTCTATCAATCTGACATGAAGTTGGTGTGTTGTAAAGGTGGTTCTTAGAGAGACAACGAGACAGATAGATAGATAGAGAGAGAGAGAGAGAGAGAGAGAGAGAGTCCACTGCCATTCACATATATCAGTTGTACATTAAGGGGCTTAGAAATTCGGACTAACAGCGAGCCGACGACGCCTCGAGGCAGAATCGGGCCTGCAGTTGGGCTCTCGCAGGGTGGCTAACGTTATAAGCCGTCCCCAGGGTACAACTATGCCTTTGGCTTTGATGTTAACCCGATCACCTATCCTAGATGCACTTTCTATCTCTATCTCTATCTCTATCTCTCTCTTGCTTCATGTATCTATCTTGCACATCTTCTCTGCAGCTTACGTCACATGATCGTTCTCCATATCCCAGTTAATAGCCGAAGCCCCGTAGAGGAAAGCTAACATTATCGACGACTGGAAGGAGCAAGTGAAGTGGGACGAGCTGTTTCTAGAGGAATCTTGGATAATGTGTTAGTGATGTAGGTGATACTAGCTGTAGTAGTATTAGTGATCTACGTGGTGATGGCGCTGGTGGTGGTAGTAACACTGACGGTAATACCGGAACGCTTTGAGCTTTAGGACAAGAGAAAGCCACAGATACTCGAATGCATCCGGAGAGAGTGACAGAAAGCTCTAGACAGCTTCCGGATACTCCTCGGACGCCTACGGGCAACGGGACATATTCTCCCGGTGCTTCGACATATCGCGAAATGCAATTACGGAATGGGATTTACCGCGTTTCCCTCTCCGATATTCACCGATATATCGAGAATGGGGTTACCCCTTGGATTCAAGACGTCTCAAATTACTCATTCCTATGATAAATCTTAATTAAAAGCTTTTTTTGTTTTCTAATTGTACACAAATATTTTTAGCAATAAAATAGAAAATTTTGGAGCTATTTATTTTCAAAATCTATCACATTGAATCTTTAAATAAATCAACGAAATTTAGAAAGAAATAAAAATCGTATAACTAGTATATGGGCACATAATTATGAAAATGGTTTAATATCTTTTGTTTCCAAATATTTAAAAGATTACTTTGGAATGTTAAATGAATTTCACATAATGTTATAAATAACAAGCACTATTAATCGGTTAATTATTAACAATATCATAAAAATTACATTAAATTAATATAGTTTAAAATAATTTGATGTTAATACATCACATAATAATTAAATAACACTTTAATAATTATGTGACCATATATGATAATAAGATTTGTTCATTGGTAGTCAACCAGGATAGGTAGGGAAGAAATTTCAATATTTCTAAGTAAATTCGTCATAAGCACAGTTTGTGGAAGAGTTATAAAATGAATTTTTCATATCTTACCGACGTATGGGGTTACTCGAGGGAATTCCATACTCAAACGTCGACGTCTACGACGGACGCGTACATAATTCCAGATTTAGTGTCGTGTTAGGCCGTCTGAGTTTGAGGATCGTCCCTCGAGCTGCCGAGATACCGCATGGTCGAGCTAGCAGCCATCGTGATTTGTGGACGTCAATACTGGGGTTATGCGTGACGTATCTCACCGATCATAATTACATCCTGTTACTGGAGAATCCTCCTCCTTCCTTCCTTCGTCGTTTGTATCCTATATTCCACCTACACTTACGACAGATCGTCTACGGCACCCTCTGACTCTCGACGATCACGTTCTATATGCCATTTCTTGATTTACCGACTTTTATCTAATAGACAATGACTCAATCTTGATCTTATAATAATTTTAAGGGTCTAAGACAGTTAGAATAAACCTTCAAATTCTACACACATATATTGGTATAACATTTTCACTGAAGGTGCATACAACTTTACATAATTTATATTTTATATATTTTTTTTAAATTGAACTTATAAAATATTAACAATTGCAGTATTTCATCGTACGAATGACATTTGATAGAAAAGATTTTTTAGTATTCTCTTTGAGAGAAGCTACCCCTTTCGAAACGGAGTCAAATTTCACTCTATGTTCACCGTGTTGGAAGTTAGTGTCTTTAAGAATGACAAGTAAGTATGAAATCTCTTTGTCGTATAAAGAAACATCTCATGTCACATACGAAACATTCATTCATATATATATTTTTTTTTACGATCTTACGGATGGGTCTGACAACATTGTCATTAAATCATGGTAAAAGCGTGGCTGTGACTATCGAGTCAAGACTATTAGTATAAATACGGTTATAATGCAGGTCTTAGGGGTTTGAAAGGGTATAAACAGCTAGTAAATCAAGGCTTGCATCCCTTTTGGTCTGAAAGGGTCTAGAAGCGAACCTGAAACCAGGACGAGTGTTTAGTACGTAGACCAGCTAAGTCCTTTCTAATCGGCTTCCACGTTCCTCCGGATGTTCGAATTTTAATTATATTACTATATCAAGGACGATAATCTCTTATTTCGTATTTTATGACTCATGTGATAATAATCCTATTCAATTAGGAGTAGGGTATGGATCACTGATCCTTAGAGATGAATATTTACATTTATCAATGTTTAAAACAAAACGTATAATAATACAAATTTGTACAACTATCTTCTGCATCCTAGTAATCTTTGAAACCTGCAAATCGAGTCTTGAAAGTTTCAGGTTGGCCGAAAACACCACACCACCCCTTTTTGTACGTCTGTCTGTTGCGTGTGACGATCACCGAATTAATCCGCCATTAATTTTCGTAGCGTTCGAAAGAGATCCGGTCGAGTGTGTAAACCTTCTCTAAACAAGCGCTTTTAACAAATGGTGATCGTGGTCCGTTCCTCACCTTTTACTGCCCTCTTCCACCTTCTTCTTCTCTCTCTTTCTCTCACTTGGGTCTGTCTAATACCACGTCCATGTATGCATACGACCGGAAGGTGATTAATGCCAGGACGAAGGGTCAAGATCCTTCTCGATTAATCAAATTAAGGGTGGAAGCGCGAGATAAAACTCGCGCCGGTGGAAAAGTTCAGTTGGATGGTTAATGGAGAGATGGAAGAACCAAAGTGGACGAACGAACGAACGGATGGACGGACTGGACGGACTTTCGACGATGAGAAATCGTTCCCTCTTATCCCAAGCCGATATTGTTGGTGACCGTTGAAAGAGGGACAAACCGGGATTCTTTGGCTTTGAAAAATGATGGACATGACTTATCTGTATCAAGGATTTACTTTTAGCTAGATACTTTTGGAACAAGAGGCGTGACCATTTCTTACCTTCCCTCATTCCCTTTTGAACAAATCAAATTGAAAGCGTGAGTAAACTGGATTTTGGGAAGCTGTACGTTTATCTTTTCTCTCGTTATTCTTACAATCCCATCAAGTTAAGACATTTACAAATCTTTTCGTATATGAATTGTTTTTTTTTTTTTCGTTTTGAATTTTGATCAAACGGTAATATTAATAAATATAACGTGTTGGTTTTTTTTTCAGATTACAATTATCGTCAAGGACTAAACCATGGGAACGAAAAAAAAAATAAATAGTCAAGAGAGGGAGAGAGATAGGCAAATGATTTCGATGACACTATGATGACGAGAGCCCGATGATGATGATCCCTCATCGTTTGAACGAGATCAGGTTCCGTTGACGATCAGTTAAGAGTTCCATACGCGTAACGAGTTCATATCTCGCGCATCGTTTGCTTCAAACAGAAAGAGACAAATGGCGAAGGGATCGCGAGTAAAGAGAGATAAAGATAAAGATATAGGGAAAGAGATAGATAGATAAATAGAGAAAGGGAGAGAGAAAGAGAGAGAGAGAGAGAGAGAGATAGAAAGGAACGCTTTTACGGAGGAGGGACGTATTCGCAAACACGCAAATTTCAAAAGGCACTCGACTATGTGATGTAGCTTCGCATAAGCGACGACTATGACGACGACGTTGACGACGGGGCCCTTTGACGACGTATGCAAATACAGATCGAGCATGATAAATTGCTCTTGTCAAGACACCCGGTATTTCGCACGAGCCCATAGAAACCCGTTTCCATAGAGAGAACGGATTCCGCATATAATTTCACCGACGGTTAAGGACTACCAACTTCAACGTGGTTGAGAAACCAACGCGCTACCGTTCGTTCTCGAGAACATGACGAAATTTTATCAGGTTTGCGAGGCGCCGACTGCTAAAGTGCTTCTCTCTCTTCCTTCTCTCTTTCACGCATGTACGCATGCACACACTCGTATTCGACATATTCACCTTACGTCTTCAACATGCGCTCACATCTTGCGTTATCGTTGCCTCGGCTTGCGAATTTTAATGAAACGATTTAACCATATATTCTCTTTTGACGTACAACGATATCAAGTTCGGGAATTCACGTTGGTAATTCTCTCAAACGTTCTTTTTGAGGAATTAGAGATTAAACCTTTAGCAAATGAGTATTATGGTTGTTCATTTACTTTCTTACTTGGAAATAACATATCGATATTTTATGCAGTTTAATTTTTATTTTATAATAAGACATTTGCTTTTTAAGTAATTATTATCGAAAGATAGTAAAGAACAATGAAAAAAGTAATAACATATGATATAACGTGTGTGTATAAATATTACGGTTGCAAACAAAATATCTTGACTCGTTCGTTACGTAGAAAGATAATTTACAAAAGAACGTTTGAGCTCATTAGCATTCTCGCATGTATCATCGTATACGATCGTATTTAGAAGCTTAGGTGTGATCGCTCACGAAATACTAAGCATTGTACCTATGACAGAAATGTTTGACATTTATCGCACATTTATCGTGAATTCTATCTCTTATTCTTTCCCTCTCTCAAAAAGAAAGAAAAGAAAAAAAAAGTATCGCCACAAACTGGTCCGAATCGTTTCGAATGAATGAGTGCTGAATGTCTGTATCTCTGTGTATGTATATGTGTGTGTGTGTACAAGTACAGAGAGAGAGAGAGAAGATTTATGAGGCATTTAAACGACGATTCCTTTGTCGAGCTTACGAGCGACAACATCACGCCTTCGCTGAGCAAGGCGATCCGATCCCAGCTTGGAAAGGGCCGAAAAGGGCTCGTCTCTGTCGAGTTCAACCGCTCGCTTGCTCGCTCGTATAATGCAAATGCACTGTGAGATGCAATTTCTACCGGTCGCAAGTGCTTTTCCCAACTCGCTTTTCTCCTTGATTTCGTGGCTAAATCGTCTCATTATCGGATCTACGTGGGGGGTCACGCTCGTATTTGCATTACACTCGTCCCTTCAAAACCGGTCCAACGGTATATACCTCGGGTATTAACATTTTAAACAGACATATATAGATATGTATGGAAATCCTTTGACTTTGTTGGATTATTTATAAGCTTGTACGGTCTCTTATATATTATTTCTAATCTTCTTCCTAGTGTTAGATTTAACAAAATCTCTATCATTAATAAATTTCAGAATTATTTTATTTATATTTTATGATGATCCATGTGTTATTGACTTACATTTAAATTGAATCAATTTTTTAAGAAATAATTATATTATTTTATAAATTATTAATTGGTAAATAGATTATCCATTCAAATAATAATATTATTTTTAAATGCAATTTAATTGTATACCATTAATTATATGATTAACATTTTTGCAATTCTAACATTTTTTCTATATAGTTACCATTCAGTTTCATAATATTTTTAAGAAAACAAAAATAAAATATCACCCTATATATTTAGATTGAAAATAAATTATGTTTTTATTAAAATACTTTCGTGCAATTTAATATTTTAGAAATATAATATTAATTCTGTTTTATAATCGAACAGTAAGAAATAAAAAGTAAATGATTAATAATAAATTAAGAACAACGAATCAAACGTACTGTTAGAATTGCAGGGTTAAAGGGAAACCAAAAAATAAAAATTAAGAATAGAAAATTGATTTATGCAATTCGATAGAAGTAGGATCTTCTTATTCATGCATTCGATTTCACGTTTACTCTAATTGTAATTGAAGGAAAACAGTCACGTAGTTGCATCAGTTGATAGAAATTATCCATTGTCAGGAGATTGCTTGGGTGAAATGCAAGACTTGATGCATTGTAGGAGAGTTAGGGGATAGCGCACTAATAAAGCCAAGGGCGATCGAGCGATCGTGGAAATGCAGATTTACCTAACGTATGCATATTTGAACTTGTGTCCTGAGGATCTTCTAGATGCAAATACGAAATTACGAATCCTCATGAAATTTCCTTTGCATTTCTCCGTACTATCGAACAGTTGCAACAACAGTAGCAGCAGCAGAAGTAGCAGTAGCTTTACGTAAATTAAATGAATGACAATTTTCAAACTTCCATTTGTTTCTTGTACTCGAACAACTTTAAAATGTAAGTAAATTTATTGCACAATATGTGAGAAGTATAAATTCATTTAGAAATAATTTTGTAGAAATTTTCAAACGTTCATAAATTTAAAAATTATAAATAAAACTTTGGCAAAAATAAACTAAGTTTCTTTCTTACATTTTAAAGTTGTAGGATCTTAATTAAGTCATCTCTTGCAATTAGTTTCGTTTTTAGAAAAAAAATAGTTTTCACGATAGGTCAATTAAACAAGTCTTAATTAATAAGACACTGAGATAAAAAGAAGATGAGATTAATGGAAGATATTCGAGTAGACTACTTCCTAGTTGTGTCGTATCCTTTTAAACACTTTAATATAAGACCGTATCATTAGACGTTAACGCGCGTGTAGGTATCGTTAGAACATTATGCTTGGCTGATTCATCAGAGTTATGTCTCGACAATCTTCTTGACGGGATGAAAATGATGCCGAGCGTGTTAGGTTGATGCGTTGCCTACAGGAGAAAGAGATAGATGGATAAATAGAAACAGTCTTGCATCATGGTTGCATAGAAATAAGGTGTCTTAAAAGATACTTTATTACGAAAAATAAAAAAAAGTGAAACAAAAATATATATATATTATATATTTTTGTATTTTTTTTCTTCTATTAACAAGCATCAATCTTAACAATTTTTTCGATTGGGAAGATTCGGTAAATTTGATTTATGATATAATGATTATTATATATAATTAACTAGGGGTGCCCTGTCACACGTTGCTGTGGCTCATAATCAGTCCGATACACACGTCTTTAAGTCAACAAATTACCTTATACCGCCATCTGTTAAAATCTTATCTAGCTAACAGAGATAATCATGACTCTTTGTTAAGAAACAAATAATTCGCAATAAAATAATATTCCGATTATAAATTGAGATATAAACTATCCTATTTTTCAAGTTGGATGAAACTGCATACAGTGTGCAAAATTTTATTAAAATCGGTTCAGTAGTTAAGGAGTCCATTGCGGACAAATAACGTGACACGTAATTTATATATATTAAGATTATACAATACTATATATAATAAAATATTTAATTATTATATAATGCTATATATACTACTATATATAATTAGATATATAATAATTATAACATGTAAATACTAATCGCATTGGATGACACACAAATGTGGTTAATGTGGCTACATTAAAAATACTTGTTAAAATAAAAATTTCTAATTTTTCAATTACGGTTAAACAACATTATAAATATCCGGTATATGAATAAACAAAAAAAAGATAGAAAAAAACCAAGAAAGTTGGCATAGTTGAATAATATTTGCATACAACGATATCATCATCTTATTTTCACTTGAAGGAAATTCTCAAAACTGAAAAGTTATCACGCGAGTCAACGTTTTACCCGTGTCATTCTGTAAAAGAAAAAAAGTAGAGAAGTAAAAGAAAAAAGGTGGAAAACCTTATGAGGTTCTTTTCTCGCGATGGTAAGGGAAGGTAGAAAGAAAAAAAAAAGAAAAAGAGAAGGGAGAGAATAGTGGAGTGTGTTCTTTTGAATAGGCGTGGCAAGAGGGGTTCTTCTCGACGAATCAATTCTCAGATCACTTTTGGTAGGAGCTTTTCGTTCGTTCGTCCTGCTGTTTTTCTAACGCAGCAATGGTCGTCCTTTACTTTTCTTTTTATTCATTATTTTTCATGTTTATCGCAAGTAAAAAGGAAAAGAAGAGCACGCACATAGTGCGAGCTTCGTTTCGCTTCGTTGAACATTTACGAATGAGGGAAGTTGTTGTAGGAGGAACATTCCCTCCGATATTTTCCACGGAAATGCAAGGAAAGAGAAAAAAAAAAGAGAAAAGGGGAAGAAACGAGTTGACCCAGTAAGCGAATGTCATTCGTGAGAATATATATATATATATATAGGTATATAGGGTAACATACATACTTAATCCTAATGCAATAAATACATTCACATTCGTTCGTATGGTTGAGGTACAAGACTTTCTTTTTATATCGATTGATTCTTTCTACAACTCTCTTAATTTCACTGATTTTTGTCAAATTGATAGACGCGTACATGACTTTTACCTATAGATATTTGGTCTCTCGATAAAAGGGTTAAGGGTTCGACCCTTATTCATTCGAAGTAACTAAGCTAGTCGAACGAGTAAAAATTTCGTGAAGAAATTTATTTATATTAGGTACGATAAAATGTAATTTTGTCAACCTAAATATTTGATATTAATTATATAAATAAATAAATAAATAAATATTGTTATTCAAAAAATAAAAAATGTATAAGTTACTTTATTTAACATACCAATTAGATTTATTTTAAAATGCTTCCCTAATAAATTACTATATCTATAAAAGGGTTAATCAAAAGTTCGTGCATCTTTAAATATTAAATATTTTATTATTAATAACATTATTATTAAATTGAATACTTATTAAAATTAAATATTTTATTATGAATTAAATTATTATTAAATTAAATATTTTCAAAATAAACTTTACCAAAAACTATTCATTTATAAAATTTGCAACACAATTGAAAATACAATAAACTCTCTCACGAACTTTTGATTCACCCTAATAATATATGCAATATTAAAAACCAAAAGAAAAGAACGGAAATGATAATTTGATCATTCGATATATAAAAAAAAAGTGTATGCATTTATCGATAAACGTTTTGCACCTAAAAGTCGTTTGTGCATCACTCTTTTGCAACCGTGGGATGGTGTTTATGATCTTACCAACGATGATGAGTAAAAGATAGCAAGAGAATGAAAAAGAGAGAGAGAGAGAGAGAGATAGAATGAGAGAGATAAAGAGAGGAAGTGAGAGTACCCATTAGCACAAGGCGGATCCAACGTCATTAAAAGAGAAGTAGCGTGTGAGATGCGTAACGTTTCTAGCTTGTCGTGCATTTTTTTTTTTCGCGCCTGACAAATGGATGCACGAGCACGTAGCTCGTAGAGGAGAAACGGGAATCCGAATACCACGAGTGCGACTTATCGCACGACGCGTAAATCCAGAGGTGAAAATCCTCATGAAAGGCTTCTTTGACTGCTGCTGCTGCTGCTTACTGCCTTGTGAACGTTTTAAAGAGGCACCTCTTTCTTTTTTTTCCTTTTTTTTTTCAACCCCTTTACCTTATCCCTCTTTTCCTATGTCGTTGTTGAATCAATTCAATGCAGATCGTTTTAGATTTCTTTTTTTTTCTCTTCTTCTTTTTCTATTTTTTTTATTGTTGTTTTTACAATTTATTTTGTTTAATGATATAAATGGTACATTTGTACCATTGTATTTGTACATTTGTGCATTGTACAGTGCACATTTGTACATTTGTATATTGTATAATAGACATTCGTACATTTGTGCATTGTACAGTGAACATTTGTACATTTGTGCATTGTACAGTGGACATTTGTATGTTTGTGCATTCTATAGTGGACATTTATACATTGGTAGTATGGTTTTTTTTTATCACAAATATAATAATATATTTAAACAATCTATATATCATCTTTAAACCACTGTTTTTGATCGTCTATTAAAATTACATTTTTTTTAAATTTATTTTTTTTTATTCTCTATTCCTAATACCGTGTATTATTTAATTTATGCATCAAATAATTCTTCTCCTAAATAAATAAATTTATCAATAAATAAAATAAATAAAAATAAAATTGCACAAAATATTTAGTTACAAGTTCAATTATCGATTCCATTACCTAAATTCTTGATAAAAACAAAATCCAACAGATATCTAATACAAATTTAACATATCCACATTGATGATACAATGCAAAAAATAAAAGAAAAAGTATAAAGTAATATTACGTAATATACGATTAATTTTTTGTATATATTTGTAATTCCCGATCGCACCCTCACAGAGGAAAAGAAAAAAGAGAAAGAGAGTGCTAGACGAAGAACAGCCTTCAACCAGTACGAGTAGGTACAGCCCTTTGGTTTGACGTTGCAGAAGAAGAAGAAGAAGTGCATTCAGGCAGGAGGGCGTAATATCTGGAGGATCGAGTTTCTCTCTCTCTCTCTTTCCCTCACTCTCTTTTACTATTTTCCCTCTCTTTCGTACTCCCATTATTTCTACGTTTCTCTTACGGTTGTTCGTTCGTTCGTTGGTTCGTTCTCTTTAGCTGTCAGGGACAGGACGTTGACCTGACCTGGTGAAACACATACGGAGGTCCTTATTGCACACGGATTATGAGACACACGTATATAAAAAAAAGAGACAGACAGAGAGAGGGAAAGAAAATGAGTGAGAAAGAGAAAGAGAGAGAGAGAGAAAGAAAGAGAGAGAGAGTCGTCACGAGCAGGAGAATGTACGATGCAATCCAGAAAAAGGGGTGATAAACAGAAAGACAGAGAAAGAGAATTTTACATGGGGTGCGAGACTCCAGAGAACGGCGAATAAGGGGTAGAAGTATTTTAAAAAAAGACAGAGATAGAGATATATGTTGCTTCGGTGTAAAAGAGTGAAAGAATGAGGGAATACGAAAAGCGACGAACTATTACCAAGTCAAGTCACATATATATACATAAGAACGCATTCGCGAACATCCTCCTCTTCAAAGTCCTCCTCTCAGTTCTTGAAAACGCCGTTTAATCGTTCCTTACCCGTTTCCTCAACAAAAGTACGCGTGCACTTTTATAAGAGATAATTCTCTTTTTTATCTTTTTCATCATTTTTCCCTTCCCCCCCCCCATCATTCCCCTCTACTTAGATTGAATTATTATTTAATCTCGTTCGAATCGAACTTAGGTTTTTTTTATTCTTCTTTTTTTTTTTTTAATAGACTTATGCAAAGGCAAGTAAAAAATAAAGGTGTGTGTAATTCGATCGATCGTATCTCTGGGAGGGAGGAAAGTTAAAAAAAAAAAGGGTAGACTAACTGAATGGTTAAATTTATGTACCTACTTATCTGCAGTGCTTTTTTTTTGTGATAAAAAAAGAATTCACTTCTATGTCGAGCATTTTTATTGAAAGAAAAAAAAATTATCCCTCGAATGTTGTTTCAAATGAAATGTAAAAACAATTTTTTGTTTTCTTCTTCTTCTTCTTCTTCTATGTTATTGAAGTTTGTATAAAAATTATATCTAGTTACTTTTTATTTTTTAATTTAGAAAGAAGCAAGTAACAAAATTCTATTTTCTATTTTATCCATTCTTAAATATTCAAGAAAATATTAAAAATATCTTAATCATAAAAAAGGTGCCGAGAGAAAAAGGGAGAAAGAAAGAGACTGAGAAATTCCGTGACACGTAGACGATAGAAGGCGGTAGGGAACAGTTGATAGGAGTGAGGAAAAGAAAAAAAAAGAAAAAAAAAAATAAAGAAAAAAAAGAAAGAAAGAAAGGAAGGAAGGAGGGCACACATTGGAACGCATTGATCCGGTCAATGCGAGCGATGCAATGAATGCATTAAGTGCAGTCTTATATATAGGAAAGTAGAAAGGGGTGTGTTATACGTGTGTACGGTGTGCCGCACGATGCTTGGAAAGGTCGGGGTAATGCGACAGGCGGCAAGAAGGGCTGCAAAAGTGGGGTTGGGGGGGAGGAGGGGAGGAGGAGGGGGAGGGAGGTAGGGATGAGGCCACCGTACATTATGAATACACCACTATTCACCTCGCTTATTACTTCCTATGTACCAGTTCTCTTTTTATTTCTCTCTCTCTCTCTCTTTTACTCGTGGACTATGCCCTTCGCCGCGTGTATCCCACGCTAGAATTTTCGTTCTAAAAGAGAACACCCTAACCACATCGGCGGAGTTCATTCTCGACGACTAACGTGCTTGACCCACTTTTTATTATTTTTTTTTTCAAGCTTTTCTCCTCGAAAAAATTAATGAGAAGGAGTGTATAAAAAAAAAAAGAAAAAAAATGAAGAAGATGAAAAAAAAAAAGTACAAAATTACCAAACAGTTAAAAAGTTGGATAAGTGGATACTTGTTAAATGTAGGATGTTGGAAAAGGGACTGAAATCGATCCGATTATAATCAAGTTAGGATATGAGAATAAACCTTTTTTTTGTTTTTTATGGTAAACCTCTCTCTCTTTCTTTCTTTGTTCGTTTCAACGAGGATTTTTTTTTTCAGGAAAAAAGAATTCAGTAACGATTTGACCTATAAAATGAACGAAGTACATTCGTTGCAATAAGAGTGTTCTCAACGTTCCGTAACCTTTTGAGTTCTCTTTATCTTAGAAAACTTCACGACTCCTTTTCTTCATCTTTTTTTTTTTTTTTACATGAAAATGATATTATAGAGAAACGAATTGGCATGTAACGAACAGATAAAAAGTGAGATAAAGTTGAAAGATAGAACAGAAAAAGAGAAAGAGAGAAAGAGAAATAGAAAGAGGGGGTTGGTTGGTTGGTTGGTTGGAAGGATCAGGATGAGAGGACAACGACGATGACAAAGACGACTAGTGAAAAAGAGGATGAGGAAGAGGAGGAGGAGGATCCAAAAGCGTAGGATTAACAACCGGATAATGAAGTCAGTGTTTCATGCCCTGTGAAATTGCGGCCGCTCGCTCACTCACTCGGCCCGGGCCATTCGATTCTCGCATTTGATTGCGGCCATGCTACGAAATGGCTATAAACTCGTCCTGGTGCAGTTCATGGTTGAAAGAGAAAGAGAAAGACCACTGTCCCTCACTCTTTCTCTATCTCGCTACGTTAAAAATATTTTTTTTTCCACCACCCTTGATTTCCAACACCTACCCCCCTGTAACACTCTTTGTGCCCTCCACTGATTTTCTCTCTTTTGTTATGTTCAAAATATTTCTTTTTTCTTTTCTACCACCCTTGATTCCCAACACCCTCTGAACACACCCCATCTCTTTCTACGTTTGTTTTTCTCATTACTCCGAGATTTTTGGAGTTTCGCATAACGCCTAACGCTTTTGCAAACGGTGAGCTTGCAGCATGTTCGTCGGTCTTTCCATATATCCAGGATACGAGCGTGCGAGACAGAGACACTTTATTTTTTTTTTGTTCTAAAAAACAACGAGTTTCGTTTGGTGTGTTTGTTGTTGTTGTTGGTTGTTTCATCTCGACTCGCGTAGTATACTGGCGATCTGTATAAAATGTGTGCGTGTCACACGTGTTTTTCGCGTTTGCATCAACGATGTTATAGGCTTGCTCTCGTTCTCTCTTGACACTTTTTTTTTCTATTTTTTCTCTTCGTTCAATTTTTGCTCGCATCTCTGTACGGTTTTTTCTTTCTTTTTTTTTTTTTTGAAATCCACGCTAACTCCATTACGCTACGAGTTCACCTGCCCATTTCCCGCCTCCATAGATTCCACACGCAAAACTTTTGGACGGGGTTTCGTGACTCCCTTCCCCCCATAGCATGACTCTATAGGTAGATAGATAGATAGAGAGAGAGATAAAGCTAGTGGTAGAATGTATGGGGATTCACGTGTTCGCATTTAACGGCTAAGAGAATTAACTTGCATTCCCTCCCTTTAACCCTTCCATTCCCTATCGCCTATTGCTATAAGTTTTCAAGTAGCGTTATTCTCTGTGTACTGTCATTTTTTGAACAGAAAAAACGTAATAAATAAGAGAGTGCATTTATTCATTGCATTATTAATTAAAAGAATTTAACCGATGAGACAAGAAAACCTATCCTGAAATAATAATAAAACATATTATAATATACAATTTTCATAAGTAACTCCTAAAAAGGAATTACTCATGTGCTCGTCAATAATTTATTTAAATAATTACAATAATATTTCTAAAAGTATTTTATATGTATAATATATAAACAAAAGAATTTTATAAGGAGAGGCCCTAACAGTAAGCAAAAAAATAAAAAAAAGATATGTCCTTTTCAGTCAGTGATCAGGGGAGCAATAAATTAAAATCATACGCGAATTAGAATCAGTGTTCTCACCCCCATTCTCATAAAGTTTTGTACAGATTATTTTTCGAATAAAATACACTTTTTCTTGTATCATAGAAACAAACAAAAAAAAAATCACATCCTTTTGAAATGTCTGTAATAAATATTATAGGAATAAGAAAAAAGAAACAGTAGATCCAATAAAGTCTTAAATCTGAAACAGAAATATTAATAAATTAAACATTTTATTAAAATACATATTTAAAATCTTTTGTAAACCTGTGCAAATATTCAATGTCATATTTCATATATAGTGTTAATATATGTGTGCCTTCAGAAATGCATTTATACATATATTCAAAAATGAAAAAATTTCAGGAAATCAAATAGAAAAAGATCTCAAAGGTTTGTTGTTAAATCCAACGATGATCACCTGTAACAAAAAGAAAACTATATTAATTATAGAATCAAATGATATAAAGTAGCCTAACATATGAATCGTCCAATTCGTAGATGCACTTTTAAATTGAATTCTCTATTTATTTTTATCAAATATCTATCTACTTTTGTAATAATTTTAAATTTAAACACGTGATTTTACATTTACAAAAAATATATATATATAAAAAAGGGGAAAAAACATATTAAGTTACAGAAAAAAGAAAAAAAAATCAATTAATTATAATAAAATACTTTTAAATTGAATTATATAGAAGAAAAAAAACCATTATAAATTTAATAAAATAGGATCGCGCAGTTAAAAATCTTAAAGACAAAAAAAAGAAAAGAGAGATTACTTTAATATTCAAAAAACGATAATTAGGCAATTTAAAATGTAATAATAAGGGAATTTAAATTTTTTGACTCTAAACACAAATGCATCTTTTTAACGATTAGACACAAACTTGGTGTCCCAAGGAGATGGAATGATCCATCATCTCCAATTACAACTATAAATTAATGACGAGCAAAAAAGTAATACAATAAATATAAAATATGACTAAAGAACCATTCTCAAAAGGTTCGAACAGGAACCTTTGAAAGTAATTCAGTAGCTTGTAGTTGCCCTCTTGAGCCACAATTAAGTGGGGGCCTCTTCGGCTTTTAGCCTCTTCTTTCTTCATTCCTTGAAAACTGCATTTGGACATTTTCTACGTGCGAGCAAGATAAGATCTCTCATACTAAATTTGCAAATGAACTCGTATTTTGTTATGATTTTAATTCTCGTTCACTTTTCTATCTCGTGGATCATCAATGAACTTGGAGTTCATTGACCATACACGAGAACAATTAATCGAATGTCCAAGCAGATAATATCCCTCGATGACCTAATAACACTTCGCACTTTTAACGTCGAGTAATAAAATGAAATAGAAATAAAAAGTGCAATAAATGCAATGCATTTTCTTGCAATACTTTCATTTCATTAATATGTTATATTTAATTATATTAATTATATTTCTAGCTGTAAGACGAAATCGCGATAGTGCGTAGTGCTAATCCTGAAATACTTAAAACTAAGTATCAAATGCATCAAAGAATTTGCGAATTTTATTCGATTCTATCTCGTTTAAGATGAAATCGAAGTAGAAATGAATGTTTCAAATGGTTGCAAATACCTTTGAATCATGATACATGATAAATAAAGATCACAGAATAGTCACAAAAAAAAATTAACAATTCAAGCATAATATAGAATGAGATGATAAAATTTTGTAACAATTCTGTATAAACCAGGAGGCGGAATTTCCACTCCGGAGTGGAAGCAAGAAGTCTAATGCCTTTCCTGGATCCTACCTACTTAAAATTAAAGTTTTCACATTCATTCAGAGAAGTATGCTACCTGCCTGCCTATTATCCATATTTTTACCCATTTTAAGAAAAACCATACATACCCACCCACTCACTCCACGGTTCTCACACATACCACCAGGGTGCAAAAGCCTAAACTAGAGAGCATGCCCCGGGCACCTCCGACACCCTAGTTCAACCACGTTTTCTAAACTTATATGCTAATGGGTATACGTACGTATTTTGCTGTAATCGACTGCCAAGGCTAATGATTATTGCATAAAAAACTAAAGCAAAAATACAAGTATACACTAGCATATATATGCATACTAGTTATATACAAGTATATCAAAGTTTCCACAAATAAATGCAGTAACTCTACTATGCAAACGAGATTATCAAAAAAAATTAGAAATATTTAATATAAATATAAGAATGAAGATAGATATGTAGAAGTAATGCTTTAAGTATTTAATGATGTATTAAATGAATAAAAAATATCGCGAAACGATGTACAATACACACTACCTAATACGCACACACAGGTGTAAAGTACATCGTGCAATCACTAGCACAATAACAGCCGCCAATAGGGGAAAAAACTAAAACTAAACCCACGCTAACTGTTTCTCACCCATACGTGTAACACCTGGGCACACGCATAGATGAGAACGCAGAAAGTATGGGGGGAGAAACGGGAGATTAGTATATTAGAAGCTGAAAATCCTGATCTAAAAAATATGATTAACACATATATAAATATATCAAAAGATTTTAATAAAAATTCATCTAAACGGGCTAAGGACTCTACAAGTCATTTGGTGAATAATGACTTAAACAAGCGAATGAAAAAAAAAGTTACCCCATATGAAACAATTATAGTTTCGAGGTAAGGATGTATTAAAAGACTCTACAATAATGATGGATATTTTTTGCAAACCTCGGATGACTCCTTTCATTAAGTTAGCTGTTCTAATTAAAGAACTGGGCTTTGAGCCGCCACTTAACTGCCAAAGTCTATCCGTCGCGAATGAGTTTGTCTTCTTGCTCATTTATTTAAAATATCAAAGTATTGATACATCAAAATTAATTTCGATTAGATAAACTATGTACGAAGCAATGCATGTAAGACATTTATTACATGCTTTTAACACATAATAAAAAAGAGAGTGCATTTATTAATTGCATTATGAATTAAATGAATTTAACCGATGAGACAAGAAAACCTATCCTGAACTAATAATAAAACATACAATAAAACATATAATAAAATATACAATTTTCATGAGTAACTCCTAAAAAGGAATTACTCATGTGCTCGTCAATAATTTATTTAAATAATTACAACCAGTAACTCGTGCCGATTTGGACCTTTCATCCTCGGCATGATTGAGCACTGGAGGGACTTTAAATAAAAACTCACGGTTTAAGAAGTTCTGCGATGGCTCCAAAACACTCCTACTTCGCAGCAAGTATTGTAGTCTGACTATGGAAGACGATATTGGAATTGCCATTGAAGAAGATCCATCGAAGATCCATCGAAGAATTCATCCAACATCTTTGAAAGGAAGAGAATCCATGGTTATATCTGTGAAATAAAATAGAACAAAACGATAAGTTATCTGGAATATTATCCAAAATCATATAAAATAAAATTGAATAAAATGTAAATAAAAATGAATACCTACAATGCATTCCAAGAAGATGCAGCTCCATTGCACCATGGTGATGCACCTCGCGTGAATCTAAAAACGCGGTATAAACGAAAATAAGAAACTATAGATGAGTTTCTTATCGCGAAACCGATATTTTATTATACGACGAACAACACTGACTCTAATTCGCGTTTGATTTTAACTTATTACTCGCCCGATCACTGATTCTACAACTAATTCAAAGACTGCATTGCACGCAGTTTGATGATACCACCATAAACACTGCACATATTGCTTCTCTCACTATTGCAATCTGAAACTGAAATAAAAAACAATACTATTAATATCATTACTATTACAGAAAAACATTAAAATTTTGGAGGAATTATTTAATACAAAAATATACTCACTTTAAATCTTTATTGATGAATGCACAATAGATCTCTTATCCTTAGGATGACGATGCCAATGCACAAATAATGACTATAAAACTGCATTAAATGTAATTAATTCAATTAACACTAGATTTATGGACCGAGCAAATGTGATTCATTTCAAACTTTTTTGTTACATATATATAAAATAGAAATATTTTAATTAATTGTAATTTAATAAAATTTAAATTTAATTAATTTTAAAATAGAATATTTTTTAAAAATATATATTAATTTTTAATGCTGTAATGAAATATGCATAAATATTAATTCCTCTCCTCTACCCACTTTTTCATTTAAACATTGTTTGTAAATTTTTAAAAAATAATGAACAAAGCAATAGTGAACAAATCTAGTGTTAAACGAATTTCTAAATGAATTTAATTAATAAAATGTGAATACCACTCCAACGATGATCTGAAACACAAATAAAAACAAAATTATATAAATTGTTGTTATATAAAAATTACTATAATTATTGAGAAAATGTTTAATCGAAAAATATACTCACTTTGATGGATGCATGGATGAATGCAGGATGGGTATCCTACCCTTAGGATGACGATGAGCACATGTTTAAACTTAATAAAAGAAACTTGCGAGTTTCTTAACCGAGCAAACGAAATTTTAACATGTGACGATCAACACTGAATCTACTTGTCGATTTTTTTATATTTTATTTTAACACGATGCAACACACGAGAACCTCATTGCCTACGCGCTCGATTGCAATGATTTTCTGAAACAGAAAAAGAAAAAGAACAATTAAGATCATTGTTGTAATAAAAATCAATTAAAATTATCATAGAAATGTTTGATAGTAAAATATACTTACTTTTAGTCTTCGTTGATGATTGCAGGATGGGTATCCTACCCTTAGGATGACGATGTATAAAATAAAATTAAATAAAAAGTCTGAAAAGCTGAAACATACTAAAGACTATATTACAATATTTCCTGTAAATCATTTCTGAAGGCAGGGCACACATTAAAACCATTGAATATTTAATCAGAAATATTCAATGGTAAATATAAAGTATAAAAATTTTGTATCAAAGTATACCAAAAATGTAATGTTAATAAAAATGTTAATTGAAAATCTTTAAAGTTGTCTAAATAAAACAATAATTGTATCAGCAAACTCAATAAAGAGTAACATAAAAAATAAACCAGTTCTTATACTATTCTATGCAATGAAAAACTTTTTAAACTATTAAAATCAAAACGATAACGTTAGAAATAAAATTATTAAATAATTTAATACGCCTCATTTTCGTTTATGTTGTCTCGTTGAAAGATAGACGACGAATACGAGGTATGTTACTACGTAACCTTGGTAGAGGAGATCTCGGGAGTGTCGAACGTTCGGCTATTATACCTATGTTATCGGCTGTTTACGTTTTGTCGTCGACTCGAGAAATACCTGCAAATATAAATACACACTTATATAATAGCTTATATGTAGAGTATATTGTTTTCTTATTCTCTCCTCTCACACCTCCTTCTCTCTCACTCTTTCTGTAGTATTTCTATATGCTTATATGCTTATACTTAAAAAAATAATGCTCACCTCGCCGTATATGGAGTAGATAAAAAAGTTGCCACAAGATTAAAGGTTAGTGAATTCGTGTTGCAACTTTCCCCATGCTCAGAAAGTTAAAAAAAAAGTAAAATATGAAAAAAACTCACGTATAAAAATTATGCATGTAGTATGCATTTGATATATAACATTCGTTATATATCATTTAATATATAACAGGAAGGTGTACATTAAAATATTAATTGAAACAATTACCTGAAATTAACGGGATAACAAAATCCGCTGCAAGAAGTATACAGATGGCAGATTAAAAAATTCGAAAGATTCGCCATATTGTTGTGCATAAAACAGGCGCATAAGACTGGCGCGAAAATACTGCATGCGCGAAAATGATGCGCAGTAGATCTTCTTTTCCATCTATAATAAAGAAAAATTTTGAATGATTAAAAATACGATATAAGAGCATAAAAATTGTCAAAATATACTCAAAAAATCAAAATTGATCCTTACATCCTTTATATATTATAATAGGAACATGTAAACTTTACAAAATATCTTTTAATTACCTGATTTTAACAGGACGATGACACTCCGATGTGTTCTCCACGAATGACGCCATGAAACTGAAGAATTCGGACGAAAGCTTGCTGTGATTGGCTAATTCATTTTGTTGAACATGAAAAGGGTCATCACAGCTTTTTACACGGACAGAATCTGACCTTCTTTATGACCACGCTGGTCAAACTACATATGATAATTTATTTATTAAATAAATTAAAAATCATTTCTATTTTTCTAATAAATGTACATGTAACTTATAAATATTTTAAAAATAATGAATAGAATAAAGACAATGTAGACATTAAGAGATCTTTGTCGTTTTGCACAAAAGAATACAATCGTATGGAAGAGAATTGTCGATATAAAAATGTCTAATATAAAATGCAGCATATGAAAGAATAAATTCCAAAATCTGTATCGATAAAGAATCCTTACAATTGAAATACTTTCAGAGATGCATAATTGTTTTAAAAATATTCACAATAACGTTTATACACGATTCACACGAAGATCATTCCACATGATTTTCTATGCTATAAGATACTACATTCTCTATATTCTATTCATTATTTTAGAACAATTATGAATAACGTGTACATTTTATTTGTAATAGAAAAAAGAAACATACCTTTATAATATATCAAAAATATTTTCTATTTAATGTACATTAAAACATATGAAATGTTTAAACCAATGTATATGCATAGAAACAATCTGAAATGTAATTAGAGGATATTAGAATGATAAAATAATTGTTAAATAATTAATATAAGTAAATTTTGTTATCTAATAACTCATTACATATGATTTATGTACCTTTCTTCAAGATTTACCTTTTAACTGAAGCATTATCCTCTGTGAAAATGCTTTTATTCAATGTTGTTGAGGTTATTTTCCAAATGTTACCCATTTATGCAACACAAGAACATTCAAAATAAAGAGAAATTAAGATTATAACTCTCTAACTATTACATTCTTATCACTTTTATGTAATTACTATTTTTATTAAATGCACATGTTACTTGTAATCAATATAAAAATAATGAATAGAGTAAAAACAATGCAAAATATAAACATTATCTTATGGCATTCGAGAAAGCAATTATTTAGAAGAGAAACATTGTCAAAGAAATTTGTAAAACAATTGACAATCTATCGCTTACCAACAGTATAAAATTAAATCTTTATCATAAAGGCGACTTTTATGTTAAAGAAACAAATTATAGGGACTTTTCTATTGTTGGCAAGCGATGGATTGTCAATTGTTTTACATATTTCTTTGACAAGGTTTCTTTTCTACATGATTGTTTTCTCGTGTGCAATGAGATAATGTTTACATTATGCATTCTTTTTATTTTATTCACTATTATTATAATGATTACAAGTTACATAAGCATTTAATAAAAATAGTAATTACATGAAGAGGGTTATAATGTGTATCTCTGTTTAATTGGAATGTTTTATTTTGTTACATACATGGGCAACATTTGGAAAATAACATAACCAACATTGAATAAAAGCATTTTCACAGAGGAAAATGTCTCAGTTTAAAGGTAAATCTTGAAGAGAAAGGTACATAAATCATATGTAATGAGTTATTAGATAACAAAATTTACTTATATTAATTATTTATCAATTATTTTATCATTCTAATATCCTCTAATTACATTTCAGATTGTTTCTATGCATATACATTGGTTTAAACATTTCATATGTTTTAATGTACATTAAATAGAAAATATTTTTGATATATTATAAAGGTATGTTTCTTTTTTCTATTACAAATAAAATGTACACGTTATTCATAATTGTTCTAAAATAATGAATAGAATATAGAGAATGTAGTATCTTATAGCATAGAAAATCATGTGGAATGATCTTCGTGTGAATCGTGTATAAACGTTATTGTGAATATTTTTAAAACAATTATGCATCTCTGAAAGTATTTCAATTGTAAGGATTCTTTATCGATACAGATTTTGGGAATTTATTCTTTCATATGCTGCATTTTATATTAGACATTTTTATATCGACAATTCTCTTCCATACGATTGTATTCTTTTGTGCAAAACGACAAAGATCTCTTAATGTCTACATTGTCTTTATTCTATTCATTATTTTTAAAATATTTATAAGTTACATGTACATTTATTAGAAAAATAGAAATGATTTTTAATTTATTTAATAAATAAATTATCATATGTAGTTTGACCAGCGTGGTCATAAAGAAGGTCAGATTCTGTCCGTGTAAAAAGCTGTGATGACCCTTTTCATGTTCAACAAAATGAATTAGCCAATCACAGCCAAGCTTTCGTCCGAATTCTTCAGTTTCATGGCGTCATTCGTGGAGAACACATCGGAGTGTCATCGTCCTGTTAAAATCAGGTAATTAAAAGATATTTTGTAAAGTTTACATGTTCCTATTATAATATATAAAGGATGTAAGGATCAATTTTGATTTTTTGAGTATATTTTGACAATTTTTATGCTCTTATATCGTATTTTTAATCATTCAAAATTTTTCTTTATTATAGATGGAAAGAAGATCTACTGCGCATCATTTTCGCGCATGCAGTATTTTCGCGCCAGTCTTATGCGCCTGTTTTATGCACAACAATATGGCGAATCTTTCGAATTTTTTAATCTGCCATCTGTATACTTCTTGCAGCGGATTTTGTTATCCCGTTAATTTCAGGTAATTGTTTCAATTAATATTTTAATGTACACCTTCCTGTTATATATTAAATGATATATAACGAATGTTATATATCAAATGCATACTACATGCATAATTTTTATACGTGAGTTTTTTCATATTTTACTTTTTTTTTTAGCTTTCTGAGCATGGGGAAAGTTGCAACACGAATTCACTAACCTTTTAATCTTGTGGCAACTTTTTTTATCTACTCCATATACGGCGAGGTGAGCATTATTTTTTTTAAGTATAAGCATATAAGCATATAGAAATACTACAGAAAGAGTGAGAGAGAAGGAGTGTGTGAGAGAGAGGAAGAATAAGAAAACAATATACTCTACATATAAGCTATTATATAAGTGTGTATTTATATTTGCAGGTATTTCTCGAGTCGACGACAAAACGTAAACAGCCGATAACATAGGTATAATAGCCGAACGTTCGACACTCCCGAGATCTCCTCTACCAAGGTTACGTAGTAACATACCTCGTATTCGTCGTCTATCTTTCAACGAGACAACATAAACGAAAATGAGGCGTATTAAATTATTTAATAATTTTATTTCTAACGTTATCGTTTTGATTTTAATAGTTTAAAAAGTTTTTCATTGCATAGAATAGTATAAGAACTGGTTTATTTTTTATGTTACTCTTTATTGAGTTTGCTGATACAATTATTGTTTTATTTAGACAACTTTAAAGATTTTCAATTAACATTTTTATTAACATTACATTTTTGGTATACTTTGATACAAAATTTTTATACTTTATATTTACCATTGAATATTTCTGATTAAATATTCAATGGTTTTAATGTGTGCCCTGCCTTCAGAAATGATTTACAGGAAATATTGTAATATAGTCTTTAGTATGTTTCAGCTTTTCAGACTTTTTATTTAATTTTATTTTATACATCGTCATCCTAAGGGTAGGATACCCATCCTGCAATCATCAACGAAGACTAAAAGTAAGTATATTTTACTATCAAACATTTCTATGATAATTTTAATTGATTTTTATTACAACAATGATCTTAATTGTTCTTTTTCTTTTTCTGTTTCAGAAAATCATTGCAATCGAGCGCGTAGGCAATGAGGTTCTCGTGTGTTGCATCGTGTTAAAATAAAATATAAAAAAATCGACAAGTAGATTCAGTGTTGATCGTCACATGTTAAAATTTCGTTTGCTCGGTTAAGAAACTCGCAAGTTTCTTTTATTAAGTTTAAACATGTGCTCATCGTCATCCTAAGGGTAGGATACCCATCCTGCATTCATCCTGCATCCATCAAAGTGAGTATATTTTTCGATTAAACATTTTCTCAATAATTATAGTAATTTTTATATAACAACAATTTATATAATTTTGTTTTTATTTGTGTTTCAGATCATCGTTGGAGTGGTATTCACATTTTATTAATTAAATTCATTTAGAAATTCGTTTAACACTAGATTTGTTCACTATTGCTTTGTTCATTATTTTTTAAAAATTTACAAACAATGTTTAAATGAAAAAGTGGGTAGAGGAGAGGAATTAATATTTATGCATATTTCATTACAGCATTAAAAATTAATATATATTTTTAAAAAATATTCTATTTTAAAATTAATTAAATTTAAATTTTATTAAATTACAATTAATTAAAATATTTCTATTTTATATATATGTAACAAAAAAGTTTGAAATGAATCACATTTGCTCGGTCCATAAATCTAGTGTTAATTGAATTAATTACATTTAATGCAGTTTTATAGTCATTATTTGTGCATTGGCATCGTCATCCTAAGGATAAGAGATCTATTGTGCATTCATCAATAAAGATTTAAAGTGAGTATATTTTTGTATTAAATAATTCCTCCAAAATTTTAATGTTTTTCTGTAATAGTAATGATATTAATAGTATTGTTTTTTATTTCAGTTTCAGATTGCAATAGTGAGAGAAGCAATATGTGCAGTGTTTATGGTGGTATCATCAAACTGCGTGCAATGCAGTCTTTGAATTAGTTGTAGAATCAGTGATCGGGCGAGTAATAAGTTAAAATCAAACGCGAATTAGAGTCAGTGTTGTTCGTCGTATAATAAAATATCGGTTTCGCGATAAGAAACTCATCTATAGTTTCTTATTTTCGTTTATACCGCGTTTTTAGATTCACGCGAGGTGCATCACCATGGTGCAATGGAGCTGCATCTTCTTGGAATGCATTGTAGGTATTCATTTTTATTTACATTTTATTCAATTTTATTTTATATGATTTTGGATAATATTCCAGATAACTTATCGTTTTGTTCTATTTTATTTCACAGATATAACCATGGATTCTCTTCCTTTCAAAGATGTTGGATGAATTCTTCGATGGATCTTCGATGGATCTTCTTCAATGGCAATTCCAATATCGTCTTCCATAGTCAGACTACAATACTTGCTGCGAAGTAGGAGTGTTTTGGAGCCATCGCAGAACTTCTTAAACCGTGAGTTTTTATTTAAAGTCCCTCCAGTGCTCAATCATGCCGAGGATGAAAGGTCCAAATCGGCACGAGTTACTGGTTGTAATTATTTAAATAAATTATTGACGAGCACATGAGTAATTCCTTTTTAGGAGTTACTCATGAAAATTGTATATTTTATTATATGTTTTATTGTATGTTTTATTATTAGTTCAGGATAGGTTTTCTTGTCTCATCGGTTAAATTCATTTAATTCATAATGCAATTAATAAATGCACTCTCTTTTTTATTATGTGTTAAAAGCATGTAATAAATGTCTTACATGCATTGCTTCGTACATAGTTTATCTAATCGAAATTAATTTTGATGTATCAATACTTTGATATTTTAAATAAATGAGCAAGAAGACAAACTCATTCGCGACGGATAGACTTTGGCAGTTAAGTGGCGGCTCAAAGCCCAGTTCTTTAATTAGAACAGCTAACTTAATGAAAGGAGTCATCCGAGGTTTGCAAAAAATATCCATCATTATTGTAGAGTCTTTTAATACATCCTTACCTCGAAACTATAATTGTTTCATATGGGGTAACTTTTTTTTTCATTCGCTTGTTTAAGTCATTATTCACCAAATGACTTGTAGAGTCCTTAGCCCGTTTAGATGAATTTTTATTAAAATCTTTTGATATATTTATATATGTGTTAATCATATTTTTTAGATCAGGATTTTCAGCTTCTAATATACTAATCTCCCGTTTCTCCCCCCATACTTTCTGCGTTCTCATCTATGCGTGTGCCCAGGTGTTACACGTATGGGTGAGAAACAGTTAGCGTGGGTTTAGTTTTAGTTTTTTCCCCTATTGGCGGCTGTTATTGTGCTAGTGATTGCACGATGTACTTTACACCTGTGTGTGCGTATTAGGTAGTGTGTATTGTACATCGTTTCGCGATATTTTTTATTCATTTAATACATCATTAAATACTTAAAGCATTACTTCTACATATCTATCTTCATTCTTATATTTATATTAAATATTTCTAATTTTTTTTGATAATCTCGTTTGCATAGTAGAGTTACTGCATTTATTTGTGGAAACTTTGATATACTTGTATATAACTAGTATGCATATATATGCTAGTGTATACTTGTATTTTTGCTTTAGTTTTTTATGCAATAATCATTAGCCTTGGCAGTCGATTACAGCAAAATACGTACGTATACCCATTAGCATATAAGTTTAGAAAACGTGGTTGAACTAGGGTGTCGGAGGTGCCCCGGGGCATGCTCTCTAGTTTAGGCTTTTGCACCCTGGTGGTATGTGTGAGAACCGTGGAGTGAGTGGGTGGGTATGTATGGTTTTTCTTAAAATGGGTAAAAATATGGATAATAGGCAGGCAGGTAGCATACTTCTCTGAATGAATGTGAAAACTTTAATTTTAAGTAGGTAGGATCCAGGAAAGGCATTAGACTTCTTGCTTCCACTCCGGAGTGGAAATTCCGCCTCCTGGTTTATACAGAATTGTTACAAAATTTTATCATCTCATTCTATATTATGCTTGAATTGTTAATTTTTTTTTGTGACTATTCTGTGATCTTTATTTATCATGTATCATGATTCAAAGGTATTTGCAACCATTTGAAACATTCATTTCTACTTCGATTTCATCTTAAACGAGATAGAATCGAATAAAATTCGCAAATTCTTTGATGCATTTGATACTTAGTTTTAAGTATTTCAGGATTAGCACTACGCACTATCGCGATTTCGTCTTACAGCTAGAAATATAATTAATATAATTAAATATAACATATTAATGAAATGAAAGTATTGCAAGAAAATGCATTGCATTTATTGCACTTTTTATTTCTATTCCATTTTATTACTCGACGTTAAAAGTGCGAAGTGTTATTAGGTCATCGAGGGATATTATCTGCTTGGACATTCGATTAATTGTTCTCGTGTATGGTCAATGAACTCCAAGTTCATTGATGGTCCACGAGATAGAAAAATGAACGAGAATTAAAATCATAACAAAATACGAGTTCATTTTCAAATTTAGTATGAGAGATTTTATCTTGCTCGCACGTAGAAAATGTCCAAATGCAGTTTTCAAGGAATGAAGAAAGAAGAGGCTAAAAGCCGAAGAGGCCCCCACTTAATTGTGGCTCAAGAGGGCAACTACAAGCTACTGAATTACTTTCAAAGGTTCATGTTCGAAACTTTTGAGAATGGTTCTTTAGTCATATTTTATATTTATTGTATTACTTTTTTGCTCGTCATTAATTTATAGTTGTAATTGGAGATGATGGATCATTCCATCTCCTTGGGACACCAAGTTTGTGTCTAATCGTTAAAAAGATGCATTTGTGTTTAGAGTCAAAAAATTTAAATTCCCTTATTATTACATTTTAAATTGCCTAATTATCGTTTTTTGAATATTAAAGTAATCTCTCTTTTCTTTTTTTTGTCTTTAAGATTTTTAACTGCGCGATCCTATTTTATTAAATTTATAATGTTTTTTTTTTTTCTATATAATGCAATTTAAAAGTATTTTATTATAATTAATTGATTTTTTTTCTTTTTTCTGTAACTTAATATGTTTTTTCCCCCTTTTTTTATATATATTTTTTGTAAATGTAAAATCACGTGTTTAAATTTTAAATTATTACAAAAGTAGATAGATATTTGATAAAAATAAATAGAGAATTCAATGTAAAAGTGCATCTACGAATTGGACGATTCATATGTTAGGCTACTTTATATCATTTGATTCTATAATTAATATAGTTTTCTTTTTGTTACAGGTGATCATCGTTGGATTTAACAACAAACCTTTGAGATCTTTTTTTATTTGATTTCCTGAAATTGTTTCATTTTTGAATATATGTATAAATGCATTTCTGAAGGCACACATATATTAACACTATATATGAAATATGATATTGAATATTTGCACAGGTTTACAAAAGATTTTAAATATGTATTTTAATAAAATGTTTAATTTATTAATATTTCTGTTTCAGATTTAAGACTTTATTGGATCTACTGTTTTTTTTTTATTCCTATAATATTTATTACAGACATTTCAAAAGGATGTGATTTTTTTTTTTTTTGCATTTTTTTATGATACGAGAAAAAAATGTAGGGTATTCGAAAAATAATCTGTACAAAACTTTATGAGAATGGGGGTGAGAACACTGATTCTAATTCACGTATGATTTTAATTTATTACTCCCCTGATCACTGACTTTACACAACTAATTAAAAGACTGCTTTTGTACGCAGTCTACTTTTATTCTTTACTGATTCACTGATGCACTGATTCTAAATACAATTACTGCTTTGGTCGCAGTTTGATGATACTATCATATTATTTTTTGGGTACCAAATATGGGTCATTCGGTCACCTACCCGTGGTAATGTTGTGATTATAGTAATACATATATTACTTTGCGCACGATTGCATTTTGAAACAGAAGTTTGATTGATAAAGTTTAAAAATAAAAAAAATAATAAAACGGAAATAAAAATAAATAATAGAAGGAAAAAAAATATTGGAAGGATCAGGCAAACGTTAATCGTACCGTTTCAATAACTGCTTCATTATACCACTACCGTATCAACCACAATCACCACCACCACTGTCAACAACAAGAACTCTATTGAATCTCGTTAAGAGTGGGGAGAAGGTGGGGAAGGTGTGCTTTAATCAACGGTATAACAGCGTTAATAGAAGCGATTGTTTTCAATCCTTGCAGTTCATCATCATCGTTGTCGTCGTCGTAGTCATCATCGAATATTGGATTCGAGCGTATCAGAGAAAGTGATTAAAGAGGACGCCAGAGCATGCCAGAATGCAGTATGAAGGATGCAGGACGAACGCAGGACGAGAAACGATTGGAAGCCCCAAACGTGTTATCATCGTTTGCCCAGAGAGATGAAATCCTCGATGATCATCGTCATCATCGTTATCATCGCTATCGTCGTGATCTCGATGAACGATAAACCATCGGGTGGGGTGGCTACCGTCAACGAGAGAGAGGGTTCATTCGATGAACTTATGCGTATCCGTGAAAGGGTGTAAGCTAAAGGGGGTGGCACGAATATGATGGGGCAGGGGAGGGAAGGGGTTAGAGAGGGTTTAGGAAACGCGAAACAACACCGCTTGATTACAGCCACCTCGAATTCGTCATCGAGTTTTAACCGACACTCCCTACCACTTTTATTATCATCGATCATTATTTTTATATTCTCTTCCTTCTCTTTTTTTTTTTGAAATCCTTTACCTATACCATTCTTATTTCAAAAATATTCTTATAATTATAATTTAAATATATTTTATTTTTGATTTGTTAATCGTTAATATTGGAAGAAAACTCTCATTTTTATTGGAACATTAGTTCGTTTGAAGTAAACAGATTGTAAGTTCGTAATAACGATGACTGCTAACGTGTACCGAAGCGATGATGATCTCGCTTTATGTCACACGACACGACGACGACGATGATGATGATGATGATGATGATGATGATGATGATGATGATGATGATGATGATGATGATGATGATGATTTTCCGCTTTACCCGTTCGAACCTTCTCCCGGTTCTATATATTTCTGTACTCCTCTGGTGTACTCTCTCTCATTCTCTCTCTCGAATGTGTTGGGGCCAATATGCGATGATGAACTACGCGGATTGAAAGCGATCACGGGTGTTAACAGCGTTATAACATGCAATAGAGTAGAGAGACTGCTGACTACTATATTGCAGGAGAGAATGAGTGAGAGAATGAGTGAGATAGCTACCGAGAACACCATCGATACTGAACCCGCTTTGCGTTTTACGTTACCCAAAGAGAAAAAGAGAGAGAGAGAGAGAGAGAGAGTGAACCCTTCTCGCGAAACCTACCATTTGCCTCTACCAAGCAAACCATCAACGCGTACCATGAAAACCCATCGATGCTCTGACCACGGCCACGTTCGATGTTGAAATTCATTTACACTTTACAGATTCCCCAACGATCTCTCGGCCCTTTCTATTTTCTCTCACTCGTTTGTTCGCTCACTTTACTCGTTTTATCTCTTTCTTTCTCTTTCTTTCTCCTTCTCTCTTTCTCTTTTCTCTGCCGTACCATTTATAATCAAAATTCGTTCCTATTATAAATTCGTTATCTCTCGATCAACGACCACTCGAAATGCAATCTATAGTCGTGTATAAATACGATTCAATTATTGGATTTTTATGTGACTCCAAAAAGAGAGAAAGAGAGAGAGAGAAAGAGAGAGAGAGAAATGTATATGTATAAACGAAACGACAAATGAGTTTCAATACGTCAATTTATTTTCAAGTTTCGTACGGCCAGTTGAATTCTTGTGAAATGTGGTTAATATATTCTATTGGTAATGCTTCCGACATTTCGATGCTGGATACATGACGAATAATAAGAGTTCAAATAGAAGAGTAATGTAGACGTACGTCATCGATACTAACGAAATAATTGATAATCAAATATTATCATTAATCGAAACGAATTAATAGTTATTCAAATTATTATCATTATTATTATTCCAATGTATTTTTAAAAGCTAACGATGTGGTTCTGATTTTAAACGAAGATCAAAGGTTGGATTAGATGAACGATTGATCCAAACTGGTAAAAAAATTTTATTATTTTAACTATAAATGCATATGTCTTTTGAGAATTTTTACTTTGTTTTTTTTTTTTTTTTTTTTTTAATAATTTTAATCAGAAACTCGAAACGTTTTACTTGTATTCAACCTTATCTAAGAGAGAGAAACGTGTGTGTCTCATTTACACTTGTAAGGAGGAGGAATCCGGATAAGTGCGGTGAACATTTTGAAAGACGATACTCATCGC
This sequence comes from Polistes dominula, assembly GCF_049000335.1. NCBI lineage: Eukaryota > Metazoa > Arthropoda > Insecta > Hymenoptera > Vespidae > Polistes > Polistes dominula. The sequence goes on along the minus strand of NW_028300968.1, from coordinate 1,850,724 downwards.
ATCATCATCATCTCCATCGTATTTTCCATTTGAGAACGTGAATCCGAAGTAAAGCGACTATTGCTTACAAAGCATCGTTTCATCGTGACTTTAAGGTTTTGAATTTCCCACTGTATGGAAATGCGAGAACTAAACTAACATGAGAGTGCTTTATTTTCGTTGTATAATATATATACATGTATACGAGAAATATATTTAAAAAAAAAAAAAAAGAATGTTTGTTGAATTTCTAACAAGTGTAGACTTGATAGACTTACTCACGTGAAAAATTATGTTTAATTCGTATATAAGTATATAAGTATATGTACAAGTAAAAAGTATCGTATTAAAAATTTACAATATTTCTTTTAAACACGTACGAATATTTAAACTATTTTTTTTTTTTTAAATCTAAATTATATACAATCGATAATTCATCGTACGTCAAAGATATCAATTTCAACAAATATTCGCACGTAAATCGTTTGAATAGTCCTCAAAAGTCAAAGAGTTCGATCATTTTATTTCATTCCATTCCATTCCATTTCGTTTCGTTTCGTTTTAGTTTTAGTTTCGTCTGCCATTTATGAAACGTAGGAAAAGAGGGATGAGAAAGTTTTTAAAAGTGGGTATCTTCTCTTCTCTCTCTGTCTCTCTCTTTCTCATCATAGAAAAAAAGTAGTAGTTGTTTACGCACACATATAAATTCGTATACATATACATCACGTGAAATGCGTGCACGAGATAGGAGATCTCTTTACGAGCAATATCTAATGGATTGCATTGGCCAAACTCAAAACGTTAAATTTGACGTTCACGATTATTGCGTAGCCTCCATTGGCGTGACTAGGTGTGCCCTCGTACTAGGGGTTGTCTCGTTATTTTTTTTTTTGACCTTTCCTGTACGGATTTTCAAATGAAATAAAAAAGAAAAAGAAGGGATACGAAGCTAGCTGAAGAGCTTGAACGATACTCAACGTTAATTTTATCATTCCCCCGAGGGTGGGTTGGGGTTAGGTGAGAGTGAGGGAGGGGTAGAAAAGCAAAGTTACGATCTCCGTCACACATTTTTCTTTTTTTCTCTCTCTCTCTCTTATTTTCTTTTACCTCTCTAAAATTTTCGTCTATGTTCAACCATTTCTTTTATCCAACCTATTCGTCCATGATACTTCTCCTTTATTTGTCTATTTTTTCTTTCTTTTTACTGTAAGTTAAACGAATGTTTGTCTCTGGTTAAATAAAATCAAATTTTCTTTCTCATTTTCAATGAGTTTTATGAGAATTATCCTTGCAGTTACCGATATTCGTAACGGAACGTGTTGTTAAACTCGTCCTGTTTTATTTTTTGTTTATTTAAAACACCCTTTGAAGCGTTAACTTTGTTAAACCCCTCTCACTCTCCGGGTTTTTAAAGTTTTTATACATAAACATATACTTATAAAAATATCCTATGTGTACAGTAAGGAGAGAAATTTTCTATGTATATATATATATAGTTATGTTTTACATACACACGTACATGCATTAGAAAATTGATGTCGTAGTAGTATCAAGGCAAATGTCGACTCGTGAGTTTTGTAAAGGTAAACTACGTACCCTTTTTTTTTTCTATTCACAAAACAGAATTTATTTTTTGGTGTATGAGTGTGTTGAATATGCTACCAACTTATTTATCATCTCTTTCTCTCTTACGTGCATACGTTTATAAGTTCTTTCCTTTCCTTTCTCGTTTTGTTTCGTTTCGTTTCGTTTCGTCGGAAAACTTTCTAACAATCGTTTAACTCCGAAGCATATTTTCCCACTCGCTACGAGGTTTCTCTCGACGAGAAACGAAATTCCTTTGACGATTGAAGCTTCATGCCCACGAGATTAAGATTAAAGCGATTCGTTAACCATGAAAACGTTATCAAAGCTGGTAGCTTGGTTGTTCGGTTAACGCTTTTCTTAACGACACGAGCAATTAAGATAAGCTGCTTGCTGCTTGCTGCTGTTGCTAGCTGGCTGTTGCTTGCTTACTTGCTGATGATGTTTGCTACTTGAGATAAAATTATATTCATAAAGATAATATCAAAGAATTTCTACTTAGATAATCTTTAATGCATACGAGTCAAAATATTATTGCATTAGATTCTCAATCGAAGATTACTAATAAAATATTACTAATAATAATAATTGAGATGCTATTAGGTTTAATCAAAAATTCGTACGTTTTTTATATTCATAAAATTTGTAAAGTAAATTAAATAAAATAGAAAAACATACACAATTTATTATGCAGTTACAAAGTAAAATTACAACTTAATAAACGTGAGAAATTTCTGGTTAAAGTTGTTAAAGTTTTAAACATATTTAAAATTATACAAATTGTGTCCTAAGAAAAAAGAAAATTATTCATACTTATTCTAAATTATTATTATATTTATCATTGTTATTATTATATATTTTAATTATTCTATTATTTCTGATTTTTCTAATTTACGAACTCTCATAACTTCGATCGAATATTTTTTATTATTTCAAAATAAATAAAAAACCATACATCTATTTATTTAAGATTTTCATAATTCCTAACGGAAAACGTGGTAAAAAAAAAAATATCCCAAGAATCACGAAGAAAAAGTTGGAGTGGGAAGAAAAGAAAAAAAAATACGAAAACGGGTGAAAAAAAGGGGTGGCACGGATGAAAAAAAAAGATAGAAAGAGAAAAAGAAAGAGAGAAAAAAAATAGTCGCGGGGATAATTGAGAACATCGCGAAGTGCATCCATATTTTTTTCCCATTCGTCGAATCGATGCAGGGATTATTAATCAAGAAGACAATGCTCGAACGAATCCAAACGAGAGAGAGAGAGAGAGAGGAAGAGATGCATCATATCATCGTATATACTCGATCCTCTTGAAGAAGGATGAACGTTACTTCTTCCTACCACCCCCCCTCACCTGCCTCCCTCCCCCATATCCCCATATCTTCCTCTCTCTATAAAAAAGAAGTACAATAAACGTGAGATACGAGTAGTATTTCGTTGAGGAGGAACCGAACGAGTACGACTACTATTACAACTGAGTATGTTGCTGAGGAAAAAAGCTTTGGTGACGTTCTGCTTGACTACAAAAGCGCATCTAGGTAATAACTTGGGGTAATCATCGAACGCGTTCGCGTACGAAGAAATTCCACCACTCGCGAGTTTAAAACTACGACGACGACGACTACGACTACGACGAGGATGAGACCGAGGATGAGGACGAGGACGAGGAGGACGATGGGACCACGAAGGGTGATACTGAGGGAGATAGAAACTTAGAAATAAAAAGAGAAAGAGAGAGAAATCGGAATATATGAAGAAAGAAAGAGAGGAAAGGATAGATAGAAATGTATCGTCGTCGTCGTCGTCGTCATAGTCGTCGTCATAGTCGTCGTTTCTCTTGTCTTCTTCGCGAGTTGTGTCGTCATTATGCTCGGATTCTCCCTAACCGAAGGATGACGCCGTGATTTTAATTACGCGGGATGAAAGTGCGTGTCCCGTCGTGCACGCACGTTCTTTTTTACATATATATATATAGAAATGTATGTATTTATGTATATATATATATTTACATATGTGTGTATGGGTGTAGCTATCTTACTCTCTCTATTTTTTTTTTTATCTTTAGTCCCTTTTTTCCCAACAACCGCACGAGAAAACGTTCGTTCGTTCGTTTGCTACGAGTTTCTGATTTTCTTTTCTATGATTCCTATTTCTCGAAGATCATCATTTCTTTTCTGAAATATACGAAAAAGGGCTGATGTGAATTGTATCTATTTTTCTGGTAGTTTTTGTTAAAGTTGTAAGTGATGTGTTTATTGTTCATCTCTTATATTTTGTAGATGATAAGTCTTATATTTAGTTTCTTTTTTTCTTTGCAAACAAAAAGTAAGAAAGTGTTGATCTGAGTCGGTTTGAATCTTAGTCTGTTCGAATCAGTTATCAGTTAAAATTCTAATTTGTATAAGCTATAATTCTTCTGTACTCTGTACAAAACACCTACGTAATTTTTGTAAATACTGCTCGACATACTAATTAACATATTAAATAAATAATTATTGTATTACCATTACATATTCTATATAATTGCATCTATTGGGTTGTCCAGAAAGTTCGTGCCAATTTTCATGGTAGATTGAAATGCAACGCATTGAAGTTTTTTTTTTGGTATATATATATTTATTAAATTATATATAATATCAATGGCATATCCATATATAATATATAATATAATTATATATAGGTAATATTAAATATTATATATTATATATAAGTGCCATTTTCTGTTCCATAACCTTTCTCCATCTTTAAGGATAACTTCAAATTTTCGTCCTTCCAGAACTCTTCTCAGATTTTGTAACAAAAGAACTTTATGCTACCTAACGAAAATTGGCACGAACTTTCCAAACAACCCAATATTTGTGTCCGTTCATTTCACGTGCGTTATTTTTATTTCTCACTGCAACCCCATAGTTTATTCTTTCTCGTATATAGGATTTCTAAACAAAATACTCTCTCAACTCTATTTTTAGTAAAAGGTTTGTCATAAATTCTTGGTGTATTAACATTGTTGTTACTTAATAATACTACAGCTTAATGTGTGTGCATTCCTAAGAGAGTGTGAGTTTTAAATTTTGAAGTAATGGGTGGGTTTTTTTTTAATGAGAGAGTGAAAGAAAAAGAATACCAAGAGGAAAAGGAAAAAGAAGAAGAAGAAGAGAGAACAGTCGTTGAAACAATAGGAACTTTAAAAGCCGAGCGTGCGTCATGCTTCTTTTCACCCTTTTGCGTTAGGAAAGGTTCTTGTCTTTCTCTCTCACTTCCTCTCTCTCTCTCTCTCTCTCTCTCTCTTTTCGCAAGATGTTCCCTCATTCACTCTTTTCCTTTTTTATTCTTTTTTACTCATTCCCTCTATTCCACACTCACTCACCATTTCACTCTTTTCCGCATACCTTTGTACAAAACCTAAAGAAAAAGTCATTACTATTGCACCATACTTCCGTGGATTTCAGTTAATCTTTCTCTAACCGATGATATCATCCGGCCACCTCTTTTGAAAGATCATGAATCATCGTCATGGATACGTCATACGTAACCCTGTACCAATCAACCAACCAACCAACCAACGTATACCTTGATAATAATTATTCATTAAGTATTTTTCCTCATTGAGAAATAAGATTAAAACACAAAAGTGTTATAAAATAATACTAATAATAATAATCTCGATGAAATCATAATGTAACAATTGAAAAATGATTTAAAAATATCTTATACTCGTTAACCCCCATATATTAAAGTCGATAAACGTGTAATCTTCTGCGATAACAAAGTGATAAACTTATCAATTCACTAAAACTCGGTTTGACTTTCTTTTTTTTTCTTCAGATTGAAATACAAATAATCGTTAGTAATCAACGAATTCCATTTAATCGGTAATTCCTCCTTTGAACAATGAACATTTCGAAGTTTGATAACTGTACTTTCAAGGAATAAGAAGAAACTTTAACATCGAATAGTTTTCTCCCTTGTGACCCAGTTTAATTCAGTATACGAAAGAATAATCGTTGAGATTCGTCTGAATGGTATAGAACTGTAGAAATAGTTCTTTAGAAGATTATGGCAGAACAAAAAGAATCTTTTTTCTCTCTTTCTTTCATTATTTCGTTTGGTTTTTCAACAGGGAGGGAAGAAACTTTAAACGATCGTGTTCTTCGAAATCACCAAACTCCTTTTCGCAAACTTTCAAACAGTCGATCCCTCGTCTTTAAATGCAGGACATTGCCCTGAGTGAGAGAATATGTGCGTGTGTATGAGTAAAAGTGAGAGAAAGAGAAAGAGAAAGAGGAGAAGGGTACGCGTCAAGGGGTTTGGTACCACTGGCATAGATGCATAAACGCGCGAGATGCGCGTTTACAAGCATGTGTGAGTGAGTGAGTGAGTGAGTGAGTGAATGGTTGTATACACGATCAAGTCTTAGATCTCGTATATACGTTGACTGGTTGGTTGGTTGGCTAGCTAGGTAGGTAGCTAGCTAAGCTACATGCAAATAAATATGCCATACCAAGGGGTGCATGAGGTGCGTGTACTGCGACGCTTGCTTCGAAGGGAGGGGGATGTGCCACTGTAGTACCCACCATCCGACAGGGTGCAACAATAGGTCCTCACTGGTTGCTATGGTGACCCCATCAATCCCTTAGCAACAGCTTGAGGTCTTAAAGCTGAGGATTCGCTAAGCCTTGCGGGATCATTTAATGACTAAGCCTTTGACTACACTCACTTGATCATCGACTAATCTTGATATGTCATTATACTAAATTCTATTATTTTAAGAAGTTTTTTTTTTTAAATTAGATTTTATAGAATAATAGATATTTTATTGTTTTGATATTTTTAATATTTGTACAAGGAAAAAACAAAATTACTTTACGAATAATCTAATATAGTTGTTAATATTTGGTAGATTAAAATATTAGATTAGAGAATTTTGTTAATTATATATTATTATATAATGATTTATTATTATAATATAAAATATAATATATTTATTTTATTATATTACAATATTAATATTATTATTATATAAAATATTATTATATAATAATACATAATATAATATAATAATATAAAATATGTTGTTTATAAAAAATACAATAGAGATTTTTATATGATCATTTTTGTTAGGTTGTTTTAACGATTGATAATGAGTCTAACGAAGGAATAATTCGTTGGGAGTAAGGTACGTGATAAAATTTCTATTCCATGTGGTTTTATTCTTATCTGTAGATTTTCGTACGTGACTAAACGTAATGGAAAAATGACGAGAACGCATAATATAGAAATCTCGAAACTCTTACAGTAATTATCAAGCGAACGAAGTAACGTGAAAGGAAAAGGAAGACGATATTTTAAAACACCTGGGGCAATGACTCTTTCTCTCTTTCTCTCTCTCTCTTTCTCTCTTTCTCACCTGGTTTCTCCTAAACGGGTGTAATTTAAAGTAAAAAGAAAAAAAGAAAAGAAATAACTCTTCTTTCTCTCGTATCCTCTCTTCGTGACCCCAGGGGGTGGAGAGGTAGAGGTGGAAAGGGGGTTCGTCGTCCTTCCATTAATTTCTGCCACCTTTTTCTTTTTTTATTTTTTTTTTTTAATTTTCGTACGTCTTCTCCGTTTCCTGTACGAGTCGACTAAAATAATCAAAATACAGATTACATATAATAAAGTCGTCGTGACTAAGTCGAAAAATTGTTCCCATCTTCCTTTTTTGTTTTCTCTCTCTCTCTCTCTCTCTCTCTCTCTCTCTCTCTTAATAATAAATGAAACTCAAGTAAAAAGAAAGAAAGAAAGAAAGAATACAAAAAAAAAAAAAATAATTTTCTTCTTCTTCTTCCTCATCTTGGTATCCTCGTTTCTCAGTAACAATTATATTTTGTACGAGTTGAAATGGCAATTTATTTATATCACACATAAAAAAAAAAATTTCCAACCAAAACCATTTATGTTATTTCTTCCAATTTTAGTATATGCAACTTCCTTGACGAGAATCTCACTTACATTAGTAAAATTTCACGAGATTGGCTTGGCCATTTTCTGTCAGTCAGGCAAACAAGCCGGATGCTTGACTTGCTATCAGATTCGACTCGACGAGTAAGCGGAATACACATGACACCTGTTTCCCCCTTTTCCCCACCCACCTTAGAATCTTCTCACTTCACGCAAAAGTTGTAAAAATTCCTCTAAAAAGGAAAACAAAAATTCACAGTTAATTAATTCGAGAAGAAATCCAAGATGAGGATGCAAGATCGTTCCTTGTAAATTCGAGCAAAATTTTGACGATTACCGGACGCGGATAGGACGGAACGGGACAGGACGAGAATAGTTGGATCATCCACGTTAATTGTGTGACTTAATAATTACGAAAGATCTTCTCAGGTAGTTAGTTAGTTTGTTTGTTCATTGTCATCGACCCCATGCTACTCTAATTCTCACGTAAACGATACGATCACGTTATGACTACACAGCTGATGATGACGTCTATTATCTTAGTTATGTTAATGGATTCTTACGTGACGAGTATACGTTATTGTATCATATACGTGATCGGATTGGTTAATTTTGAATCGATTTGAATCAATCAAACAGAAGTTTATATTAATAATATGATAATACCTTTATAAAGACGAATTCGATCCAATTTAATATTTATTAATTATAACGAGAGTTCAAACGCGTTTCAATAACCCCTCTCCCTTCCTTGTTAAAAGAGTAAACTTTTCGTGAGAAAATTGGTTGCCGAGTGAATGCAAATCACCCATCTTCCTTCTTCCTTCCTCCCTAGAACAAAACTAAACGAAACTCATTACCAGGATAGTTCCGGTAATCCAGGTCGATATTGCACGAGGCGAGTAAAGCACGTGGTTGATGGTGGTTCAGTTAGGTTAGGTTAGGTTAGCTAGCTAGGAAGGTTTTGTTCTCGCACGAGTTCGACGAGATAGCCTTGGCACTTTGAAATTGGCAGAAACGTTTCGCGAAACGTTCTCTCGATGCAACGGGCATTGATTAATGGCGCGCCTGTTGCAGTAGTTCCCCCGGTTACTACAATGCAATTTGCTTTAACAGAAGAGAGAGTGAGTGAGTGAGTGAGTGAGTGAGTGAGTGAGTATGCAGCGTGCATTTGGTGGTGCAGTGCGATGTGCATCACAGTTTCTCTACTAACCATCCCACTCTCCCACTTCTCCCATACCAAAATTCCTCTCAACTACTCTTCAGTATCCATATAGAGAACAGTAGTCGTGTGTATATACGTAACCCCTCTTCCTCATCCTAAAGCGGGTGTTTGCTGCCGAAGTGACAAAGCCGTGACAAGAGTGACACGGTGACATGAAACGCACGACAACTAATTAATCATCCTGTGTACTCGCGCGCACGCGTATCCCAAAGAGAGGAAGATGAGCTGTAGAATGGGAAGGTAAAAGGGAAGGGGATGGGGAAGGGGGTGGAAAGTCCATCGCGCAATGAATGCATCGGCATGCGTCCTCGTGCTCCTCTCTCGTCCACCACTACCATAACCAACAACGAGCCCTTTCGTTTTAGGGCTTCGTCCTAGCGACTCATGTAGCTGCTGCCATTGCATATGACCTTTCTCTTTCTCTCTCTCTCTCTCTCTCTCTCTCTCTCTCTCTATCATTCTCTATCACTCAAACTGTATTTCTCATCGTCCGTCAAATATCGGACGACGAGCATTGAATTTGCCTATCGGCACTGGTGCAGCCTATGCACCGAATCGCATCGCGCTTACTGCCAACGTGTGTTCCCATCGTTTCTGGATGGACGTTGATTATTTCAATGAAACACCCACCTAACCACCCAAACCCAAAACCCCTTAACTGTCTCTTTCTGTTTGCATCGTGGTTACAGTTAGATGAGGATTTTCATTAGGTTTCGATAGATCGATCTTCATAAGATATCTCGATAAGAAATTTTGAGGGCTTAGTCGTATTAAATTCTTAATTTCAAATATTGAAATTCTATAAAGATGTTAATGTCCTATGGTATGTAAGAAATGAAAGAATTCATCATAGGATTTAAGAATTTATTTTCAGTTATTTATAATTTTCATTAAATTTATGTAATATTCTTTCTCTTTTTTTTTATTTATTCGATCTATTCGATGATTATTTTTTAAAATTTTATTTTCCAATTGAATTGTTGTTATTGTTGTTATTTCTGTATTTTTCATCGTGAACCCATTAAAAGGAAGAAGACATCAGCTTCCACTCAGCGATTACCGGGATCCGAATGAAATTTGCATAACACACGAATCGCGTTCGGTCCCAGGGCATTTACATTTTATTTTAATCGCGGTAATCGATCGAATCCACCCACCTAACTCCGTTCGAAACGAAACGAAACGAAACGAAACGAGAAAGATAGAGATAGTGACAGAGGAATGGGGTTTAGAGGTAAACGTGAGGGGGTTGAATCGAGGAACGCGTTTGAATCGCATCGTCGCTTCTCGTTGGATCTACGTCGAAGAGAGAAATGCGTGGGTGGTGATGGTGGTGGTGGGTTCAACTGAACCCCCGTTTAAATAAAAATAAACTGCCGTGGATGCGCTCGGTTGGACGCATTAGCGAATAGAAGAAGAGGACGTAGAACGCGTAGTTTTAACGAGTCTTGTTCGGAACTTTCAATTCGATCGTTTTCTCTCCCACGTTTCTGCCTTTTTTTTTCTTTGTGAATCGTTTCTATGCTCGTAGTTTAATAAAAAGAAAAAGAAAAAAGAAGAAGAAGGAAACCACAAAAAAAAAATAATAAAACGATTATCGTAGAGTACTTTAAGAGACAAAATATCTTTGATAAGATAAAAGATGTTAAACAAATCTAGAATAAATGATAAATAGAAATATAATAGGAATGATTTAAAAAAAATATTCAATAAAGGGTGTCAGTAAAACTATTCTAAAACGTTTGATGTCATTCACGTCACAAATTATGACGAGATGATAAAAGAATCAGAGAAGAATCGTTGTGTAATCATTGAGAAAGATCTTTGTAACACTCGTTGCTTGTCATAGATAGATAGATGCACGTAAATTCATTTGAAAATAAAAAAAAAAAATAATAATAAAAAGAGGAGGTATAAAAGGAAATTGATCGTTGTCGCGTTGTTAAAAAAAGGGGTTGGGGTGGGGTATGGATAAGAAAGTAGGAAGTTTTTTTCATGATGTTTACAGAAAATGGTTTTTCTTCTTCATACACGTGTATTAGTGGTATAAGTAAATATTTTCTGGATAATAATTTTGCTGGGTATCCTTTTCTCTCTTTCACTCTCTTTTACTTTCTTTCTTTCATGGTTCTATTACAGGCCACAAATTGCCATGAGGACGGATACGGTACGATGGTGTACAGCCACAGTAGTAGTTTTGATATACGATCCCATACTCCTCCGCGATCAAGCCGCGATTTATATGGTGCAACAATAACGTTTACCCCTATGTAATACTACTACTACTACTACTACTATGACTACTATGACTACTACTACTACTATTTTCATCTCCCCCCCTCGTGTATTTTACCGTGGACAGTTTTACTGTGGCATAACGCAAACCGAGTGAAACACTCTCATCCTTCGGTGTCACGACGAGGATTCTCATATAGCCCTTTTCGAGCTTTATGTACTTTATCTGCATTAGCAAGCTCACCCGATATCGATGCCTGTTTGCTTGCTAGCTTGCCTGACTACCGTTCGTATCTATCTATATTTTTATTTTTATTTTATTACTAGATCGTAAGTAACTTTCTTTATTACCATCTATAAAGCAAATTCGCGCTTTGAGCTTTTAGTATTATACGAAAAAAATTACGATCTGTGTAATCAAAATATATATATATGTATATGTATCTATGTACGAGTAAAGAATAAATAGGGAGTTAGTTATATGTTTATATATTGATTTTTAATTAAATTTTCTTTTATATTGCAAATGTTTATCTCAGTGAAGTTCATCAAGTAATTTAAATAATGTAGACACACATATATTAATTTGCATATAAGTATGTAATTATAGAAATTGATTGATTGTGCTAGAAATTCGAGCTTCTCATTAAAGAAAATAATATTGAAATATAATTAAAGTGAAATAGTAAAAAACTAATGAACAGAAGCATTCGAATGAAATTAGATTAATAATCCTAATTGTAAGGATTTAATGCCTAACAGAGTCGATATTCCAATAATTCAGGGAGTTTCTGTCACGGTTAGAACAGGTAATGGTGTGAGGAGGTGTAAGGGGTTCCCTCGTTCGATTCCCGCGGGATATCTGGTCCTTCTCGGTTCCACGGCAATGCATCACTCTGTCCGCAGTCCCGTAACTCACCGGAGCGTATTCTCTCTCACTCTCACTCTCTCACATTCTCACATACATACATATATAGGAAGAGGACACGCATGAGGTCGATAGATGCACGCCTATAGCTTCCGATAGAATACAGATGGGCATACAGGTGTATAAGTGAGAGAGAATACATACGTATGTGTGTGTGTATGTGTATTTGTGGTGTGTTCACCACCTCTCACGAACTTGGACAAGAGTATATATATATATATATTGGAAGTGAACGACGTATCTAATCTAACCCTTCTGGACAAGATACTCCGTGATGGTCGAAAAGGGAAAGGGAGGAAGAAGGGGGGCGTTTTGGTGGTTCCAACCATGCGTTAACCCCGTAGTTCGTAGCCACGCTGTCCAACGAAGTGTAATCTAAAATTACAAGAATTTAGCCCTGGCCCATCCGACAACGATTTATCACGCACCTTGACCACGTCGACAACTACGAAGGAAAAAGGACACTACGCTCAACCTCCAAATGACCATTTTCTGTTAAACTTCAACCCCTGTTTAGAAATATTAGATAACCCTTTACCTGTTACTTAAATGATATGTTAGAATTCGATTGGATATTTTTGTCTCCATCCCACGTTCTTTCTTTTGAGATTATAAAAAAAAATTAGATGTACTTTTGAGTATTAGGGTGAATCAAAAATTCGTGTTGTTTTCTATTTTTATTATTATTTGTATTAAAGTAAATTTTATAAAAATATGCGATTTCAAAGACACGAATTTTTGGTTTCACGTTAATACTTTATACTTTAGATATAATTATATCTTTGTTCTTTTACAAAAAACTAAAGATAACATTTCTAAATCTTGGCACAAATAATTTTAAAACGGTAATATCTTTGACTAAAGTATTATGCTCGTCAGGAATCCTTTTGGCTGTGCTAAAAACGATCCAGGATCCCAGTGGGAAAGTGGCAAGAAAAAAAATACTTAGCGAAACGTCTGCTTAGATTTCGATCTTGAAGATCGTCGAACTGTGAAGAAGTAAAGTTTGAGTTATGAAAAGGGTGAGATTTCCTTTCTCACTCTCTCTCTCTCTCTCTCTCTCTTTATCTTTCAACGTAGTTTATAGTAAGAGGGAAAAAAGCATTAAAGTTGACACAATTGCACGGCGGGTGGTACGGTTGGTATAGCGAGACGTGCGAGAATGAAAAAGATAGATAGAGATAGAAAGAAAAAGAAAGAAAGATCGAGTAAAACAGTAAATGAAAGAGAGAGAGAGAGAGAGAGAGAAGAGAGAGTGAGAAAGAGAAAAACGAAGAAACGAGAAGAGGGTCGGAACACTCTCCCCCTTTTTCCTGACAATGTTCCTTCCACGCTCGTCCATTATCCGAAGAACGGAGAGGCAGCAAAAGTGAAATGATAACCGCCAACTAGAGTAATGATCTAAAATGGGCGTGACCATGTTAGATGCCATAAGCAGATAACGCCCGCATCGTGGCATCTGCTCCTTCAACTTTAGTCGATGCAACGACGACGACGACGACAACTAGAAACGACCACAACGAAGTAAGAAAGAGAAAGAGAGAATGATTGGGGGGGGGAATAGTCAGGGAGGTTATGGAAGGTGGTGGTGGTGGTGGTGGTGACTTGGTGCAAGAGAGAAACCGATGCAGATTTCAAGATATAAAAGTACGAACTCTTGAAAGCACGTGTGTAAGGCTAGTCGCACGCGTAAACGCATGCATGCATGCATGCATGCGTGCATGCGCTCGTCGTGCGTGCACGCATTCACGCACCCATGTAAAATCCGGTTGAACGCGCACGTGTGTCGAGAATGCTCGCACCCAGCCGGAACTTCCGTTTGAGAGAATCATTCGTTCATTTGTACGTTCGTTCGTACGTTCAGTTTTTTTTTTTTTTCATTTTCTTTTTTCTTCTTCTTCTTCTTCTTCTTCGACTTTTCTTTTAAAGTAAATAAAATATTTATCGACGAACCCCTTTCTTCGATTCGGTTCGTTTCACGTTTTTACGCTTTCTTTCTTACTTTCTTTCTTGTGTTTTTTTTTTTTTTTTCGTATACGGTTCTTTCATTCAAACCAATTCCCTTTCTTTCTGTTTTTTATTTTCATTGTCAGAGACTGAACTGACCTAAGTCAAAAGTATTTTAACGAAATGTCGGTGTCAAGTTGACGATTGAAATTTAAGTAAAAAAATTAATATCAAATTAAATTCTTGATAGTTCATATATGATTTTTTATATCATATTAATTCGATAAATTTTTTAAACAAATTGTAATAGTTATTTAGGTCGAGGAATTTAATTGCAACGTATGATATTTGATTAGTTCTTTTTATTAAAATATTTTATATTTTATAAATTTAATATTTTTAGTAATGATAATATTTCAATTATATACTTACGTTACTACATTTTTAATAATAATAATAGAATTTTAATTATATATATTTATAATTTTTAATTTTATAAATTTAATTTTGTAAATTAATTTTGTAAATATTTTTAATAATAGTAATGTTTTAATTATATATTTACGTTATTACATTTTACATAATAATAATATTTTAATTATTGTATATATTTAATATTTTTAATTTTATAAATTAAATTTTATAAATTAAATTTTCTAAATTAAATTTAAAAAAATGTAATAAACAAATTTATTTCTATACGTGTTTCCTATGATACAAATTAATAATACGTAATATGAATCCTATATTTTTACATGTACATACTATATATAGTATGACTGACAAACATATGAATAAAATTAGCCAAGAATAAAATAATTTTTTATATAAAAGATAAATGATGATTAACTTCTTCCTTATAAATCGAGTAACTAGATGGTTAAAGAGTCACGTTAGTCACGGATCATTTTGTTAGCAGGCGTGACGAGCATGTGTGTGCTCAACATATTTACATATATACATACATACATATATGTATATACAATAGTTCTTTTATTTTTCTATGTTTTAATTCGCGTCGGTCGGTTGAGTCTTTCATACACTCCAAGTGTATAAACCCTCGTCACCCTTTTTCTTTCCTACCCCCCTTCCCTATCTCTCCCTTTTTTACTACTTCTTTTTTCCTTTTCCAACTTATGCGATGACTTACCCTTTGCCATTTTTTTTTTACTTAAAGATGAACGTTTTTAAACTTGAACGTTTGCTATGCGCGAGTCAGACACGTGGCGTTATAGGGGTCATAATGCACGTAAATGCAATTCGACGTTGCATCGCGATCACTGACCTAAATGCATGTCTAGACTTGAAACATTTCACATAAATCATACCTAGAAAAATATATAGTATATATACATATATAGAAGTATATATGTAATATTATTTATAGTATTTTACTATTAAATATATAATATTTTTATATATACTGTATATAATATGTGTTAAATGTTATCTTGTGTACTTGTTTAATTGTTAAACAAAAATTTTCACATAACTTCTATATATGTAGATATATAATTTTATTTATAATATATTATTATTATATATAATATAATACTTTTATATTTATTATAAAAGTTTTATTATTTATAATATATTGTATAAGCAATACTTATAATATATTAAGTTATTATATATAATATATTTTTTATAAGTTACATATTATAAATAACATAGTTAATATATTAAGAGATTATATAAATTACATATTATATAAATAACATAGTTTATATATTAAGTTATTATATATATATAATATATTATATAAATTGCATATTATAAATTACATATATAATATATTAAGATATTATATAAATTACATATTATAAAAAATTACATATATAATATATTATATACGTAATACTTTTATATACATTCCAAGCATGTTAAATATTATCTTATACTTATCTAAATATAAGATAATAATTTTCACATACTTCCTATACTTAGAAAAATACATATATAATATTATTTATAACATATTACATACATAATACTTTTATATATATTCCAAGCGTGTTAAATGTTATTTTGTACTTGTCTAATTGTAAGAAAAAAAAAAAAAGAAACTAAAGAAAGAAAGGAAGTAAAAAACAGAAGGATGAGTAGGGAAGGAGTTAGAAATTGCATTATTCATATTTCATCTCGTGCAGCAAGTAAGTTTATGCCATAGTAGGAAGTCATGATCATACCGAGGGTCGTGCAAACCTACTCGTCGACGAGACACGAGCAACGTGCATACATTAGAGATCATTAGGCCTTACAAGGTAAATTAGAGATTATAAATGTAGACGTGTGGTATAGGTTGAAATTGCTCGAAGGGAGAAAGATGGAGACAGAGAGAATGATAGGAATGAGAAAGACAGAAAGAGAGAAAGAGAGAGAAAGAGAAAGAAAGAGATAGAGATAGAGGAGGTTGAATCGATCCAATTAAGAGGATGAGGAAAATGCGAAGAGAGACGTATGCCAACGAATATGGTCGCGGGGCAGTAGGTACGGCTCCGATAGATAATTCATGCCTCCCCTGGTTTACGAGATATCAATCTTTAATCCAACCCAAGCCTTTATTAACCATCTCTACCTTCTATTGTTCGCAATATTCCACGAAGGGTCATTTACGAAAGAGTAATTTCAAGGTGTCAAAGAGGTTCGATTTCATTTATTAAAAACCGTACTTTTACATACTCGATAGAAATTCTTATTTTTTTTTTTTTTTTTTTAAATATCCTACACGTGTTTCTAATTTTCTTTTTTTTTTTTTATTATTCTTTCTTTACTTTTACGATATGGAAGAAGAAGAACAATATGAAGAAGGGTATTTATTAAGATTATAAAATGACAGTGTATCGTTAGTTTAAATGAAGACGAATTGATGAGAATGAGAATGAGAGAGAAAGAGAGAGAAAGAGGGTTTTGTCATTCATAATTAATTGAAAAGAATCAAACGATAGCGAATGGGAATGTAGAAAAAGAAAAAAAAATGATAGGGTCGAAAGATGGGGTAGGGATTTTTAAATTCAACGAATTTATAAAACATATTCAAAGGGAAAAAAGGGGTCGCAACTGCGACAAGGGACGAAGTACCTACTACGGCGTATCAAAAGGCAGAAGAGAGTGAGAGAAGGGTAAAGGGAGAAGAAGAGAGAAGGGAAAGAGAGAGAGAGAGAGAGACATTGAATGAAAAGGGCGCGAAGCACATCGCAAGGTTTTCCTATCGTTGAAATGATCAAAATGATCGAAAGGTGGTGAACAACGTCGTTGATGGTGATGGTGATGGTTATGGTGGTGGTATTGGTAGTGGTGTAGAGTCGTCGGCATTTCGCGAGAAGGGCAAACTGTAAAGTGAATCTCATTAGTCGTACCCCGATGCATGCCGACAGCAGGGGGCGTCACTTTGATGTCAAACGAGCTGCCCCCGGGGCCGTACTGCTATAGTACGTGCCATTATTGTTATTATACGATAAGAGGCCCGTTTCTAATTATCGTGATGGGAGTGAGAAAGAAAAACGGAAGTCACTGCTATTGATATCGACTACTTGTTTCGATCTTTTGCAAATGATAATGATAAGAAGATGAAAGAATCACGAATTGTTATTATAGTTATCCAGTTTTTCTTTTTTTTGTTGAAAAAAGATTATTTTTCCTTTTAATGATTTTTATTTCGTACTACACATCTTTATTTTTTTTTTATAATTGTGTGTGTGTTTATACTTTGATTTATTTATTAATTGTAATTTGGAAAAAGGTAGGAAACATTTAATGCAAATTTGTAGATTATATATACTTTTATAAATAACTAATAGTAATATATATTATCGTATATATTATTATTAATAATAATATATGGATAAATAAATATTGTAAGTAATAATTATAAAATTAATTATACAATAATATTATAATAATTAATATAGGTAATAATAATATTATTACCTATTAATTATAATATATATATATATAATTACCTAGTTTATTTATTAATTGTAGTTTGGAAAAAAGTTGGATTTAGTTAACTTTACTTTTATATATAATTAATAATAATATATATTATTAGGCATATATTATTATGTATATATTACTGAAATATAATATTATTTTTAATTGAATTTAATAATATTATTTAAATTTATACAAAACTATAGTTGAGTTTATTGATTCAGTAATGCTCCTTACTGTATATATTATTATTATTAATATATGAATAAATAATTATCGTAATTAATGATTATAAAATTAATAATACAATAATATTATAATAATTATTAGCCGATAATAATATTTAAGCACAAAAGGGGTGATAAAGTAATATTAGTTATGTTTTTTTACAGTCGAAGGAACGATTAGAACGCCTCAATTACAACGATTTTAGAACGATAGAAGATCCGGTGTGTAGGAAAGTAATATGGGGAAGGGTGGCGATTAAGCTTTCGAGTCCCAGGGTGGTACTCGATATTAATTTTTCTCCCCCTTTTGCGTTTGGCTTAATCGTTCGTGCTATTTTATATATCTATCTCTTTATTTCTCTCACTCTCTTTCTCTCTTTCTATCTTTTTCTCTCTCATTCATTCTATCTTCAAAATGTAACAGTATAAAATGATCCGGTTGTAAAACGATCTAGAAAATAAATTCGTAGTGGGCCAGAGAGCACATGTCACACTGATTGCACATCCGCTTCCGTAGAGTTTATCCATGGTGGGCCATTATAAAATCGGTCCCACATTGAAAAAGTAACATAATATTTATTGCCAGGTTCCGTTCAATTAAGGGTTGACAACACGATTCTCGCTTGTGTTGTAAAAACGAAGAAGAAATACGAGATTGAATAAAATAAAAAGAGAGAAAGAATATGAATTAGGGGTAGCGTGTTAAGCGTGGGGGAAGGGGGTTGAGAGCTGAAGAGGAGGAGAAATGGCGGGGGTAGTTTCAAACGCGCGTAAATTCTTTCTCTTTCGGTTGTCGATCCATTTCTAAATCTATGGACCTTTTTAAGAGGGGTCTATGTGTGTGTATATGTGTGTATGTGTGTGTTGGCCTGAATTTATATCATTCGCCCTTCCTCCCCCCCCCCATCCTCACTCTCACTCCTCTTCTTCCGATTTGGGACGACTCTCGCGAGCGAAATTGTTCAAGGGCCCTGTCTTTTTCTTATTGTACGACGACAACGACTACGACGAGGGTTAGAAAGGAGTGCCGAACACGCATCACTGAACATCACAAATAGAGTCGTATTTAGAAAAGAGGGATCTACCGAAACGAGTTGGTCGTCTATTGTATTACGTAACGTGCCGTGCTACAATCATCTTTTTCCGATCTTTCTTTTATATCTTTATTTTTTTTTTTTTTTATTCCTTTTTCTTTTTTTTCACACTCTATTTAATGGCGATTAAAAAGTGAGGTTATAATTGTTTTAACATCACGAACGATATTGTTTTGTTTTATTTCTTTTCTTTCTCCGAGATTTGAGGTCTTACAAGTGTTAAGATTTTTTAATTATTATAATTAATAAATAATTGTTATTAAAAAAATGATATAATATACAATTGAATAATATAATGAATACTATTTGATAAATATAGGGTAACTTGCCGAAGAATTATATCGAGGTCCCATGGTGTAATGGTTAGCACTCTGGACTTTGAATCCAGCGATCCGAGTTCAAATCTCGGTGGGACCTTAAGAATAAAATTTTTTTTTTTTTTTTCATTGTAAAATCCTATATAAATAATATTTATAAGTTATTTTACATATTATTGCAAATAAAAGTAAATGTTTATTTATATTTATTTGTAAATAAAATAAGTAACTTCGTTAGAATAGGTTTTTACGAAGAGTTTGTTTGGGATGAATGATCATTTTGTGATAGGTTTTTCTTTCGTTTATTTTTACCATAAAAACATGAATTAATTTATTTAACGACTTATGATAAAAATAAACACGACATACGTTAATGATTAGATAATTTGATAAATGTTATGTAAAAACAAGTACTCTGTCTGCGTGTAGACTATAATCGTTCGTAGATTAAACTCTAATTGCTGAACTCCGAATAACGTTTCACGAATCGTGACAACGTGATTTTATCTTACACGAATATATATATATATATATGTATATTATACAGGATGTATCACAATTAACTTATCAAATTTTTGTTCAATGTGCCGAATAACACCAAAATTATTTCATTCATTTTACATTATAATTATGTAAATATTATCGATCGAATCGTTAAATTTAATGTAATATTTGTTTTTTGCACAGCTCACTATCGTAATTATCAGCACGTGTAATTAAAAAAAAAAAATTGGATTTTTTTTCGTTTTTATAATAAAGTTGAGTTCAGAAGTGTTTCCTTATCGACATGACATGATAAAAAATCGATAAAACGGTGGATTTATCTTACGTTATTACTTGTAGTTACATTTTTTTATATTTATCAAAAGTCATATTAAAATAATCAATGTAGAAAAATATCTTAATTATTGGAATAATATTTTTTACATAATCAAATCATTTTCTTAATAGAGTCTCGTCAAATATATTTCGTTTATTTTAATTTACAATTATTTCTATTTATAAATTACAAAAAAAAGGAATAAAATAAAATAACAATTAACCGATTATTTTAATTGTACAATTTATAAATAATTTATAATTTTAATTTCTATATTAATAAAATAAATTAATTAACCGGTTATTTTAATTGTACAATTTGTAAAAAACTTATAAAGTTTATTATGTTAATTAAAAAGTAATTGCATTGAAACACCGTATATACATCGTTTATTTTAATTTACAAATAATTCTATTTAAAAATTACAAAAATAGGAATAAAATAAAATAACAATTAACTGATTATAGTAATTGTACAATTTATAAAAAATTTATAAAGTCAATTATGTCAATTTAAAAAAGTAACTCCATTAAAACACCGTGCATACATCGTTTATTTTAATTTACAAATAATTCTATTTAAAAATTACAAAAATAAGAATAAAATAAAAAAAAACACTTAATTAATTGATTATTTTAATTATACAATTTATAAAAAATTTATAAAGTCAATTATTTCAATTAAAAAAGTAATTCCATTGAAACACCGTGTATACATTTATATTTCATATTAGCAACATACGCGTATACGTGTTTACAATTTTAGGAGGTGATCTATTTCAACATAATTTCTTCCATCATGGAGAGGTGGAGGTGGGGGGGTGTGGAGAAAGGGGTGAAAACACTTTCATGAAACGTAGCTGGTTCGTTCGTTCGTCAAACACTTATCTTCGATCGGTAGGACGACGCATTGACTTTTACTACCCGCTGTTGCACCTGGTCGCATTCGTTTTCATACAAAATTATGGCGTGACGCGATACTACCGGTGATTGGAAGGAAAAAACCAAAAAAAAAAAAAAAAGAAATGAAAATTCAACGCACATACACATTCACATATAAACGTGCGTGAAACAATGTGAATGAAAAAGAATGAGATAGATACAATAGATTAAATCTTTTGACATGATAGGATAAGATCAGTCGTTTTGAAAATGTATAATCGACATAATTATACACACATTCATTCTTATTCGTTTATTTGTAGATAATCATTATCATTTATTAACGATATGCACGCAAACACGTAAAACAAGTACATATATTAGAATCTTATCGAACTAACAGAGATAATCATGACTCTTTGTTAATAAACAAATAATTGGCGATTAATAAAATAATATTGCGATTATAAATTGAGATATAAACTATCCTATCTTTCAAGTTGAATGAAACTGCACACAGTGTGGAAAATTTGATTAAAATCGGTTCAGTAGTTTAGGAATTCATTGCGGACAAACAAAGTGTGTGATACGAAATTTATATATATTTAAGATATATAAAGATTAATTAAAGTATCAAATTGAAATTTGATTTACAGATTAGATTTGATAAAACAATACTAAATACAATTAATAAAATTACAAGTACAGTAAATTAAATTACAATTACAGTACAATTAATTAAAAGTAGTTAAATACTAAGTACAATTACTTATTGAACATTGATTTTGAAAACAAACAAACAAAAGATGTAAAAAAGAAACAAAGTTAATTTTTATTCTATTATTAGAATTACCAAATATTAGAATAATATTATTATTAAATAATAACATTATAGTAATAATATTTGATAATAATATATATAATAATTAATATAGTGTAAAAATTATATTAAAATAAATAGTGTATAATTAAAGTATCAAATTGAAATTAGATTTATAGATTAGATTTGATAAAACAATACTAAGTACAATTAATTAAATACTAAGTACAATTACTTATAGAACATTGATTTTGAAAACAAACAAACAAAAAATTTCAAAAATGAAACGAAGTTAATTTTTATTATCGACTTTAATTTTGACTTTTTTTTTCTTTTTCTTTTGAAGAGTATCGAAAAAGTGTAAGAAATAAGAGAATGATGGGGAATAGATGGATCACGCGAGTACGGATTACACGTTTCGTCATTACGGTAGTATTTTATCGTTCGCCTGAGTTATGGGGTTCCGCTCGTTAACCGGAAACTTCCAAAGGAGAAGAAGGATTCCCGTCTCCTACGTTAACGTTCAAATTTAAATTGAGAAAGTATTTTACGAGCGAGCAAGAGTTTCACGGTAGCGTTGTCACATCTTGATGAACTTCCGGTAACGATCGTAGGGAAAATGTCCTTCTCGACTTACGTCGAGACGATGTCTTCTTCTTCTTCTTCTTCTTCTTCTTCTTCTTCCTGTTTCTTATTCGTCTTCTTCTTCTTCTTCTTTTTTATTTCTTCGTCTATTACAAGTTATTTTATCTGTAGTAATCGTCGTCGTTTCGTGAAAATCTACTAAATGAGTGTAAAATCTTGGGGAGGTGATTTAACGCACGAGACTTGAGATTAATTTCATTATTTATTATATCATTAAACAATTTCATTTACTTAATATTTTCAACCATTATTTTATATTAGCTTTGATATTTTATAATATAATATATTTTTCAATTGTTATATTATATTATATTATCTTTGAATTATTAGATTGTCAACTAAGATTTCGTCGTGTTTTATTTAAATTTAAAATAATTTTTCTATCTATTTATTTTTATTATAATATATAATTAATTTAATATAATAAGTATTACATATATTTTTTATTGATTAAATTATTGGGTTGGTAATTAAGTTTATTTTTAGTAAAATAATTTCTAATAAATATAATCTGAAAATATATTATATATATTTTTTATTGATTGAATTATTGGATATTGGTAATTAAGTTTATTTTTAATAAAATAATTTCTAATAAATATAATCTGAAAATATATTGATTCAATTTTGTTTCATTGGTTGAATTATTGGATTGGCAATTAAGTTTATTTTGTAATAAAATAATTTCTAATAAATATAATCTGAAAATATATTATATATATTTTTTATTGATTGAATTATTTGATATTGGCAATTCAGTTTATTTTTAATAAAATAATTTCTAATAAATATAATTTGAAAATATATTAGTTGAATTTGGTTTCATTCGTTGAATTATTGAATTGACAATTAAATTTATTTCAAATAAAATAATTTGAATCAATGCTGTTCCTAAAGTTGATGAAGAAACAAGAATTGGTGTAGCTTTTACTATTAGTAATCAAAAATATAATCTGAATATAGTATATATATATTTTATTAGGTTGTTCGGAATGTCGTTTCGTTTTTCGCTGACGCAATAATGACATTAGTTGATGCAAACCGACAAATAGTAACACATGAAATCGATGAGAGATTAAATTTATCACATTTCAACTATTTATGACCACTTGAAAAAATTAGGTTTAACCTCGAAACATAAATTATCTTCATTTTTACTAAAGACAAACGAAACGACTTTCCGAACCACCTAATATAAAAAACAATATTTAAGACAATCATGTTAATAAAATACCATACCATACCATAAGTAGTTATAGGTTGTCATAATTTATTGAATTCATTTTTATAGAAAAATCATGTTTTCATGTTACCATAATATATAGGATTAAACACGTACACGTTTCAATTTTTCAATAATATTTTCTAAACACCTAATGGATTATATTTTTCAGGTATGATTAGACGTTAGAGTTAGATAATAGAAAGCGTAGTGTCAGAGGTGCGATAAATTAGACATACACCTGACAGTTGCATAAATGTTCTCTCTCTTTCTCTCTTTTTCTCTGTTGAAAGCACGCGTTTCTTTATATTCCATAGACTAAAGTAACAAAAAAAAGTCAAACTAGACTCAAAATAAAAAAATAAAAAAACTACGGAAAAGAAACAAAAAAAAAAAATAAAACAAAAAAAGAATGAAAAAAGAAGTAAATAAAAAAATGTATTAAACACGGAAAGTAAAAGAAGTGTATAATAAACAATATAGGTGGCATGAGAGTGTATTCACATTTAAAATGGATGAGCTCAACGGCAAAAGCATTTATCTTTCGAGCTTGCATGCTTTTACTTACTCCTATCGCTTTTGTTCCATCTCTGACTCGTTAGACTTCTATTTTCTTTTTCTTTTTCTTTTTCTTCTTTTTCTTCTTCTTCTTCTTTTCTATTTTTTATTTATTTTTTTTTTTTCGGTGTATTTCGTAGGCATCACAAACACTGATAACCGATCAGGCGACAGACAAATAGGCAAAAATAAAAATTAGATAAGAGATATGGTAAAATGGAAATACTAGAATAAAAGATATTGTAAATATTAGGGTAATTTATAAAAATTCATAAGAGAGAGAAAAAGAGAGAGAGAGAGAGAGATGAATTATTAGTTTGAATATATTTATATTTGGATATTTAAATAATTTGTTAATTGAAATAAAATTATATTTAATTTGAAATGTTTATCAGGTTTGGTCAGAGTTCTGTTCTTATTTTTTTTTTTGGAAGGATTTTGTTAGTTGTTTTTTATTAAATTTGTATATATATATTATATATTGTAATAATATTAATTATTTTAATAGAGTATTCTATTAAAGTAATAGTATTCTATTTTTTTAGGGATTTTGGTATATGTTTACTATAAATTTGCATATACTATATATATTACATTTTAATAATATTAATTATTTTAATAGTATCCTTTTAGAGTAATAGTATTCTATTTTTTTTAAGGATTTTTTTATATGTTTTTTATAAATTTGTATATGCTATATATATTATATTTTATTAATATTAATTATTTTATTAGAATATTCTATTAAAGTAATAGTATTTTATATTTAAAATATTTTTTGTATTTGTTTCTTTATAAATTTCTATATAATACTATATATATATATATTATATTGTAATAATATTAATTATTTGAATAGAGTATACTATTAAAGTAATAGTATTCTATTTTTTTTTAAAAGATTTTTATTATATGTTTTATAGAATGTTTTAATAGAATATTTGAATAATATTCCAATAGAAAAATATACAACAAAATATAATAATGAAACCATTTAATATTGCATTTTTCAATGCTCTTATAATTACCATTACAACATTTATCAAAAATCAACCCTTTAATTATAATAGTTCACATTTTCTATGTTTATCTAATGTTAGTTCCAATGAAACGATCAAACTTAGCTAAGAACATTTACCATGTAGAGATTACGATAAATTTATGAGAATATAGACACCCATAGCTTTTACCAAGTAACCTTACTCTCTCTCTCTCTCTCTCTCTATCTCTCTCTTTCTCTCTCTCTTTCTCTTTCTTTTTCTCTCTTGCCCTTTAAAATCGATTTTCCAAAGTACACCTGCAAAGTCTACGACGACATTCATGCGCCGGGATAGAAAGAGAGACTGACTATAGACTGTCATGCAAATGAGATCATGCGAATCTGCAGGGAAGGAAGAAACTTACGATCTTGACTCTCGTAATTAGAATTTGCTGACTAAGGGGAATACTTTTAATTATCCATTTATCTATTAATGCCTTTTCTACAATGCATCTTTTTTTTGTTTTTTTATTTTTTATTCTTTTTTTCACTTATAATATCAAGAATCAATTATAACGAGTTAATCAGTTAAATTATTACAAATCAATCAACAATATTATAATAACTACAATTACAGGATTTCTTACTTAATATCATTATGATCAAATTTATACAAATACACCATTAAAAAAATAGTATAAACGTATACAATAGAAAATAAAAATCATATTTTATTGATTTAAAAAAAAATAAAAAAAAGGATGAAAAGATCAACACAAATCAATCAACAATATTATAATAACTACAGTTACAGGGTTTCTTACTTAATATCATTATGATCAAATTTATACAAATACACCATAAAAAAAGTAGTATAAACATATACAATAGAAAATAAAAATCATATTTTATTGATTTAAAAAAAAAAAAAAAGAAAAGGATGAAAAGATGCAATTTGTTTTTTGTTTTTGTTTTTTTGTTTAATATTGGACATGTGTGAGAATTTGTTTATAGAAAAATAATTCGAACTAATAAAAAGGGAAAAATAAAAATGAAACAATATTTGTCTTAGTTTAAATAGTAACCAATCAAATTATGCGAATTGTGTAGAAAATACAATGATATAGATAATCATGCTATATATACATATATGTGCCCATAATTATGAAAGTGGTCTAAGTCATATATGAGCTGTTCAGTGCACACATCGATTAATCGATCTCATATCTCTTGTTTCAAGATATTTAAAGATTTATATTTGAACACTAGATAATATCTACGATTCATTTTTACTAATATCGTAAAAATTACATTGAATTTATTTAGTTTATAATAATACAGTGCGTAATAACTGATAAATTCATTTTTTATTAACTTTGACTTAGACTACTTTCATAATTATGGTCACATATATATATTCATAGAATACATAGAATCCTTGTTCTGAGGGAATACAACGAATAGGTTGATATCTCTTTTCCCGTGAAGTTTAACAGTAACCGTAAAAATAACGTAGCGTTAAATTAAACAGATTTATACGTTGGTCTGACGAAATTTATCGACGTTTAAAACTTCTCACTGTGTAGTTTCAGTCAATCGGTAACGTAAAACACATTTACCTGTATACAAATACATATATATAATAGTATTACCTATCCCTCACCTGTGTCTTTTAACTTTTTCACTACTACAGGCCACTATAGTGATCCTACATAAAATGTTGTGTATTTTACATACGACGAACATATTATACAGTTATAGCATATCAAATATCCAATTATGGACATGTAATTTTAATGTTTTGTTTCTTTCAATTAAAAATAAAAATCAATTAATATCAGTAACAAAATTATTCAAAAATAAAGTGCAGTTTTGTTACTGCACGTATTTGCAATCTTTACAGTAGAAGAAAATACGCCTGTAGCGAAAGAATTAAACACAAAATTTGTTTAGAAAAGTTCACTTACACAAGTGAATGTGTGTTGGTGCGTACTACAATTATCTCAAAAGTATACTTCCTTTTCACTCTATTTAATTACTATGACACTGTAAAACTATCATCGAAACTTATGCGTGAGATAATGCACGAACAGTGAGTGGCTTCCTGTAAATTTGTGAGAAGTAGAAGAAGAAGAAGAAGAAGAAGAACAGGAGAAGTAGGGAGAAGGGTGGATAGGTAGGGGAAAAGCATTAAAGGGAAAACAGCCCTCGATTGGATAACAAACATTTTATCGGGTTTAATTTTGCGAACGAATTTCGTTTTGGAGACATTAAAACAACTTTAACGTCGCCTTACGGTAATAAATAATATTATGCGAGTGTTACGAAATCTTTCCTTCCCTTTTCATTCCACCTCACCCTTTCTATCTACCCTTCTCTCTTATTCGCGCCTTGCAATTAAATAACATTGCGATATATATATATTTATATCGTTTGGAGTTATAACTCGGATCCTCTTACCATAGTTTATAGTCCAAATAGTATTTTCCTTAAATCCAAACATAAACTTAACCCCGTGTCTCCATTTTTCTTCCTTTTTTTTTTTTTTTTGGTTTCAATACATCCTTCTCTTTTTTATTTATCTTCTTCCTTTTCGTGGATTCGATGAATCACATGTGCCCTTGTAAATTGTACAACAGGAATTTAAGTGTTGTAATGTTATTTCGTTAAATATAAAATGAATAGAGAAATAAGAAGGGATACTTTTACAGTTTGTGTGTGTGTGTGTGTTTTTTTTTTTTTAATTCGTTACGATATATATATTATATATTATATTATATAATTATGTAATATAATATATTTATTCTTATTATATTATAATATATAATATAATATATATTATAAGTCTAAAATACATACAATATTTTTATTTTAAATTAATATAATAATAATATAATAATAATATAATAATATAACAATATAATAATAATATAATAATAATAAAATAATATAATAATAATATAATAATAATATAATAATTTAACAATATAATAATAATATAATAAGAATAAAATAATATAATAATAATATAATAATAATATAATAATATAATAATAATATCATAATAATAATAAAATTATATAATAATAATAAAATAATATAATAATAATATAATAATAATATAATAATAATATAATAGTAATATAGTAATAATATAATAATAATATAATAATAATATAATAATATAATAATAATATAATAATAATATAATAATATAATAATAATATAATAATAATATAATAATAATTTAATAATAATATAATAATATAATAACAATATATTAATAAAATTATATATATATATATATATATATATATATATATATATATATATGTATGTTTTTATACAAGTTATGTAATATTATTATTAATATTAATATTATATTAATTTAAAATAAAAAAATAATTAATGTTACGGATTAAATTTGAAATAACAATTATAATAATTATAATATATATAATATATATTTAATGAATAATAAATTTTGATGTTAAATGATATATGTTATTTTTTTATTTTTTATATTTTGTTGTTGCGTGCAAAATAAACTAATCTTGTCATCTTATATAATAGCATGAATTCATCACGAAACCATGTCCGACTCATTCTAAAGTGTTTCGCTGATCCACTTTCTCCCCTCTCTTATTCCTTCACATTACAGAATGTGTATGTATATATATATGTATATACATATGCACCCACCAGTGCAATGTTTTTTCTCGTGATTCTTTTCGCACGCTTACACAGATGCCAAACGAGATACTTTTAAAGCATGTGCATGTTTACATTCAACAGTTTGATTAATGAACTCAAACATGGTAAGACTAACACACATTTCACTTTCACCTTATGCACTTTTAATATTTATTATTCTCTTTTTAAATCATGCGAGATTGATATTTGTTCTCTTTTTTTTTTTATTTTTTTTTATTTTAACGTTGACAAATATGTAAGAATGTTGTTATTACATCGTACAGAAAAAAGGACTATTAAAGTATCTTCTTCTTTGATTAGAAAAAAAAAAAAAAAACATAAGTCAACATATATCAGAATTAATCAAAACTTGAATGTTAAAACTTTTACTTGGAAATTGAATAAATGGATTTTTTTCTTTTTTTCTTTTTTGGTAATAATTTATTACATTGTAAATATTTAATAATAATAATAAAAAATGTACAAACTTTAGGTTCACTCTAAAGTTAAATGAAAAAAACAAAAAATACAAGGAAGATAAAAGGCTATATAAAATAATATAAAACACATAGTTAGATATCGTAGTAGACAAACAAATTTTTACAGGCAGTTAAGTCGCGACATTGTATACGATGTAAAAGAGTCAAATACACCATTTGACTATAATCATTTCGATACCGGAAGATAAGGCAGCCATTTCTTGGCCTACAAAAACGATCTTTCTTCAAAAAGATCTATTTTTTTTCTTCTTTGTTTTTACAAAACATCACACGACGATTTTCTACTTAAACTCCTTCTGCATTTTTACGCACAGTCCAAGTATTTTTGTCATGGAATAAAAATGTATGAAGAAGAAGAAGAAATAAAATAAAAGAAGAAAAAAGAATTAGGGGTGTCTTAGTTAAACGTCAGTGGCACCTTTAAAAAGTATGAAGCAGCAAACCCCTCCCTTAATAACGGCACTTTTACGATATAAGTTTTCGCAAGGAGTATAATCGGGGGAGGGTGGAGGGAGGGAGGGAAGGGTGGTTGGTTGAATTGGGTTGAGTTGGGTTAGGTTGGGTTGGTAAGAGTGGAGAGTTGAGAGATGGTGTTAGTGGTATCAAGCTATGAACGAAGACCCCGTAGGACGTAATAAAATGCATTATAATTGGCGTGACGCACGTAAATCTCGAATATCAGACTTTTACGAGTTAGGTTGGCAAATTGGCCTAAGGCGTTCGTTCCTTCCTTCCTTCCATCCTTCCATCCTTCCTTTCGTAATTCAAGGAAGATATGGAAAAGAGCATCATGGTTGTTGAAACGGTTACGAACCTTTCTTGTCATATGGGGGAAGGTAGAAAGGTAGGGGATGGAAGGGGAGTTATGTTATTGATATTGAAGATTAAGAAGATTTTCCTATGGGTCTATAACCCAAAGATCGTTTACTATATTCTTTATATATATATATAATTTGAAAATGATATAAATGTGTGTCTGTGTGTGTGTGTGTGTACATAATTATATATAAAAAATTTTAAAATATATATAAGTTATAATAAATATATAAAATATATTAAAATAAAATATATAAAATTTTATAATATAATATATTAATATATTAATATAATATAATATATATTAATATATAGATATATTAAAATATATATTATAATATATAATATAAAATAAATTTATTAATATAAAATATAATAATATAGAATATATAAAATTTTAAAATATATATATATAAAATATAATAATATGAAATATATAAAATTGTATAATATAATATATTAATATATAATATATTATATTATATAAATTATATGTTTATTATTATATTACATATTATACTATATATTATATTATATATTTATATTATTATATAATATAATATATTAATATATAAAATATATTTATATAATATATAATAATATATAGATTTATTAAAATATATATTATAATATATAATATAAAATAAATTTATTATTATAAAATATTATAATATAAAATATATAAAATTTTATATATATGTAAAGTAATTATATATACAATTTTATTATAATAATAATAATATTATTATTATTTATATAAATATAATATATATATTTAATTAATATATTATAATTATATATAATTTATTAATAATAAATAAAATAAAATGATAAAATAATAAATTATAGTGACTTGTACTACAAAATTTGGGCTTGAAAATCCAATTATCCACAACCTGACTTGTAAAACAAACAAACAAATTATTAATCAATTAATCATTACAATAAATAATATTAAACAATTCTAATAATAATAATTAATAAATCCCCGTGAGGAAGCGGGCAGTTAGAATACTTCCTCAGTAATCCCTGCTTGTCGTAAAAGGCGACTAAAAGGGAAAACCTCCCTACAAAAAAAAAACAAGAAAAATTAACTAAATCCTTGGAAAAAAAATACAAAAGAAAAAAAAAACAAAAATAAAAAAAAGGGATTAATAAAAACGTAGAATCGTCCTTGAGACATCTTCTAAAAAAAAAAAAAATACATCCGTCGTCTATATGCTTTTAATCTTTTTCGTTCTCGGATTTCGTTGGATTTCGTTGAACATTTCTTAACATCTTGAAAACTGTCTTGAGATTTTGCAAGCGTTGCGGGCTGTGTCCCTCGTTAAACATTCGTCTCTCATTAAACCTGAGTGAGATCTAACTCCTTAATTCGGCAATGAGGAGTAATTAAGCGTCGGTACGTAGGACCCCCCGATGAAATGAGGATTTAAGGGAAGGAAAGGGTAGGGGAGTTAGGGGAATGGAAAAGAGAGAGACCTTGAAAAAGGAAAGGGAAGAGGAAGAGGAAGAGGAAAAAGGGATAAGGTAAAGGTACTTTGTTTTGCAATAAAACTCGACTTTAATGACTTCATGTAAAAATCCATCCTCCCATCCAGTTTACGAGTGGCCACCATCAATCCACTTTTTAGGTTATCTAACGTTCCTTCCTATAATATATATATATGTATATGTATATGTGTATATTTTCTTCGTTATTTTCTCCTACGACCATAACTTTATAGTTTTATGTAAACTGTAGGAAGCTATGAAACAAGTAAAGGTTGTCTATACGACATTTTCATGGTTATTGGTCAGATTCGATGGTGGTTAGATTTTTTCTTTTGTTTTTTGTTTTTTTTTTTTTCAATTACGTCGTCAACCATTTTGCTTGTTTCTACTTGAGTTTCTGTAATGTGATTAGTCGTTTATTAGAATACATATTAAAGTCACGTGTTTAAGTATTATTATTGCTACGTATGTTAATTAATTATTTAAATTTATTTTTTTATATTTTTTTATTTATATTATTTTTTAAATAATTTTATATGTATATTTTTTTTTGTTTTAAAATTAGTAGAATGCTTTTTTTATTTTATATTATTAAATTATATCGTTGTAGTTAGGAAATATGTTAAATAATATTATGTTTAATAATAATTATAATATTTGTGGACAAATAAAAATCAATTAGAGAGGACCTTCCAATTCCTTCGATAGCTCAGTTGGTAGAGCGGTGGACTGTAGTTGGCTAACTCGTGAAATGGACATCCATAGGTCGCTGGTTCGAATCCGGCTCGAAGGAAGTTTTATTTTTTGACTCCTCTTTTTTTTTGGTTTGTTGATTTCGAGTTAATAATTTTATCCGTTGTTTTAAATAATTCACAATATTATTTTTACTATGATTGAAAAAAAAAAATTGACAATAATTTTTATACACTTAACCATAAAACAAAAAAAAATCCCTAAAAAGATTTTACTTTCGTTTAAAAATTATCCAATTGCATAAAGAAAATATTTATTGTATATTAACATTTTGTTAAAATAATTTATTAGAACAATCTTGCAAATTATTTTTAAAAAAATATTTTAAACAAGACGGCAAAAAAAAAATAATTAACTCCTAACTAAAGTGGAGTTTACTTTTCAGGTTCCACCGAGATTTGAACTCGGATCGCTGGATTCAAAGTCCAGAGTGCTAACCATTACACCATGGAACCGTTGTACCGATCAATCGATTTTTTTTAATATTCTCCTACGATTTATTATTTTTTCCTATAAAATAGTATTAATGGTAATAAAAAAATATTTAGGTTCCACCGAGATTTGAACTCGGATCGCTGGATTCAAAGTCCAGAGTGCTCACCATTACACCATGGAACCGGTGATGAAGGGGTTGATATTCAACAGTTGATTTATGTGGAATAAATTCATGTTATATAAAAATAAATAATTATAGAATAAAAAAAAAATTAACAATTAAATATAGGTTCCACCGAGATTTGAACTCGGATCGCTGGATTCAAAGTCCAGAGTGCTTACCATTACACCATGGAACCGGTGATGATTGTTTACAGTGTAATTTGCAATTTTAATTTTGTTTATTTATCCTTATCAGTTTTCAAAAATTTATTTAAAAGGAAAGGTTCCACCGAGATTTGAACTCGGATCGCTGGATTCAAAGTCCAGAGTGCTTACCATTACACCATGGAACCGGTGATGATTGTTTACAGTGTAATTTGCAATTTTAATTTTGTTTATTTATCCTTATCAGTTTTCAAAAATTTATTTAAAAGGAAAGGTTCCACCGAGATTTGAACTCGGATCGCTGGATTCAAAGTCCAGAGTGCTTACCATTACACCATGGAACCAGTGATGATTGTTTATAGTGTAATTTGCAATTTTAATTTTGTTTATTTATCCTTATCAGTTTTCAAAAATTTATTTAAAAGGAAAGGTTCCACCGAGATTTGAACTCGGATCGCTGGATTCAAAGTCCAGAGTGCTTACCATTACACCATGGAACCTGTTGATGAATGCTTTTTTAACTCTCTGACATGTATTTGTTATTTGCATTATTTTTTTAAAAATATAAAAAATGAAGGACAAATAAAAATTAGGTCCCACCGAGATTTGAACTCGGATCGCTGGATTCAGAGTCCAGAGTGCTAGCCATTACACCATGGAACCCTTTGTTAGGGGTGGTTTATCGTGTGACGTACAAAAGCTACAGTTTTGCGATTTATACATTTTATTTATTAAAATTCAATGCAAAAAGCATAGGTTCCACCGAGATTTGAACTCGGATCGCTGGATTCAAAGTCCAGAGTGCTGACCATTACACCATGGAACCTTGATATTTTTTTACGGTATTTTTATCAAAACAAATTAATAATTCATACATTGAGGTAAAAGTTTGATAAGTTGCTTTGAAACTTTGTCGAGAAATTATTTTTAGAAGTTGCCAGGTTGCTATTTTTATCGGAGTCCGATGGTGAAAGAGGTCAGCCAAAAGATAAAATGTTTTTTGCATTCATGAAAGATTTGATTATTTGATACTTTTAAAATAAATGTTTTTTTTATTAATTATCTAGTTTTTTAAGTAAAGATAACAAGAAGTGTTTTTTACTAATTAAAGATAATAGTCAGATGTATAGAAAGTTTTTATTTTGTGTATGAAATGAGCTATCTTTTGATTATAATAATCGGATAAGAATTTTGGGTGTGTAGTATATAGTTAATATATAGTATATAATAGTATATATATATATATAGTATACTAAATATAGCATATTATATTTAGTATAATATATATAATATAATATACTAATAATTATATGTAAAATATTTAATATAATATTATAATATTTAAATATATTAATATATAAATATTTAAATATTATAAAAATATAATTCAATATTTGTTTAAACATTTATTATAATATTTAAATATATAAATATATAAATATATAAATATTTAAATAATATAATAATATAATATAATATTTGTTTAATAATTTATTATAATATTTAAATATTTAAATATATAAATATATAAATATTTAAATAATATTTTAATATAATATAACATTTGTTTAATAATTTATTATATTTAAATATATAAATATATAAATATATAAATATTTAAATATTATAAAAATATAATATAATATTTGCTTAATAATTTATTATAATATTTATGTGTGTAAGTATTTAAATAATAATAAAAATATTTAATATATTATATATAGTATATTATATATTAAATAATACTATTATATAATAAATAGAATAGTGTTCGTGTTATAAATTTTTATAAACGTAATAAATTATTTTATACAAGGCAAATAAATAAAAAAATAATAATATTTTTTTACACAAATATATACATAGAACAAAGTGTGTGTACACTATGAATCAAAAATAGGGTTAAAATTATCCTAACGTTTGTTTAATCAATTGTTTTGGTACACCTGTCACTTTGGTCATAACCAATTATAATAATCGATATGATTTTAATAAAAATAACAACTATGACTATGGAAAAAAAAAAAAAACAAAAAAAAGTAACAACTAAAATAAGACAATTAAACCAACAAAATTGTAGAAGGAGAAGAGGATTAGGGGATAAGGAGGAGGTGGGGGGTGGAGAGGGGGGTGGTTGGACAATTAATTAAGAAAAGAAACGGGGTCGAAATCGTGGCAAAGTGCAGACCTGCGGAAACCACTCAAATTAATTTCAAGTCAAAGCATATTCTTCGTGATTTGACGTGTTCGAATCAGAATGGGTTCCAAGCAACAACCAGGCTAGTAGAATAGAATGAAACAAGTATGTATATATATATATATATATAAACGGGTGGTGGTAGTAAGGGCAAGCAAGCAAGCAAGCAAGGAAGCAAGCAAGTAAGCAGGAAAGGGAGGGAAGGAACGACGCACCCTTCTAACGAGAATTCGGTAACACCCTCGATTCCATTTGTGCTTATACTTTCCGTACAATACTCTTCCTTACGGTTCGGTGATCCTCGACTGACAGGAATCCCGTGACACTTGCACACCGACACTCTGCTCAGAATGATTCAAAAATACATGACGGTGTATAACTCGTCACGCTCGATAGGTGAGGAAATTCTGTCAGCCGATGACAGCAATCCTAGCAAGTGTCTTTCTCTTTAAATCTACTTTTTCAATTTTATCCTTTTCGAGTATACTGATGGTATCCATTTAGTTTTCTTATTTTAAAGAAATGATTCAATGATTGAGTTCTCAATGATTGAGTTCTCAATGATTTTGTTCAATTATCGTACGTGTCCATTTGTTTTTTTATTTAAAAAAAAAAAATGATTCGACGATTAGGTTCTCAATGATTTTGTTCACTTGTTGTACGTGTCCATTTGTTTTTTTTATTTTATAAAGAAATTATTCAACGATTACGTCCTCAATGATTTTGTTTAATATTTAGTACTGTTATAAATTATATATTAAATTGTTTTTTTGTAATATATTTAATAATTATTTTTAATAATAAATAATAAAGAGATATGGGTTATATAATATTGGAAATATAAATGAAATTATGAATGAAAATTATTTCAGAAAATAAAATATAATATATTAGTAAAATATTAGGGGATTTAATATATATTATAATTTAATATATAAATTATATAGTGTGTAATAAGTAAATTATATTAATAATTGTAGTAATATAAATAATTAGTGTATTATAATATATAAAATAAAATATTATAAGGGGCATTTAATATATTATAATTTAATATAAATTATATAGTGTGTAATAAGTAAATTATATTAATAATTATAGTAATATAAATAATTAGTGTATTATAATATATATAATAAAATATTAGGGGGATTTAATGTATATTATAATTTAATATAAATTATATAGTGTGTAAAAAGTAAATTATATTAATAATTGTAGTAATATAAATAATTACTGTATTATAATATATATATATATATAATAAAATATTAGGGGATTTAATATATTATAATTTAATATAAATTATATAGTATGTAAGAAATAAATTATATTAATAATTATAGTACTATAAATAATTAGTGTATTATAATATATAAAATAAAATATTATAAGGGGCATTTAATATATTATAATTTAATATATAAATCATATAGTGTGTAATAAGTAAATTATATTAATAATTATAGTAATATAAATAATTAGTGTATTATAATATATATTATAAAATATTAGGGGATTTAATATATTATAATTTAATATAAATTATATAGTGTGTAAGAAGTAAATTATATTAATAATTATAGTAATATAAATAATTAGTGTATTATAATATATATAATAAAATATTAGGGGATTTAATGTATATTATAATTTAATATAAATTATATAGTGTGTAAGAAGTAAATTATATTAATAATTATAGTAATATAAATAATTAGTGTATTATAATATATAAAATAAAATATTATAAGGGGCATTTAATATATTATAATTTAATATAAATTATATAGTGTGTAAGAAGTAAATTATATTATTAATTGTAGTAATATAAATAATTAGTGTATTATAATATATATAATAAAATATTAGGGGATTTAATATATATTATAATTTAATATAAATTATATAGTGTGTAAGAAGTAAATTATATTAATAATTATAGTAATATAAATAATTAGTGTATTATAATATATATTTTAAAATATTAGGGGATTTAATATATTGCAATTTAATATAAATAATATAGTGTCAAAAACTGTTTACGGCTGTTTCTACTTTATGAAGTGTATCACACGTTACAAAATTATTCAATTATTATTTTCTAATATTATTTAATTAATTATCAACCTTATTGAATTTTGTAAAGCAATGTAAATGTTAAAATATAAACGCCGCACATATTATTTGTAAAGTCATGGGGTTAAATACTTAAAATAAAAATAACTTTGTATATACGTGACAATAAAACAACACTGAAAATATTTCGATTGCATAACATTCTTAATAAATAATTTTTCTAATTAATTATTAAACAAATTAATTAAATATTATTAATTAATATATAATGAAATACTACGAATTAATAAATAAATAATTAATCTTAATTTCTTAATCAATATTTTCACACATGTGAAATATGTTTTTTTTTTTTTTTAAAAATGTTCATTTTTTGTACAAATTATTATAAATATCTTTTACCAAATATTATGTAAAAAAAAGGACACAGCAAAGAAAGAATTGGTGTTTTATCAATTTTTTTTGTCAAGGGGATTCATAAGAACGTTGCCCTTATTTTTTTCGAGCCATGATTAAATCTTTATGGTTTTATAACGGCTCGTGCACGTGGGATTTATATTTGCGGTTCGATCATGGATGGATGGAAGAAGGAAAGGAAACGAAATAAATAAAAATAAATAAATAAAAGATGATTCACGTTAGCCCTTGCGAGGAGATCTCTTTTTCCGTTCCTTTGCATTTCTTTGTTGATAGTAAATATAAGTACACATATCTCTACCTATATGTATATGATGTGTATGTAAAGTATTTGATGCGCTCGCGAGTAAGTTCGTTTTATCATCGTGACACACACGAAAAAAAAAAAAAGAGACGAGCGAAATATAAGTCTTATGGGTATTTCTTTTTGCCATCGGGGGATTTCGTGTGTACACTTATTTCATGCTTGACAGAACATCGAAACTCGTAAGAGGTGGTTGGTACTTGTGATGGTGGTAGTTGGTAATGGTAATGGTGGTAGTTGTGGTAGTGGTAGTGGTGGTGGTGGTGGTGGTGGTGGTGGTGGTGGTGGTGATTTGCTTCTTCTTCTTCTTCTTCTTCTCTATCTTTTCTCTTATTTTTTCTTTTCTTTTTTTCTGTGAGAGCAACGTAAGCGAATGTACGAGAATTTGTTCGTCGTAAAATAAGAAAAAAAGAAAAAAAGAAAAAAAAAAGAAAAAAGAAAAGAAAGAACCCTTACGAACGACATAAGCGACGAAATTTATTCTATTATTTGATTTACTAAAGAAAAAAGAAAAAAATAATAATAAAAGAAGGGAATAAAAAATAGGATGTCAGGAATATCAAAGAGAATTTCATTCTTGAAGCAGCTTTTTTGTAAAAAAAAAAAAAAAATACAAGTGGGAATAGGAGAGAGGAAAATTTGATTTCATTTACTTTATAAAGTAAAGTATGTATGTAATTGTAATAAATATATAAATAATATATAAATATATAAATAAATAATATATAAAATATATAAATAAATAAATATATAAATAATATATAAAATATATAATAAAATTAATATATAAAGAATATATCATTGTAATAAATATTAAATGTATGTATGTTATTATATAAAGTATATATATATTAATAATATAAATATAAATATGTAATTTTTAATCTTCATTATATCCAATGATTTAATGCATAAAACTGTTTTTTTTTGTTTTATTTTTTTATTAGTTTAAAATAATTATTATTTTTATAACTAAATGATTTTTTTATGAACACATATCATCTTGTTAGAATTTTCATACATTGATATCACTCAACGTGACACTTTTAATCTCATCAGCCTAAGTTTTCTCATTTTTTTCTTTTTTTTTTTCTATAGAGTCACTTTTCCACCACTCTTCACCAATGTGACTAAATAAACTTCATTTCTTTTTAGTTTTCCTTTCTTCTTCTTCTTCTTCTTTTTCAAAAAAAAAAAAAAAAAAAAAAAATACAAGTCAAACATATTTTTAACTTCTGAGGTTAATAACAGATACACTCGTATATTTACTCGAGACTTAGGAAAAGAAAAAAACATTCTAAAATCATAAATAAAACATCCTATAAAAATATTCTTTTATATTTTCTTTTCATTTTTTATTAATAGAAAGAAAAAATACAATCAATTGTCTGCAAGAATTATAAATAATTTATATATATATATATGTATAATAATAATAAAAAATATGTGTGATTGATTGCAATGATACGTATTTATAAAAATATATAATTAAAGAATAATAATTCACTTATTGTTGGTAGAAATAAAAAAAAATATTGGAACAATGTTTAATCTAATATAATATAAATAAAATAATAAGTTATTTTTACAGAATGGGATATAGTGTAATAAAAATAATATAATAATAAAGAATATAAATTAAAAATCAAATTAAATAATATATTTATTTCAAGATAATATTTATTTTAATATTATTTTAAAATTACATATAAATATATATTTATTTTTATATTATATAAGAGTTATATAATAATTATAAAATATTATTATAATTATATATATTTATTTTAATATTATTTTTAAAATATATAATATTTAATGTAATAGAGTATAAAGCTTATATTATAAATATAAAATATATTATATTAATTATATATATATATATATATATATACATACTTATTATAATATTATTTTTAAATTATATAATATTTATTTTAATTAATTATACACTATAATAGTATCATAAATAAATATAAAAATATAATATATATAAATTGTATAATGGTATCACATAAACAAAAATTTAAATAAACAATAATTCACTTCATATTCTATTTCGAATCATTTAATTTTAAAATAAGATATACAATAATTTATAAAAAATGAAAAATCAACAACACCATGTAATATCTTCTCTATCATTCTCTCATTCTTTCATTCTCTCATTCGTTTCCATCATATCCTATAACCATATAAAGGTTGATCAGATTTCGAAACGATTCCTCACGGTTTGTCGAGCAAAACCACGTGTAGTTACTGAAAACGAAAAAGGGACAATATAGGATGAAGTATACAGAAATGCATCTCTATGCACAAAAGCATCATCATACAAGGGAGAGTAGTATGCGGCGTTGTGTTGGTTGGGCGGTTATTTAAGAGAAAAAGAGAAAGAGAAAGAGAAAGAGAAAGAAAGAGAGAGATAGAGTGATGCTTACTCGTAGCTGTCCCTTTTTTCTCTCGTTAATGAATTCCTCTTTATGCGAACGTAGTAATTGGTACCTCGCATTATTCTCAATCAACGCTACTATCCTACTCGTACTGAAAGAAGACAAAGAAATGACAAAGAGAACAAGATAAAGATAAAGATGAAGAGAGGTAGAGAGAGAGAGAGATAGAAGATATGCAGGAAAAACTTCAACGAAAAGTGCATCAACAGCAGTAGAATCAGAAGCAGAATTCGAAGCAGCACCAGCACCATGAGAAAGCTTTGCTGATTTACGTGTAGAAGTTATGCTAGGTGCTGTAAAGGGCATTAATATTCGTGAACGGAATATTAAACCACGAGTAAGAGCGTACACGTCAATGGACGACGAGAACCTTCAAAGGGATTTTACAAGGCATATCGAGGAGAATGAATGAGAAAGACGAAGTAAAAGTAGAAGAAGAAAAGAGGGTGGTAAATAACGGGGGATAAAGATAGGACGGTATTATTCATCTAAGATTATGAGATTCTCGTTAAGTGTCAGTGGTAAAAAAGGAAAAAAAAAATAAAGAATTCTTTTCATATGTAGTAGTACCATGGTTTATGGTTTTTTAATTATTATTATTATTATTAAACATATCTTTTTAAATATTAATATAAGTATGTGTGTGTGTTTTTTTTTTGAAGGTTTCACTTCTAACACGTGTGATCTGAACACATGATTTTTTTATCAGGATTATTTCAATTTGTTTATATGCATGGGAACTTTAATAGTAGATTTATGGGATTTCATTCGTTTGAAATATTTTTTAATTTTTAATATTTTACATGTATATTATTTATAATTTATAATATTATAAGATAATATTATAAATATATGTATAATGTACAATTTATATTTTTTATATAATGTTTAAATTTATTTATATGTAAGGGAACTTATAAATATTAGATTTATGGGATTTCATTCGTTTGAAATATTTTTTAATTTTTAATATTTTACATGTATATTATTTATAATTTATAATATTATAAGATAATATTATAAATATATGTATAATGTACAATTTATATTTTTTAAATAAGGTTTAAATTTATTTATATGTAAGGGAACTTATAAATATTAAATTTATGGGATTTCATTCGTTTCGAGTATATATAAATTAAATATTATTTTTT
Source organism: Polistes dominula (assembly GCF_049000335.1). Classification (NCBI taxonomy): domain Eukaryota; kingdom Metazoa; phylum Arthropoda; class Insecta; order Hymenoptera; family Vespidae; genus Polistes; species Polistes dominula. The sequence goes on along the minus strand of NW_028300968.1, from coordinate 1,808,771 downwards.
CAAAAATAAATATTAATTTTTAATGCCACAATAAAATATAAAATTTCTTCATTCTATTTCAAAGTTTTGAAAATATATTAAACAAAACGTTTTGTAAATCTAATATTATTTAACATTATATTTATGGAATTTAATTAGTTTCAAAATTTGTAATACATATAAATACATAAAATTTAAATAATATTTTTTTAATAATACAAATTTATTTTTAATACCATAATAAAATATAAAACTTCTTCATTCTAATAACATTTCACAATTTTGGAAATATATTAAACAAAACGTTTTGTAAATCTAATAATATTTAATATTACATTTATGAAATTTAATTAGTTTCGAATATTTTTAATACATATATATAGATATAATTTAAATATTATTTTTTAAAAAAATAAATATTAATTATTAATGCCACAATAAAATATAAAATTTCTTCATTCTATTTCAAAGTTTTGAAAATATATTAAACAAAACGTTTTATAAATCTAATATTATTTAACATTATATTTATGGAATTTAATTAATTTCAAACATTTTTAATACATATAAATACATAAAATTTAAATAATATTTTTTTAATAATACAAATTTATTTTTAATACCATAATAAAATATAAAACTTCTTCATTCAAATAACATTTCAAAGTTTTGAAAATATAATAAACAAAACATTTTGTAAATCTAATATTAAATGTCCTACAATTTAATATTCAAACTTATTACAATTCTTTTGAGCCATTATAATTATGAAAAAATAAACTGAACGTTACTTAATTTAAAATCAAAACTGTCAATTAATTACTCATGATTAAAAATAAATAATAATACATACATAAACACATTTACATATTTACTCTTACAAAATATATTAAAGAGACCAAAATATTCTTGACTAGTTTCACTTTTTCTTTCTTTAAAACGAGAAAAAGTATCCTTTTAGATATTCCTTTCTTTATTGAAAAACACAAAAAACGAAAACGACAACGACGATGACGATGTAGAAAAAGAGAAAAAAAAAAAAGAAAAAAAAAGTAGACAAAAACCAAGAAAAAAGAAAAAAACCAAGAAAACATAAATGAGACGTAAAGTAAAGCAAAGTAAAAATCAAAGCAAAGTAAATCCATAGCAAAGGAAAGGTACAAAAGCACAAGGCAGAAGCACAAATATAGCATAGCATAGTATAGTATAGTATAATAAAGCAAAGCAAAGCAAAATGAAGCCACCACCACCACCCAGCAGTAGTAGCAGAACCATCAGCATCAGCATCAACAGCAGCAGTAGCAGGAGCAGCAGCAGTAACACACACACACACACACACAACGTCTTTGTGAGTCACATAGTCAACGAACTATATAGAAAAGAAAATCCATCGTGCGATCGGTGTAAACGGTTGTACAAGGATAAAGCAACGTAGATAAAGGACACAGACAAGATGGAAAATTGGCTGCTCACCGAAAACAGGATAACGTGGTGGTGGGTGGATGAGAAGAAGAGTCCTGTTACTGGAACGCGAAGGATACCCAAGATGAGAAAAGAGGATGGATAACTTGCTATAGAAGATTAGCTTGAGTTTATATGAAAGAGAGAGAGAGATAGATAGATAGAAGTTGGGGGTGAGCATGGGGGTGAGGATGGGAGTGAGGATGGGGGAAGAAAGGAAGAGAAAGATAGAACATTAGAGAGAGAGAGGGAGAGAGAGAGAGAGAAGGTGAAATTCTACGGCAAGCAGCAATAGCATTGGGAACATAATCGATTTGCAGTGAACTCATCCGTAATTCGGCTCGTGTTCGGTGTGACTAGAAAGACTGTTGTCTCTCTTTCTCTTTCTCTTGCTTTTGCTTTTGCTTTTGCTCTTTCTGTCTCTTTCTCTCTCTCTCTCTCTTTCTCTCTCTCTTTTGCAGGCAAGCACGCAACGCGACAGCAAAGGCGCCAACGGAGCGAGAAATTACTCATCGTTCTGATTGAGGTTAATTAATTAGATAATTAAGTCTCCCCACATAGAACGAGCCAAGAGATCACCGAACGAGCTGCGATGCGAGAGAACGGATATTCTCTCTCTCTCTCTCTATCTCTCTCTTTCTGTCTTTCTCTTTTTTAAAATGTTCTTTTTATCTTTTCTAAGCAAAAGAAAATAATTGAATAATTTATTTATTATTTATATTCACATGTTTAAATTGGAATTATTTTTAACACATTAAGTATCTACGAAAATACGAAAATACAAAAAAAAAAAAAATATTGAATTAATTGTATAAAGATATTCATACTAATCAAATAGAACTATTTTTGTAAGAATTGTTTTTTTTTTGTATTTAAATATATACAAATAATTATATTTTTTTATTTATAAATTTATTTTATAATAAATATATATTTTATATAAATTTTATATTAATAAATATGAAAAAAATTTATATATAATATAATATTATAAAATATTATATGAAGATATATAATTAGTATTTAATATATATATTTAATAATAAATATATAATAATTAACAATAAAGATATTAATATATAAATTTATAAATTTATAATATATAACATATTAAATATAATAAAATAATAATATAGAAATTTATAAATTTATAATTTATATATTAATAGTATTACAGAAGAAGAAGTTTCAGGTATACCCCTTTAGGGTTTTTACCCCGAAGGCCCCCCCCTACATAATTTATATATTAATATTTTATATATATATATATATATATATATATATATATATAATATTAGGTTAGGCCAACTAAATTTTAATATTTTGTAATATTTAATAATATTATTAAATGTTAAATATAAATATTAAATATGTATATTAAATATATTTTAATATTTAATAATTTTAATATTTATATATATATATATATATATATATATATATTATAATAATAATTATTATATTATATAAATATTTATTATAATAATTATTGATTTAAAATATTATAAATTGATTTATAATATATGATAAATAATATTATGTTATAAATATATAATATATTTATAATATAAATAAATAAAATATGATAAATTGATATATAAATTGATTTAAAATAAAATAAATGAAAATTTCAATTATTTTTATGAAACACGAGATCCGATCGAGAGATCAATTCAATTTTTAAAATCAATAAAATAAGGGAGAAACTACCAAAAAAAAAATATTACACTCCCCGATATTTCAACATTCGTTCAGTGAAATGTATCCAATTGAAAGATAAGCGATTTTAAATAAGAGATAAGAGTGAAAATAAAACGATCCTACGATTTATTTCTCAAATCACGTATACGCGTTGAAGTTTACGAGAGTTAACCCAACCCAATGTTTTTCTAGGATTATAGTCAGAGAAAAACAACACGAAAGAAAGGAAAAAAAAAATAAAATAAAATAAAAAAGAAAAACAGATTAAGATAAAGATAAAGATATAGATCGGGAAAGGTTAGTTTTTTTTTTCTCAAAGAAAAATCCTGGGGTTTTAACAGAATGTAAGTGATTTTTGTTCGTGAGACAAGAAAATTCTTTCGATAATCCCTGTCCATCTTTCTTTATCTCTTTTTTGTTTTTTTTTGTTTTTTTTTTTTCTTTTCTTTCAATCATAAACACTCACATACACACATACACACAAATAAATCCGAAACAATTTCACCCTAGGAAACTCAACGTTGCTACGAATGTTTCCCCTCCACCCCCTCCCCCTCCCCCACTCTCTTTCTCTTTCTCACACACACACACAGAGACATTCTCTCAACCCTAGTAGAGTATTTCCACCCTTCGATATGTAACTGACATTTTTGACGCGTCAAGTGGTGGTGGTGGTGGTGGTGGTGGGTCTCCATCCTGTCTTCGTCCAGGACGACCATTCTCCAATGGGATGCGTTATCGGCTACTGTTTTACATAAACATTTCTCTTAGCATAGGAGGGATGAGGAAAGGGGGGGTGGGGGCGGGGAGTGGGGTAGAATTTCGAGTTCGAGAAAGAAACTGAACAAAACGTGGACTACAAGGAGGGAAAATCAGAGAAAAGGGTGAAGTGAGAAACACTGATAACTATGAAGGGATAGGGGAGAAAACATTGGACCCTGAGATTCCTCTAAGTGATCTCGAGTGTTTTCGCAGTTGATTCGTCGCGACCATACTTTCAAATACCCCACCACCTCTAAACCATCCCATCCCATCCCATCCGAATCCCATTCCCCTGATGATTCCCTTCTCACGTCACCTAACAAACTGGCAGAGCTTTTTAAGCTCAGTTTAATCCAAGCCTGAGGCCTCATTTTGCCTAACTTCTCCTATTTAGTTAGGCTACCCTGTTACACCGCTGGGAACCTGACAAGTGGTTTGCTACGTTTGAACCGATCGAATATACAACCCCGCTCCCCCTCCCCCTTCCCCTCCCCCCACTCTTCCTTCACATACACATGCCAATACACCTCCTCGTCCCTCTGTTTTTAGGTTATGCATCTAAAGGTTTGCCTTTCATGTGCTAATCCCCGTTTATTTAATCGAATGCTAATAATAAACGTCGACGAATCGTTGGATGGAAGGAAGGAAGGAAGGAAGGCTCATCTCACGTGGAAAAACTTCAGCCTGGATTAGGGTTACATAAGAGTGAGAGAGAGAGAGAGAGAGAGTTGCTCGTTCGAAAGGACACGTTAAAAAAGGGGGAATGTTATAGGATGGTCCCCGAATTTATATTCGAGACGAAGTTATTCCCCTTACACCCCCCTTATTCACCCACACCTTGTTTGCCTAATGGCTCGTTTCTAGACTTTTAATATCTTCTCGAGCGAGACTTTTACACCCCCAATGTGTAGATCGTATTACTTGCTACAGAATTATATTCTGTTTATTCTAAGTTTAAAGGGCTTCCCTTTTGTTTTTTTTTTCTTATTATTATTATTATTATTATTATTATTATTATTATTATTATTATTATTATTATTATTATTATTATTATTATTATTGTTATTATTTGTGTTTGAAGTTGGAATGTGTTTTTATTTAGTTGGATTATAGAAAATTATTTTTTTTTTTTAATAGTGAGCAAAATTTTGTTTGTTTGTTATAATATAATTTTTATTTAAATTTATTATATATCTAGGTGATCGTTTAAATGATAAATAAATTTATTAATGTTTAATAGTTAATTAAATTATTAATATATAATTATATTTCATGATAATAATTTATAATATAATTTTATAATAATTATTTATATTTTATAATAATATTTTATAATATAGTTTTATAATAATTATTTATATTTTATAATAATATTTTATAATATAATTTTATAATAATATTTTATAATAATTATTTCTATACATATATATATATAATAGTAATTATTATTTATTCAAATATTTTTAACTAATCTTTCCTAAATTATATTCTTATTGACAAATACTTTTATAATAATAATTATTATTATGAATATTGTCAATTTAACTTTAATTAAAAAAAAAAAAACCAAATAAAAGATCGATTATTGTTTATCGATAATAAAAAAAAAAAAAAAAAAGAGTAAGAAGTTTCAACGACAAATTTTGGTTCTCTTTCACTTTAACAAAAGTTATTAATTCCTTCATTTATTATAATTAAATTTTTTTTTTTTTATTATTATTTCACGTTTAAGAATATATTATATTTTATTAAAAAATGTTTGCAAGAAGATCATATTGTTTTACAAAATTGTTTAAATCTTATCCAATTTTAAGACTGATTGATATTTATGATCGACAGGTAACCTTACTTTTAACGTATACTAATTTAATTAAACAAGTCTGAATATATTTATAAAATAAATATATATATATATATATATATAAAAATTGAAATAGATAGATATTATTATCATTTATTTTGCAGTCTTTCATACGTGTCCATGTTCTGGACAATGTCTTCGTTTGCATATTTATGTACTTCTTACTTTACATAGCACTTTGGTATTCTAATAAAGTAAGATACATTGTATTTTATTAATTAACATAACAATTTTAATTAACATAATATATTTTATTTGAATAACTAAAAAAAATAATTAAAACAACCACATGATTGAAATACTATCAGATTTTTGTTCTGATTTAGTTTTAGAATTCACATATCTTATTATAATAAATAAATGAATGTGATTTTTTTTTTTTTTTTTTTTTTTTTTTAATCGTATTTTTCATTCAAGGTGATTAAGAAAATTGAAAAATCCAACGATGAGTATTCGGTAATCGTTAAAGAAAATCAAACGGTACGAATATTTAATTATGAATTAATTATCATTTATAAATGTTATAATTAGTATCAAATTTGATTAATTATAGAAATTGAATGATCTTGTTATATTGAAGAAAAAGAAGACTGAGTATGAGGAAGTTATGGTTAGATCGGTCAGTTATGTTATTTACATTATTATCAGATTGTTTATTTGTATGAAAAAAAATTTTTTTGTATTTTATTAATTTTTTTTTAATTTTAATTATATTATTACAAAATATTTTAGTAAACAATTTATATTATTATATAATTTTTTTTATTTTAATTATATTATTACAAAATATTTGATTACAAAATTATATAATAATATATAATTAATTATATATAAATTATAATTAATTAATATATATAATAATATATTATTTAATAAAATTATTAAATAATATATTATTATTTAATTATATAATTTTGTATTTGAGTTATATTATTACAAAATATTTGATTCCAAAATTATATAATAATATATTATTAAATAATATATTATTTATTAAAATATATTATTTAATAAAATTATTATATAATATATTATTTATTAAAATATATTATTTAATAAAATTATTAAATAATATATTATTATTTAATTATATAATTTTGTATTTGAATTATATTATTACAAAATTTTTTATTACAATTTTAATAAAATTTAATAAAATTATTTAAAATTATTTAAAAAAAATATATATTATTTATTAAAATTTTTTATAAAATTTAATAATATTATTAAATAACATATATATATTTATTTAATTATATAATTTTGTAATTTAATTATATATATTATTACAAAATATTTGATTACAAAATTATATTATTATATAATCTTTTATTTTAATTATATTATTATATATACAATTTTTTTATTTATTTCAATATAATTTATTTATATATTTTTATTATACACAAAAAGATTATTTAATTAAAATTTACATTTAATATTCTTTTTTCAATGAAATTGTTTACAGAAAGGTGTTCAGAAAGTGACCAATGAACAATTGGAAAATGAAGTAAATAAAAGTTTGATCAAAAAAATATTAATAATAATTTCGTAATATTTAAAACAAATAAAAAAACCAAATGTATATTTTCTTCTTTATAATTTATATTTTTCTAAAAGATGAAGAAACTTAGTGTGATATTATTGTCAACGACGAGTAAGATGAAGGAGATTGAAAAATGTGTTGAAAAGGTTATTGCAATTTTAGAGTTTAACGTTAGAAAAAAAAACAAAATTATTATTAAATCTTGGACGATTTTTTTTTTTTTTTTTTTTTTTTTTTTAGTTAGAACGTTCGCAAAGAAACTACATTCTTTCGACTGACGTTGGAATTCGGGAAATTGAAAATGATGCAGAAGGAAAGGATGCAACGGGTGAACCATTCGAGGAAATTAAAGTTAATAAAAATTCCGTTCTTACAATATTCTAAGAATTTGCACACACACACACACACACACACACACACATATAGACACAAATATACACGAAAGTTCATTGATAATTCTTGAACATTATTATTTTTTTTTTTTTTCATTTTATTCAGATTCTCGAACCATCGTTTCCACCATCAAAACCACCCGAACCACCACCTAGAAAATATGGAATATTTGCTAGTAGACCTTTCAGTGGTGCAACACCTGAAATCACAATTGCACCCCAAAATAAAATTGGATTTAAATAACAACGTGTACTCTACAATTTCAAGAATAGTAATTTATTATTATTTATTTAAAAAAATAAAATTAAAAAATTAAAAAATGATTTGCACGTTCTCAGATAACCGAATCAAAATTTAATTGCACTTATGAATATATTGAAAAGAAATTAAATCAAAAGAAATAAAATAAAAATAAAAATTGGAGTGTTAATAATAATTTAATAATTAGTATTTAAAAATATTAAATAATTTAATATTCATCAATTAATAAAAAAATAACAAATAATAATTATTTAAAAAATTTACAAATTTATCAGAGTTTCTAAATAGAATATTTGCTCGTTGACCTTCCAGTGGAACACCACCTGAAATCACAATTGCACCCCAAAATAAAATTGGATTCAAATAACAACGTGTACTCTACAATTTCACGAATAGTAATTTATTATTATTTATTTAAAAAAATAAAATTAAAAAATTAGAAAATTAAAAAATGATTTGCACGTTCTCAAATAACCGAATCAAAATTTAATTGCACTTATGAATATATTGAAAAGAAATATAAAACTGAAAAGAAATAAAAATAAATATAAAAATAAAAATCGAGGATTAATAATAATTAGAATAATTATTCCTAAAAAATTTTAAATTATTTAATATTATTTAATTAATAAAAAAATATTAAATAACTATTTAATAAAAATACAAATTTTTTAGAATTTCTAAATGGAATACCCAGAATTTAATATATTAATAATAATAATAATAATAATAATAATAATAATAATAATAATAATAATAATAATAATAATAATAATAATAATAATAATATTAATTAATTAATAAAAAATATAAAATAATAATTATTGAACAAAAATACAAATTTATCAGAGCTTCTAAATGGAATACCCAGAATCTAATATAATAATAATAATAATAATAATAATAATAATAATATTAATTAATTAATAAAAAATATCAAATAATAATTATTGAACAAAAATACAAATTTATCAAAGCTTCTAAATGGAATACGTAGAATCTAATACAAGTGGTTTATTACAATTGATTAGAAAGAAAACTTTCATGCAGACACATACACATACACGTATTGTACACACCAACATATTTATAAGACAGTAAGGTGATCACACGATCTACCTTTTTGTCATTCGATGCACGAATAGGATACATTGTATGTAGGTCAAAGTAGAAAATAAACGTCGTATTTGTTAAATTCAAAAGTCGAATCCGTTGTTTTGTGTTGTGTGTATGTGTGTTGTGCTGAATTGTGTTGTGCATTATCTTTACGTGTATCTCACATTTGTTCTTTTTTTTTTTTTTATTTTCTATTCTAAAACAAGAGAGTATATAAAATCATTGAAAATATTTGATTTTCTTTCTTAATATTTTTTTCTATTTTCTAACGTGACTTGAGAATTCACCATAATAATTGTTGTTCTTCTACTTTCTTGATTCCTAACGGATAAACGAGTGTATTCTCTTAACCTACTGATCTATGGGATATAAAAAAAAAAAAAGAAAAGTAATCTCGTCAGGGTCATCACACTTGTCTTAGTTGGTTGTTATGTTTATCACGTAAAAATCATTCTCATTAAAAACCCAACCCCATGATATTTGTAATTCCGTGTAAAATTTCATTAACAATCTTTAAGAATGTCACACCATTTACGAAATCGGTTTTTTAATTTTATTTTATTTTATTTTTTTTTTTTTAGAAAATTGAAAGAATATTCGTATGTATGAGATTGAACTTTCTAAATGTTGAAATATCAATTTGTGTGTGTATTTTTTTTTTTTTTTTTCTTTAACAATTTTGTTAGTCTCCTTATCTTTTATTTGTAATTTATTTTATTTCATTATTTTTATTATATTTTTTATTTTTATTTTTATTTTTTATTTTTTTTTTGTAATTATTTACATTGATAAAAAATATTTGTGTAGATTTTGAGAATGGTAGAATTGGTAGAATTTTTACAAATTAAAATTATTTCATTTAAAATATTTATTTTATGTATAGAATTTATTTATTTAAATATTATATATTTTAAAATTAGTATTTAAAATTAATTATTTTTATTATATTACTTTTTTATTTATTTATTTTTTTATTTTTTTTAATTTTTTTTTTTTTTTTTTTTTTATTTATATAAGGAAATTCAATTGGTATCTTGTTAAAATAAATATAGTATTTATTCATGATAATTAATCTTTAATATACAATGAATATTTTTTGGCATATTGAATAAAAAATTTTATTGAAGAATAAATCTACTGGATTAGCATTAATTATTATTAGCATATGTTGTAATTTCTATGCAAAAATTTTATAAAACGACACACAGCATCTGACGGAACAACATCGATTTGGAATATTTTTGTTTTTTTTTTTTTTTCATCATTCGTGACAAGATAAAACCACTTAAAAATATTATCTTGTATTATTTTCTCGAATATTAAAAAGAAGAAAGTATAAAAATGTGATTCTCTCTTAAAGAAGAATCCAATCGAAACAATTGTTTTTTTTTTTATTATTATTATATTTTTGAAATGTTAAAATCAATATTCAATATTTAATAATTTATTAATCATATTTACATTATATTTTTAATTTGTCGAGCAATTTTAATGTAAAGAAATTAACGTTTATTATTTAATTAAGATAATATTTTTATTTTTACCATAAAAAAAAAAATTGTATTAATGATTTATAATTTATAATTTAAAGTAAATGAAAATTTTTTTTTTTAACAAATATTCAACTCAATAATTATTCAGTATTAATATTAAAACTTGTAATAATATAATTTAAGTTTATATTTATACATTTAAATGATGTTTCATTATTTTAAATTGTAATGTTGTTCTTTTTTTTTTTTAAACAAATGTAGAAATATCTAATATTACATTTATTTGAATATTATTTATCGAAGTTTTAAAGATGTATTTATATACTCAATGTTGCGTATTGCGCAATATGTGATGTGGACTGTGTGAGTTGTTGCCTGACGCGATCGAAGTTTGGAACAGGGCACAGAAGCGAGACCTACCGGCGCCGTTTCTTTCGGCGTATGCGCTAGCACAAGTGGACACAACGCCGCTTCTTTAAGACAAAGCTTTCCCGAGCAGCTTGATTTTCCTCGACAACCCTATGCTAGCTCGACGGACCATGGAGAGTGACCCGACGGTCATTGGCCAATCAATTTGGGGAAGGGGGTGCACAGGACTGCCCGTTCCCTATAAAAGGCCACGGAAGATCGTCGATCCAAGCCATTCAGTCAGCAACACTCGATTCACATATAACCAACGCATCAAGAACAAGGAAAACTCATCGGCACCCGACAAGGCAGCCTAACCACATTTCATCACGCAATCATCAGGCAGCTCAGCATCGGGGCGATAGTTTACATACAACAACGCAGCAGCGTATTATAAAGGAACAATTCGATTCACAGTCCTACACGGAACAACTCTATTCACATTACTCCACCATCCCTTAAAACCGTTTCATTTTACGATAAATAAAGAACATTGTACTGATCAAGGCACCTGTACGCAACACTCAACATGAGACAATAATAGTTCATCTTTTGGATTTTTGCCCAATAAACGTAGACACCACAATATAAAACGAATTCATACGTAAACACACACTATATATATATGTATGATATTTACAGAATGTTTCAACTTTGAAAAAACACTATCCTCGAAAACTATTGATTAAAAAATTAAAAATTAATAACAATATTATGATTATTATTATTATTATTATTATAAGAACAATTAAGAGTAACATTTTAAATGATGTATAACTTGATCCATATTATAATTAAAGATATTTTAATATAAATGTTTAATAAATAATTATGTTTATTAAAAAAAAATATTTGATAACAAAATTGAATTGTACTAAAATCATTGATTGGTTAAACGATTAGATTTTTCAATTAAAAATTCAAATAGACTATTTTTCATTTAAACATGCTTTAAATAAAAATGTCCATAGTATAAATATTTGTATAAAGCAAAAAGACTATAATTTAAAATAAAAATACAGTATAATTAAAACCATACTAAATTGGTTAAACGATTAGTTTTCAATGATAAATTTAAATAGAAACTTTTTAATTGAAACATGCTGTAAATAAAACTGTTCATAATACATATTTATATAAAAAGATTATAATTTAATATGAAATACAGTATAATTAAAACCGTACTAATGGTTCATTGGTTAAACGATTAGATTTCAATCTAAAATAAATCAAAATTGAAGCTTTTCATTAATACATGCTGTAAATAAAAATGTTCATAATATACATATTTGTATAATAAAATAAGCTATTATTTAAAATAAAAATACTGTACAACTAAAATCATACTTCATTGGTCAAAAGAATACATTGCAATATAAAATACAAATTTAAAATTTATATTGAAAGATCCTGTAAATAAAACTGTTCATAATATATATATATATATTTGTATAAAATAAAAAGACTATAATATAAAATAAAAATACAGTATAATTAAAACCATACTTAATTGGTTAAACGATTAGTTTTCAATGATAAATTTAAATAGACTCTTTTAATTAAAACATGCTGTAAATAAAACTGTTCATAATACATATTTATATAAAAAGATTATAATTTAATATGAAATACAGTATAATTAAAACCGTATTAATGGTTCATTGGTTAAACGATTAGATTTCAATCTAAAATAAATCAAAATTGAAACTTTTCATTAAAACATGCTGTAAATAAAAATGTTCATAATATACATATTTGTATAATAAAATAAGCTATTATTTAAAATAAAAATACTGTACAACTAAAATCATACTTCATTGGTCAAAAGAATACATTGCAATATAAAATACAAATTTAAAATTTATATTGAAAGATCCTGTAAATAAAACTGTTCATAATATATATATATATTTGTATAAAATAAAAAGACTATAATATAAAATAAAAATACAGTATAATTAAAACCATACTTAATTGGTTAAACGATTAGTTTTCAATGATAAATTTAAATAGACTCTTTTAATTAAAACATGCTGTAAATATAAATATTCATAATAAACATATTTATATAAGAAAAAGACTACAATTTAAAATGAAATACAGTATAATTAAAACCATACTAACGGTTCATTGGTTACATAATTAGATTTCAATATATAATCAAAATTGAAACTTTTCATTGAAACATCCTGTAAATAAAATTGTTCATATTACATATTTATATAACAAAGAAGACTATAATTTAAAATAAAAATACTGTATAATTAAAACCGTACTAATGGTTCATTAGTTACATCATTAGATTTCAATATATAATCAAAATTGTAACCTTTCATGAAACATGCTGTATAAATAAAACTATTCATAATACATATTTATATAACAAAGAAGATTATAATTTAAAATAAAAATACTGTATAATTAAAACCGTACTAATGGTTCATTAGTTACATCATTAGATTTCAATATATAATCAAAATTGTAACCTTTCATGAAACATGCTGTATAAATAAAACTATTCATAATACATATTTATATAACAAAGATTATAATTTAAAATAAAAATACTGTATAATTAAAACCGTACTAATAGTTCATTAGTTACATAATTAGATTTCAATATAAAATCAAAATTGAAACTTTTCATTAAAACATGCTGTATAAATAAAACTATTCATAATACATATTTATATAACTAAGAAGACTATAATTTAAAATAAAAATACTGTATAATTAAAACCGTACTAATGATTCATTAGTTACATCATTAGATTTCAATATAAAATCAAAATTGCAACTTCTCATTAAAACATGATGTAAATAAAAATATTTATAATACAGACTTATATAAAATGACTATAGTTTACAATGAAATACAGTATAATTAAAACCATTTTAATGGTTCATTAGTTATATAATTAGATTTCAATAGAAAATCACAATTGCAACCTTTCATTGAAAGATCCTGTAAATGAAACTGTTCATAGAAAAATCCTGTGAATAAAACTGTTTATTGAAAGATCCTGTAAACAAAACTATTCATAATACATATTTATATAAGAAAAAAGACTATAATTTAAAATTAAAATACTGTATAATTAAAACCGTACTAATGGTTCATTAGTTACATCATTAGATTTCAATATATAATCAAAATTGCAACTTCTCATTAAAACATGATGTAAATAAAAATATTTATAATACAGACTTATATAAAATAACTATAGTTTACAATGAAATACAGTATAATTAAAACCATTATAATGGTTCATTAGTTGCATAATTAGATTTCAATAGAAAATCACAATTGCAACCTTTCATTGAATGATCATGCAAATAAAACTGTTGATTAAAACATCCTGTAAATAAAATTGTTCATAATACATAATAATATAAAAAGATTATATAGCTTAAAATAAAAATACTGTTTAACTAAAATCATACTAACGGTTCATTAGTTACATAATTAGATTTCAATATAAAATCAAAATTGTAACCTTTCATTGAAACATCTTGTAAATAAAACTGTTCATAGAAAAATCCTGTAAATAAAACAGTTTATTGAAAGATCCTGTAAATAAAACTATTCTCATAATGTATATATATACATATATATATTTGTATATAAAACAAAAAGGTTATAATTTAAAATGGTAAGAGTAAGTAAGAGAACTGCAACAGGAGGCAAACGATCGAATAACAGGTATACTCGTGCGGGCGAGTGTCCAACTTTCACTAACAACTCGTTAGGTTCGTACCAGTGGTTTCAAATCATTCACAGTCATTCCGTGACTTCGGTAGATCACGGTAACGCCGGTGTTACTCTCTGTTACTTTTCACATATTTTAATGTGTGACAATTATTTTCTTTTTATCTCTTGTTTTTTTTTTTTTTTCTTTTTTTCATATATACATAATATAATTATCATATTTGACAAAATATCCAAAAGTTTTTTTTACAAGGTGTGACGAAATCTCATCAGTCTGAACAAATTCATATTGAACCTAAACCAAATTAACATAAATTTGAATGATTTTTTATCATTCACTAATTTGACGTAATATTTTAAAATTTTATTATTTATTTATTTATTTTTTTTTTTTTAATTGATTTAATTAACTTATATATTTGCACATACATATATATATATATTTAGTGTGCGTGTCTGTATGTGTGTGCAAATATATGTTATTTATATTTTATTTAGAAATAAGACTTTCAAATTTATTAATAATAAATATTAACTATATTAAATATAATATAATTAATAATTATTATATATATATATATATATAGTAAATAAATAATTAAATTTAGAAAATGTGATAATTGTTAGATAACAGTGAATTTTTGGATTGTAATTGATATCAATTGTGTGCAAAGTGTTCAGTGTTGGTTTTATTTAACAAGGTTAAACAACATGTGAATTTGTTAATAATATTAATATTTGTTTTAAAAATAACGACTTAAAAAATACAGATGAGATATTAAGAGAGGAGAAGAAAGACAAAGAACGTATTCTATAAATATATATATATATATATATATATATATATGTATGTATGTATATATATTTGAGTCACTATAGAAGAGTGTTGTCTCGAAAGAAAGTGGAAGTTTGAAAGAGAGTGAGAGTTTACAAGCTGGTTCTCGAGTTCAGTTTCTTCTTCCTTGTCACATAATTCTCAATATATACTTCAAATTACAGCGTATAATTTATTTTTTCAAAAGTGTCAAGAACAATATTGTTTTTATGTGTTTCATATATATATATATATATATATATATTGAATTAAAAGGTTATTAATACTGCGTGCAAGAGTAGATCATGCATAATTCATTAGAGTTAATTCAAAATCAAAATTAAAATAGAACGACAAGAAGCGGACAAGGTTTTTTTTTGTTTTTTTTTTTTATTGATTTGCATTGTAGAAAAATAACTGACGTCAGAATGAGAACTTGAATTTTTCATTGTAGATATTTCATATTGTAGATATTCAACAGTTTAAAAGAAGAACTTAGTAAGTAAACACATTTACATATAAATCGTATGAAATAAATTAATAATATAAATATATATATATATATATATATATTAAATATTGTTATATTTCGTATATTAATTTATTAATATATTTAATTTAATTAAATATTAATTTTTTATTATTATATTATTTATTAATATTATAATAAAGTTATTTATGTATTATTGTATTTTATTTATTATATTGTATTTCATATATTTATATATTATTTTTTTTTAATTTATTTATTTTTTATTTAACATATATTATATATTATATTTAATTTAATAATTTTTTCTTCTTTTTTTTTTCATTTTTATTTGCAACAGGAAAGCTTGGACTCAACGAGTTACACAGAAGAATCCAACGATTTTCTCTTCTTCTTTTTTTATTTTTGTTTCTTTTATTCGTTTTCGATATTTCGTTGTTTTCTTTTTTTTTTTTTTTTGGTATTTCTTGTTGGGAAATAATTGTTTATTAAAACAAAGTTAATCAACATGGTTTTGGACACGAGCACGGTACGATTGGTAATACTCTTAGGTGTAACATTATACTTACATGCTGGAGATTACAGTACCGTTATACCATCGATATTTGCTAAAAATGTGGAAAAGAATGAAACAGTGTCTAATAAAGGACCTAGAGGACCACCCTTACTATCGACCATCGAGGGTTCTGCAAAATTATTAACTGTCGATTCATCTACGAAAAAAGAAATAGAAAAGGATAATGGTAAATACAAAAAAAAACATTAATTTTATATATTTGTAATAGAATATTATTATAATTATTAGTTATTAATAATTTTCGAATTATTATATATATATATATATATATATATATATATATATATATATATATATATATATATATATATGTATTAGTTATCAAATATTTTTATAAATAATATATTATAAAATGTGTTATATATGTATTTATTACTTTAATTATTATTTATTACTATATGGTATATTATATACTGTATACTAATATAAAATATTGTAATTATATACTGTGTAATATATATTTATTTAATTAAAAATATTATTATATTTATATTTAATATTAAAATTATAATATATATATTATAATATTATATTAAATATAAAATTAAATATAAAATTTAAATATATTTTAAAATATATATAAAATAAAAAAATATATAAAAAAAATATAAATATATTTTATAATACAAAATATATTTATATTTAATAATACAAAATTAAATTAAATATAATAAAAAATTATATGTAATACAAAATTATATTATATTATATAATATAATATTAATTTTAAAAATATATTACATATTTACTATTATAATTATTATTTACTACTATATAGTATGTTACACTGTATATATGTATTATAATTTTAATAATATAATATTATATTAAATATAAATTTAAATAAAATACAAAATTATATATAAAATATTATATTAAATAAATATTATATAAATATTACTAGAATATAATTATATAATTATTTTTTATATTATATAATTATATATAGTAATATTTATATAATTTTTAATTTATAAAAAATCATATAAAACGAAATATTTATTTTATATATATTTATTTATTTATAATAAATAATATATATATATATATATATATATATTATATTATAATATAATAATAATTATATATAATTTTTCTATAATTATATAAAATATTACTTATAATCATAAATAATTTTATAAAAATTTTATAAATGTTATCAAAAACATTACAAAAAAAAATTTTAATATATAACACTGAATAACTATAAACTCAAATAACCTTAAAAGTTGATTAATATTTAAAGAAAAAAAAAAAAAAAAAAAACTTTCGCCAATAAATAGGGAAAATATAAATTCCTTTCGTATACATTATCAAGTCCCACACCTAGGTCAACTTTCTTTGATTTAATATAATTCTTCTACGTTATAGTAATATCTCATTTTAAATGCAATACATTTTTTAAAGCAACATTCTTTCCATTCATTTACATTGATATACATATACATATACATACATATATATATATATATACATTTTTAATATTGATTTGAATAGAATACATTTTTTGTTTCGTTCATTAAAGTAATGCGTTGATTATTAATTACATTCGAATTGTAATTAATTATTTCTGAACTAAATAGTATGAACATAATCGATAGATAAAAAAAAAAATGAATTCTAACAATTATTTTGGGCCTCACCTTGATATTAAATTCAATATTTTACCTTGACATGTGTTTAATCGTTCACGTGAGTCTCGATACACCACGAATACTCGTTTTACTGACGAATAAAATGCTATTCGAAAGTCGAGCATGGTGAAACTTACTATCGAAGAATAGCAACTAACCAATAAGTGTGTTTCTATCTGTATGAAAACGTTGAATTTTTTTTCTGATGTAGGTAAATAAGATCTAACGAAAAAAATGTTAATTCAAAAATTTAATCAAAGTCTAATACTTTCTGTCTGTCGAATGAGTGTAATTGTAATTATTGATAATTGATATTATCATTTGTCATTTTCATTGAAATATATTTCTTCACATATTTGAATTATTCGTTAGGAGTTAATCAATTGATAAAAAAAAAAATAAACGTAAGCTATATGTTATTCCATAAACTTTGACAGGTGTTTATATCGATATATGTGTGTATGCATAATATCCATTTTCTAATTAATGATCCCTATCAAGTTAATATCATTTGCAACCCACTTTCTATCACATTTGATTTATTTCATTTGATTCGAGTAACGCGTTTCGAGAAA
Source organism: Polistes dominula (assembly GCF_049000335.1). Lineage (NCBI taxonomy): Eukaryota > Metazoa > Arthropoda > Insecta > Hymenoptera > Vespidae > Polistes > Polistes dominula. The sequence continues at coordinate 1,789,991 of NW_028300968.1, read as the reverse complement.
TAATTATTTCTAAAAAAAAAAAAAACCCAGAAAAAAATTATTTTCAAACTAAATTACACGTAACCATCATATTTTGCTGATATTTTCACAATTTGATTTTAACTTTCACTGTTTTAAGGTACACGAGTACAGTTATATTTCTATAGAAATTGTCTACAGAAAAAAAAAAATGATATATACACATAATTATATTTTAATGTTTTTAGCTGTTACGAGACATGCTAAGATGATGGCAACCATAAAAACAGCATGTTTACCAAAACTCATTTGTGAATTGACATCTTCCGTTCATCAGGATCAACTCAGTGAGATGGAACGTTCCTTGTTAAATTTGATCCGGTAATACAAATATTTATTTTTAATGATATTTTTTTTATTAAAAAGTAATTTGTTTAATCGAATTTATTTCGATCAGAATTCTATTTTGTTTTAGATTAAATTGTTGTTGTTATTATCATTATGATTTCAAAATGTTAAGAATTATAAAATTTAATATATGGTTTGACATTTTATGGTTCCACGATTCTATCTTATGATCAAAATTAAATAACAATTTTTTTATACAAAATTTAATTACATTACATTTCTATAAAAAAAAAAAACAAGTAATTAGTTTAATCAAATTTATATTATACGGTTTGACATTTTAGGGTTCAACGATTCGTTTCTATTGATAAAAATATTATGTTTAAATAATTTTGCTATTTAAATTGAATTACATTACATTTCTGTAAAGAAAAAAACAAGTAATTAGTTTAATCAAATTTATATTTTATCAAATTTATACTATACGGTTTGACATAATAATTTTTTAATAATAATATTTCTATTAAAATATAATTACATCGTATATTTTTATAAGAAAAAAACAAATAATTAGTTTAATTATGAAATTTATTTAGAATTATTTTTGAAAATTTTAGAATCTGTTTTATTCTAAATTAAGATAATAACTATTTTAATATACTCTATTCAAAATATTTAATCTAATTATTATTAAACAATATTATGATTCCAAAATATTAGGTATCATAAAATTTAAAAAAAAAACTATACAATTTGAAAATTCATGGTTCAACAATTTCTTCTTATAATAAATATTATTTTTCTAATATTTCAAAATATTAGGTAAAATATAAATATATATAATAATCTATAAATATTGGGGTAAATTTCTAAAATATTATAAGTTTCATAAATTTAAATAAAATTATCCGGTTTGAAATTTCATGGATTTCAAAATTCTTTTTCATAATAAAAATATTATCTCTAACAATTCTTTTTATTAAAATATAATTAAATAACATCTCCATAAAGAAAAATAATTAATTAGTTTAAATACAATTTATTCAGAATTATTTGAAAATTGTAGAATTTGTTTTATTCTAAATTAAATTATTATTATAATAATTACTGAATATGTCAGGTATCATAAAATATAATAAAACAATACGGTTTGAAAATTCATGATTCCAAATATTATTTCTAATATTTTTTCTATTAAACTATAATCAAACAGTATTTCTATCCAAAAAAAAGTAATTACTTCAGTCAAATTTATTTACAATCATTCAAAAGTATCACAATCTATGTTATTCTAAATAAAAATAATTAATATCATGATCTCAAACTGTCACGTATCATAAAATTTAATAAAACTACACAATTTCAAATTTCATGGTTCCATAATTCTATCTTATAATAAAAATATTATTTCTCTAATAATTTTTCTATTTAAAATATAATCATATCGTATATTCCTATAAAAAAAAAAAAAGTAATTACTTCAATCAAATTTATTCACAATCATTCTAAAGTATTACAATCTCTATTTTACTCTAAATTAAGTTGTTAATATCATGATATCAAACTGTCACGTATCATAAAATTTAATAAAACCATACGGTATGAAATTTCATGGTTCCACGATTCTCTTCCTTGTTGGAATCTTGCGTGTCCAGCTTACGGTTAGAATACCTGTATATATACATACATACATACATACATACATACATCCATACATATATACGTGTCCAGCTTATGGTTAGAATACCTGTATATATACATACATACATACATACATACATACATATATACGTGTCTAGCTTACGGTTAGAATACCTCTATACATACATGCATACATACATACATACATACATACATACATACATACATACATACATACATACATACATCCATACATATATACGTGGCCAGCTTACGGTTAGAATACCTGTATACATACATGCATACATACAAACATACATCCATCCATCCATCTATCCATCCATACATACATACATACATACATACATACATACATACATACATACATACATACATACATACATACATACATACATACATACATACATACATACATACATACATACATACATACATACATACATACATACATACATACATACATACATACATACATACATACATACATACATACATACATACATACATACATACATACATACATACATACATACATACATACATACATACATACATACATACATACATACATACATACATACATACATACATACATACATACATACATACATACATACATACATACATACATACATACATACATACATACATACATACATACATACATACATACATACATACATACATTTGTATATATATTTGTTGAAGGAATATCGCGTGCTGTCTGAAAGATCGCTTACCGAGATGTCGTGCTTGCGATATCGAGACGGATATCTCTAACTTGGTAAAGTAAAAGCCGAGCTTAATCTTGGCCCATAATTATTCCGTCTAGTACAAAGCAAAACCTAAGAATACAACCTAGACTTGTAGATTATTTTCATCATCAGGAAACTACTGCTACTACTACTACTACTACTACTACTGCTACTACTAATAAAACTACTTTCACGACTTTCAATCTTTCCCGTTCACCGATGGTCAGATACCAAATAGACTGGTGTGTTTATACGATTGCAATAAAAAAAAAGAAAAATAATTATACCATTGTTCCCTTGAACTTGAATTTTAAAATGAATTTTAAAACAACGTTTCATAGTTGACATTAAAATTGTTTTATTATTTTTATTCAAATTGTTCATCATTTAGTATTACTCAACGATATTTAAATTTGGATGGTTACGTGGATTATAATCAGTGACAAATTAGTAAGTTAAAATTTCATTTCATGGTTCGAATAAGTGTTGACAATCTCTGAATCTTGAGACATCAAAGTACAAAGGGTTAAAATATACAAAAGTTTTAATTTTTATTCGAATAAATAATTTAATATAAAACAACATTTTTCATTCAATTATTTATATATATTTGAATAATTTTGTCATCAAACTGTTGAATCATATTGAACTAAAACTTTACGAAACATTTATTAATATAATATTAATTATTATTAAAACACTTTATCAATCAAATTTAATTATGCAAATAGTATAATTCATTATTCTAATATGCAATCATAATTATGAAATTATATTATTAGATAAATGTATTGATTTTATGTAAAATCGTTTTAGACACTTAACGAGTTAACTGTGTACACTTCCATTAACATTTATTATTTCAATATAATATATGCACACACATATATAACACAAACACACACACACACACATACATACATAGACAGATATATACATTCTGTATATTCTCTACATATACATACCAATACTTAAATATTTCTACATTAAATTGTGAAGGGGAATTGATTCGAATAACAAAAGCTCAGAGAATCGTAACGTGACGACAACGATTACCTGAAAAACCCCTTCCTTCCCCCTGGACCCTCCCCCCCCTCATCTATCTTTTTCTCTCCTGCGAATATTTGAAATTCAACCGAGAGTGGTTTCATACCATCACACATACATACACACACCAACGAAAATTGGATAACACGATAGGGCCAAACGTTGGTCAACTACCTAAACGTATTCGCGTATTTCGCAATTTTCCTTTTTACGATCGTTCCATGCGGGAAAACTAGCGAAAGCTCACAGTATAAACATTGCACATGCTTTTGTGCTTTAATACACATATATATATATATATATTGTATATATATATAGGTATGCATGCATGCATTCACGTATTATTATTCACGGATAAAGGGAAAGAATTATGTTCCGAGATATTCGACTCTCGTTTTAAACTTTCTCTCTCTTTCTCTCTCTCTCTCTCTTTCTCTCTTTCTGATTAAGCCATAAGTTATGGGAATTTGAAAAATGGTAGAAGGGTTTTTGTACAGAACGTGGAAAATAATACGCGAATGGTTTCATGCGAATTTTCTATTTAAAACGAAAATAATCTTCTCAGCTTTTTGTGTTTCTTTCTCGGTTTAATTAATTTTGTTGTTTTTTAAATATTTTTTTTTTGGGGGGGGGGGGTAGAGAGGGGATTTATATTTAATATTTTTTCACTGAACATTTTCAATTTAAATGAACGTTTTTATTATTAATTTTTTTTAAATATTTTTTTGTTGTTGAATTTATATTAATGTTAATATTGCATTAATATTTTTGTAATGAACGTTTTTATTTCGTCTCTTTACTTTAGTGATTTAAATTAATTTAAAATTTATTTATTTATTAAAAAAAAAAAAAGGAAGAAAGTAATAAAAGGGTTAAGTGAATAACGTGTAATTTTTATAATAAAATATTTAACTTGTTGGTTTATTTAAATAATATATCAAAATATATTTTTATTAAATTGGTATTTAAATATTTCATATTTAATATTAAAATATAATTAAAAAAATAAAAAATTATATATAATTATATATATTTATTTATTTAATATATTTTTTAGCATAAATAAATTGATATATATATATATATATATATATATATATATATATATATATATATATATATTGTAGAAAAGATATTCCATAATTTTTTATTTATTTAAATATAATATCAAAATATATTTTTACATTTTTGTTGATTGATATGTTGGTTGATTGATATTGAAATATTTTTTATGTTACTTTCTCTTAAAAAGAAATTCAACAGAAATAAATTGAGGAATTGAAAATAAAGTATAAATTGTCCTTAATAAAAAGAAACTGAATTTTTTTTTACACTTTTTTTTTGTCTTTCTCTTTTTTGTACATGTATATATATATATATATATAAAAGGATATGACGAGAAAGTTGTATATTTCTCTTACATAAGAACGTGCCGAAAAACGGGATGCGTTTCTCTCACGTAGGTCGTCGTCACACAAACTACAAACGTGTCTCGTAATAACATCAACAAGCACTTTCCTTTTCTTTGATTATCTAATCTTTCAACTTTCACCAGTATTGGCAGATTAAACATAACGACATACTCTATTATAATATACTGTAAATATAAAATATACTGTATATATATATAATCAACTTATTCGTTGATGCACAAATACTCATATTTCCAAATTGTTTATTAATTACGAATTGACTTTCGCTAACTAACATAAGATGCATTTTTTTTTAATCAATAAATTCTTTTTCCAACAAAAAAAAAAAAATAAGAAATTTCACCAATGGGCGTATGGGTTAAACCAACTAACTAAACGTTTCTCTAAAGTTTTATTTTCTTTCATCGAAAGTTTATTACATCAATCGTTGTATTTGATTAGTTTCTTTTTTTTATTGTTATTGTTATTAGTAAAAATTCAATCGACATATTAAATTGTAAATCCTATAAAAATTACTTCGTAATGAAAATAAAAGTATACTGGGTGAATAAAAAAAACAACAGAAATATTTAAATAGTTATGTTGAATTCAAAGATAAGAATTGAAATTGGAACACAAAAATTGAAATAATTTTAAACGTGATGACAAAATATTAATTTTATATTTACTATTATTATTTAAATATATATCGGATAAGTCTGTAGGGTCTCGTCGGATAAGTCCGTATGGTCTCATCGGATAAGTCCGTAGGGTCTCGTCGGATAAGTCCGTAGGGTCTCGTCGGATAAGTCACTACTTTTCCGAAAAGTAGTGAGGTTTTTTTCGAAAAGTACGAAGCATAGTATAAAGAGGAGACCGAGAATAAGAAAAACTGTATAGCTCCATTCCGTCTCATTCCCTCGCAGGCTCAATCCTATATGTTTGTCTTTTTTTCTCTTATTATTTAGTATAATAGCCGTTTCATAGTTTCGTTACATAGCTCCGTTTCCATTTATTTACTTTTTAAATCACTCCCATTCTAAAGAAGTTTTCACTTCAAAAATTTCTAGTAGAATTCTCAAGGAAGAATATGGAACAAACAAAAGAAAAATAGAAAAAAAAAGAAAAAAAATCTAGATAAAGGGCGATCGTAAAGTAAGAAGGGTTTATAGTAAGAGAAATGCTTTTTCTTTTTGTTTTATTTTTTCTTTCTTTCACGTGGCAGTATAAGGAAGATCACGTTTTCCTCGTTGATCCATGCGTAACGAAACTGCCACTCATCTTTTTCCTTTAAAACTTATCCACCCACCCTTTCTACACCCTCCCAACCAACCAACCAACCAACCCTTCATCTTTTCTCTCACACTTTTCTCTTATGCATAACTATTCTCCAAATCGTTTTTCGATCTTTTCTCACGATCAAATCCACTGACTCTATTGCTGAGTTAGAAAATCTTGTTCTTTTCTACATTTACACACTCATACACACACACATATATGTATATGTATTCAAGTATCTTTCAACGGTAAGAAATATAGGTGATTTTATATTCCTTGAGAGAAGAATTTTGTAAGTGTTACTTTTTTTTTTTCTTTTTTTTTTTTTTTTGTATTTATTTTAAACTCTACAAAATTATTCGTCGAAAGTATATAAACGTGTTTTAACAAAAGAAACGGTGAAAGTAGTTGAATTTCAAGTATTGCATGATTCAAGTTGATGAATAGATTTGATTTTTGGTAAAGTGAGTTTATTTCTTATGTGAAGTTCTCTCCCATGCAAATATAAGTATTTACTTAATATATATGTATATGTTTATATAGAAGTATACATATGTATATATAGATGTGTGTGTATGTTTGTGTATCTGTGGAAATATGTATATATAACTTGAGCACGGAGAAAGGCACGAATGTTAAAGCTTCCTAGCGTTTCCTTTTTTTCTTTTTTTCTTTTTTGTTGTTGGTTGTAACCGGACTTTATAGCTCACGTTTACCAAGCACACGGCATCGATATCGAAAGTAAAAGGCTACTTGCCTTGTGCCTGTTCTCCTATACATTATGGGTTCTCAACCCATTTTATTATGCTCGACTATACCTTTCTATAGACGGATTGCCTTGAAATTTAAATCTACCTTCGATATTATTTCAATTGTTCATACAGTATATTATATATATATATATATATATATATATATCTGTGTTATATATATATGAGTATTATACAATAATAATAATAGTATTAATATTATTATTATATTATTAATTTAAATTAGTAACTCGAAAGTTATATAATATATATTGTTTTTTATATATTATAATTTTTATATATTATAAAAATAAATTTATAATAAAAATTTATATAAAATAAATAATAAATAAATATATATATTTAAATTATAACATATAAAATTATATTCTATTAATATAAAATAAAATTGTAATTTTATTTTATTATATGTAATAATATTATAGTATTTATTACAATATAATATTATACTATAATAAAACTACACACAATATAATTTTATTTATTGTAATTTTAATATATATATATAATTATTTATATAATACTATAATATATAATTGAATTATAATATAATTTTATTTATTATAATTCTAAATGTTATATATTAAATAAATAATTAAATTATATTTATGTGTATATATTAACAAAATAAATTTTTAATATAAATATATTTATATATGTGGTCATTAAATATGAAATATTTGATTTTGATGTGAAAATAATCCGAGTAATCAGACATTTCATAGTTAATAACCTAATATATATATATTATTAATAATGAATATATTAGTGTATCTAATTATAATATATATATATATATATATATATATATATATAATATTTATTTGAAATATATTTTCTAATAATATATAATTATTAAGAAATATTTATAAAAATTGAATGATATTACAATTAATATTATAATTAACTATCAATGAAAAAAATATCATTTTATTTTTGTAGTATTTATCAAAAATCAACTCTCGAATTATTATGAATTTTTGAATAATAATAAATTATTCAATATTTTTCAAAATACTCGTCTGATTATTGAAAACATTTTTTTTTTTATGCTTAGCAAGCATCAAAAAAATGATTATAAAAAACTTCTACTTTGCATAATATGTTTTTTTTTTGGGTTCGATAACGTGAAAGAATTCCGTTTACGTACGTGTGAGTTGACTGATATTGACATAAACAGTTTATTTGATTTCATTGCTAATTTTATATAATAATCATATTTAATTTTTTAATAATTCAAATCATTGTGTCTTCCTTTTGATTTTTGTTTTTACCAGAGACACGAGTTTAAGCACGATCGCCGAAGTACCATCGAGATATCATTTCGCAGCACACATGGGTCAATTAATATCTGGCGTTGAAGGACAAGGTTGTCATAATTTTTATCCAACCTGTCCATTACCTGGAGCCAGTGTTCTCAACATGATGAAAAAAGTTAGACTAAAATGAATAGAAAAAAAACAAAAAATCTAATAGAAATTACGTGAACAATCTCGTATATATTTTCAAATCAAGTGTTTACATCGAAGAATATTTTATATTTTTACCTTTCATTGTGTGAAACTTTGAACATTTACGATTGTATCTGTGATATTGTTTATCATTGTGTGCGAGAATGAATTAATAATAAATTAAAAAAAATATATATATATATATAATAAAATAAAATAAAACGAATAGATATGAAAATTCGTTTAGTTAATTATTAATTAGATATCAATTAATTAAATATACATACGTGTGTGAATTAATTTTGATTAAGGTGATCAATGAACTATAATTATCGAATATATATATATATATATATATATATATACTTAATACTATAATATATATATACTTATATATTATATAATACTATAATATATATATTATAATATATATATTATATAATACTATAATATATAATACTATAATATATATATATATATATATATATACTATAACTATATATATACTTAATACTATTTTTACACAAAATATAAAATGTAAAATAAAACAAAGTAATCGATAAAATACAAATTTAGGTTGCGTAAAAAGGAAGAATACAATTATTGTTTGTAATTTGTTGCTAATCAAAAATTATTATTGCGAATATTATAGATCAACACACTTGTATATTAATCGTACATAATATTATAATTGTTTACAACTAAAATAGAATTATTTTACATACTTGTCTATTATATATTTCATGATTTAATTAACAGTAAAAAAAAAAAAAAAGAGAGAAATAAAAAGATAATTAACTTGAAATATTATTATAATATTGTTGTTTATAAAATTGATATGACATCGTAACGAATAATACGATTACACACATATGAGTTTATTATAAATAAAAATTAAATGTAATGGTTAAAACTAAAAATGTCATTTCCATTATCATTGTATTAATTTTATTAACACACAAATTTACATATTGCATATATATATTTATATTTTAATTTTATTATAATTTTCTAATGTAATTTTATTTTAATTTTATTATAATTTTCTAATGTAATTTTATTTAAATTTTATTATAATTTTCTAATATAATTTTATTTTAATTTTATTATAATTGTTTAATATAATTTTTTTTTTATAATTTTATTATAATTTCATAAAATTATATATATATATATATATATATAATGATTTAGAATGAATTGTTAAATTCAAATAATTATTGTTAAATTGTATAACATTTGAAACAAAGTATATAAATAATTGTTAGGTTTGTTAAATAGAATGTCAATGTAATAACTCATTTTTCGTTTTTACAAATCAATTCACCTTTTTTTACAACTCCCCATTTCATTCATAATTCAAAAATATTTGTTAATTTTTTTTTTTTTTTGATAATTATTATTATCATATTTGAAATACAATTCGTTGTATCAGATTTATTCTTATCAGGACTTCATTATAATGAATCATTTAATTTATCTTAAATATATGAGTGAATGATTAAGAAATCATTTAAGATTGTGATTACTTTTTTCGTAAACAATCTTATCTTATTATTATTTGGTTTTTTGTGAAATAAACAATTTTTAATTTAACTGTAATGATGCAAAATTTGCAACGAATGCAAGACTTTGAATTGTATATATATATATATATGAAGTGTTCAAAAAAAAGTGATGGCAAATTGAATAAAATAATAATTTAGATTGTGAAATGGAAGAATATAAATTTTGTTTAATTTTTGTTTATATTTTTGCTTGTCTAATTATAAAAATAATAATTAGAAAAATACAATATGTTAATTTATGATTTTAAAACGTTAATAAAATATATCTTATTATAAAATAAAATAATATAAATAAATATAAAATAATAATTATAAAATGGTAAATGATTTTAAAACGTTAACAAAATATATCTAGTTATGAAATAATAATTATAAAAATTCTATATGTAAATTAATGATTTTAAAAACTTTTAATAAAATAAATTTATAATTAAAGAATTATAAAATAGAAACAAATAAATAAATCATTCAATTTGTATTACCTATTTCCTATATTTTATTGTATATACAACAACGTGTTCAAATACATATATACAATATATATATATATATTTATTCACATATCAATGTGTGTGTGAACATATCAATGTTTGATATACTCACATTTATGTATAATTTATATATATATATATATATATATATATATATATATATATATATATATATATATTTGATTGGAATAATAACTGTCGGTACCTTTGTAGATTTAAAAATCATTGCCAAATCTAATTGTAAAACAGACGTTTTGCAACGAGCTGTAAATAACATTTAAACAGTTTCTGGTAAAAGATATTCGTGCCAAAAATTTTCCTCTCATCTTGCAATCCTATTCTCTCTTCCCTTCTTATATATATATACATATATCTGTTCAACTTATTTATTATCAATTATATAACAGCGATTATGTAGTAATATATAAATAATAGTTAATACAAGTAATACATATATATAATATAAATAATTAGTTAATATAAGTATATATATGGTATATACTCTTATACTCTCTCTCTCTCTATATATATATATATATTACTTATATTAACTATAATATTAACTGTAATTTTTATATTACTATATAATCGCTGTTATAGTATAAGTTATATATATAAATAGTAATACAGTAATATATATAGTAATATATAGTAATATAAATAATATAAGCATATAAGTAAATAAATCTATAAATAATATAAATAATAAAACCAACCCTATTCTTTTTCCTCCACCCCCTTTTCCCCACGCCCTTTCCCTTTTATTATTTTTGACATCGTCAGATATTTTTCCGATAAAATTATTCGGTTTATCAAAATATCACTCCATTCTTCCTTTTTGTTCACTCGTGCCAACTTTGCCAACTTTCAACTGGTTAACGCGTTCTCTTTCTACACACACACACACACATACATATATATCTTCTTATTCAATGTTCGTTTTATAGTAAAATGTACGATAGTCTTTTGCAGGATGTATACTAACACTCACCTAACTGCTATTTCCTCGTTCTAACTCTCGTTTCCGAGATTCCAAGTCCCCCTTAAAACCCCCCTCCCCCTCACCCTCCCCTCCCCTTCCCGCCCCACCCCTCCCCATCCCCCCTTTCCGTTTCTACCAATCTCATTCTACTTTCTTTACCACCCTCATACTCACACTCTCACATTCATGATACTCTTTCTTCTACTTCGTAGGAAACTACGTTCACCCCATTAACGATGATCACGATAGTCGAGATTTTCAAACTGTTCTTAGCAGACTACTCTCTTCTCTTGCAAGAACTTTGATGGACGCCAAAACGCATGATCATAGTAATCGAAATCCCCGTTTCCTTTCCTCTTCTTCTCCCTTCTTCCCCTTCTTCTTCTTCTTCTTCTTCCTCTTCTCAAAAGATTTGTTAATCTTTCTATTTCTTTGCTTTTTATTTTCTATTTGTTTTTTTTTGTTTTCTTTTTTCTTTCTATTTGATTCTTTTTCCAGTCGATATAGTAATTAATGATTCGATTATAATCACTTGGTATGAGAAAAATGTTTAGACGATGAGAGAAAAAAATGCAAACAACGTTAAAATTTCATGTAATTGTTTAACATAAACTTTTCTTTTTTCTTTTTTTTCTTCTAAATATATATAGAGTACTGTATATGTAAAGTATACTTTACTGTTATTTACTTTCTCTTAGATAATATTATGGTATATGCACTTTCGAGACTGTGATATTACTATTATTATTACTGTTATAGTTTGTCTGTATTATTACTGTTATATACTTATTAATATATAATAATAAACTTATTGATTTATAATAATAATATAATAAATATATTTAATAATAAATTATAATAATTTTATAAATATTCTATTATTATTGTATGTTGTATTATTATAATTATTATTGTTATAATTTGCTTGTATTATTAATGTTATATTTATTTATATATAATAGTAATATAATAAATATATAATAATAAATTATAATAATTTTATTAATATTATATTATTTTATTGTATGTTATATTATTAATATTATTATTGTTATATTTATTTATATATATAATAATAATAATATAATAAATATATAAAAATAAATTATAATAATTTTATAAATATTCTATTATTATTGTATGTTGTATTATTATAATTATTATTGTTATAATTTGCTTATATTATTAATGTTATATTTATTTATATATTATAGTAGCAATATAATAAATATATAATAATAAATTATAATAATTTTATTAATATTATATTATTTTATTGTATGTTATATTATTAATATTAATATTGTTATATTTATTTATATATAATAATAAATTATAATAATTTTATAAATATTATATTATTATTGTATGTTGTATTATTATTATTATTATTATTATAGATTGTATTGGTTTTATTATTGATTGATTATTATTATTGATTGCATAAGGTTGCACTTTAATCTATTTAGTATACAATGCACTTTCTTACAAATCTACTTTATATGCATTCAAATGAAGGCCAAAAGAAGTCATGAAAAATCAATTGTAATATATATTTTTTATTGTGAAATGTTTATTGAATTATGTAATCTTATAGTTTGTTACATGTAAATAGGAATATCATTATTAATCAATTTCATTCGTTCGATGTAGTAATCGTTTACGTTTGATCTCTTTTACATGATGAAATTATTTTTAAGATATTCATGATGAATAAATATGAGGATTGTTTTTTTTTTTTTTTTTTTTTTTTTTTTTTTTAATTCTTCTGTTTTTTTCTAAACATCTAGAAAAAAATGATACTTATGGAAATAGGTTTTTAGTTGTATAACAAGTGACATTATTTGCGGCAATGAACTTTCGAGTTAGTTAATGTCAATTAATAATAATAATAATTATAATAAAAAATGACACTTGCGTGTAATTATTTATAATAAAATTTTTTAATGAAATGTTCTATTTCATAAGATACTTCTTTTTGTGTTTACACAAAAAAAAACGTTACGTGTGTGTTTACACACGATTATATGTGTACTGATATATATATATATATATATATATATATATATATATATATTAGAAATTTGTTAAATATTTAATTCGATATGTTTATAATTGTAAAAAATAATTATTATTAATTTAACGAATACTAAAATCATATTTTTTTTTTAATATAATGATAATATATATATATATTATTTATAATAATAAAAGAAAATTTAGAATCTACAGAATATTAAGACAATAATTATTTTGATATTTGTATCTAAAACACTTAAAAATCTTGAACTAAACTTGTCAACTAAACACTTGACTGAACACTTGAATTGTTAACTAAACACACAACCATGTCAATTAATTGAAAAACAATAAATAAAATTAGATTAAAAAAAAAAAAAAAAAAAAAAAGAAGAAGAAGAAAGTAAGGAAGAAAAGGTATGTGTTTCAATCACATGAAGTTTAATGAGATGATCTTAGTGATGTAGAAAGAATATTCAATTAATCAACTTACCATAAAAACAAATCACAAATTTCACTTGATAATGTTGATTAAATTATCCAACGATCTTACACAAAATTACTATTAAACTACACACACACACACACATCAATGACAATTAATATAAATATAATAAATGAAATAGAATTAGACAAAAATAAAAAAAAAAACAAACAAACAAACTTACTTCGGAAGTAAGGAAAGAAAGGAATGAATTTCCTATGACGTTAAAGTTAAACCAATCTGCTTACGAAATGTTACAATCATATAATAAGATTCTAAAAGACTAACACCGTTTCAAAGTCTACATGAACAGTATAGTTAATGGTTGTTGGATGGTAGGAGTACGATTACTTTCTCCAGTTCGTGGTAGGAACGTGTTCGTATGTTACTACACAAACGGCACGCGGACTTCAGGTACATTCAAAGATCAGCTTTTTACGAATGAAGTCAAGTGGACGGACTTAGTCGATGAAATAATTTTGTTTAAAATCCAAATTTCTAAAGTTAATCTCCATTGTTACATTTAAATTGTCATCATTAATAGTGTTTTTTAATTTAATTATTAATTAATACATTGATGAACAAGTGTTTCTCAATGAAAAAGTGTCTATTAAATATAAAAGATTAAAATTATTCAATAATAATAATAATAATAATAATAGTGTTCACACAATTATAATTTAAATGATATAAACTAATGAAATAATTGTTTAAATTATAAATCAATAATGTATCTATCAAAGTTATTCATATTTCTCGGATGTTATTTCGTTTTAATATCATCTGTAATATCGATGAATCAACAAGAAGAATCAACATTTGAATTTCCCGTACAATTATTGGGATTTCCCATAATCATTGCGGCCGTGAGGGTTTCGAATTTTATTAAAAAATTGGCGTATTCTTTGAATCCAGGTAACACGTTGTTTTTTTTTTTTTTTTTTTTTAATGTAAACTAGGTAAATTGATTATCGTGATGTGACACATTTGTACGGTTAGTTTTCTATTGAGTAAAAAGAAAAGTTATCTATGGGTAAGGAAGAAGGAAGGAAATGTTTAATTAAATGTCTTACGGTTCGTTAAATAAGCACGTAAGAAATAAAGAAAAGGTTGTTACTACATAAATGATTGACTAACTAATCCTTTTTCCTTGCTTAGTTACTGAAGTGATGAACTAACGTTTCAGAAAGGGAAAGTTTTTCATCATTATACGTGTATCGTATAAAATATATACTGTATATATGTATTTAAACGTTTATATATCACAACTGACACATAAACAATATTTTCTATTCAATTATATTACAATTATTAATTTTAATACTTTCATGTTTTATTCTATGTTCATATTTATTATTGTTCCTATTGTTCATATTTTATTTTTACTTTTATTTTATTTTTATTTTATTTTTTTTTTTTTTTGATCACATTTATTATCAATCACATTATATTATTATATTATATTATTTTATTTTATTTTATTTTATTAAATTTTATTTTATTCCAAATTGTATTTTATTTTATTTTATTTTATGTTATTTTACTTAATTTTATTTTATTTAAAATTGTATTTTATTTTATTTTATTTTATTTTATTTTATTTTATTTTACTTAATTTTATTTTATTCAAAATTGTATTTTATTTTATTTTATTTTATTTTATTTTACTTAATTTTATTTTATTCAAAATTGTATTTTATTTTATTTTATTTTATTTTATTTTACTTAATTTTATTTTATTCAAAATTGTATTTTATTTTATTTTATTTTATTCCAAATTGTATTTTATTTTATTTTATTTTATTCCAAATTGTATTTTATTTTATTTTATTTTATTCCAAATTGTATTTTATTTTATTTTATTTTATTTTATTTTATTTTATTTTATTTTATTTTATTTTATTTTATTTTATTTTATTCAAAATTGTATTTTATTTTATTTTACTTAATTTTATTTTATTCCAAATTGTATTTTATTTTATTTTATTTTATTTTATTTTATTTTATTTTACTTAATTTTATTTTATTTAAAATTGTATTTTATTTTATTTTATTTTATTTTATTTTATTTTATTTTACTTAATTTTATTTTATTCAAAATTGTATTTTATTTTATTTTATTTTATTTTATTTTATTTTATTTTATTTTATTTTATTTTATTTTATTTTATTTTATTTTATTTTATTTTACTTAATTTTATTTTATTTAAAATTGTATTTTATTTTATTTTACTTAATTTTATTTTATTCAAAATTGTATTTTATTTTATTTTATTTTATTTTATTTTATTTTATTTTATTTTATTTTATTTTACTTAATTTTATTTTATTTAAAATTGTATTTTATTTTATTTTACTTAATTTTATTTTATTCAAAATTGTATTTTATTTTATTTTATTTTATTTTATTTTACCTAATTTTATTTTACCTAATTTTATTTTATTTAAAATTGTATTTTATTTTATTTTATTTTATTTTATTTTATTTTATTTTAATTAATTTTTTTTATATTCTGTATTTTATTTTATTCCGTAATTTAATTTATTTTAATTTTTTTTTATTCTAATTAATTTTATTTTATTTTATATGATCATGTTTATCAATCGGTCACATTATATTATTATATTATATTATATATGATAACATTTATCAATCAATTACAATATTATTTTACATTATATTATTTTAATTATCACATTTTATATAATATTATATTAATATAGTATAAGTTACTATATATTTACATATATAATTATTCTATAGATACTTATGTAACCAGAACTAGACGAATGACACGTTTAATTCACGACGAGGAGATACTTGACGTAGATCAAATTGAGAAAAAACTTGTTGAGAAACTCGGTAACAATGTATGCATTTATGAGAGGATATGTTCCAAGTATGCCACGAAAACTTTGCTCATAAGAAGCAGAGAACGTGTCCTAGATTGGGACGTTATATTCAGGTATGGTTAGATGACTAATCTTTCCTTATTATGAAATTCATCGTTTTGAGTTACGGATAATATAAAAACTGGTTTTCTCATTTTTCTATTCATCCTCTTTTTTTTCTTTTTTTTTTTTTCGAAACGTCGATACCTGTTCTAACGATTTGCTAATGTTAGTTAATTATCATAAAAAATTGTTGAATATAATTATTGTACTTCAATTATTTCAACCGTCAATATCATAAATTATCGTAACGATTACATAATTAAAATAAAAAAATAAAAAAAAAAATTTGAATTAGAAATAAAAAAAGAATCAAATGACGTTGAAACTCTTGAATGCTAAGTGTTACCATGAGAGTGTGTAAAAATAAAAATAAAGCAGTAAAAAAGGAAAAACAAATAGAAAAAAAATACTAATCGTTGACGTGAATATTAACATTTTTGAATACAAGGTTATTAATTAATGACTTTTTAACTGACATTAAATGACATAGCATTACATTTAAATGGAAAATGATGTGATTCAACAATTTACGTAATTTAAAAGTTCTAATCTGTTCACGCTATCTTTAATTATTCATAATATATTACTAAATAATTTCTGAAGCAGTTGATGTGCTAACATTGAATAGAAAATTGTAATAGTACATTAATGCTAATGATTTAGATTATTTTATTTTTTTTTCTATCATTGGTGTTTAAAAAAAATATTGACAAACTTCTTGATTACTATGCATACAATAATTATTTCCAAATAGGAATATTTTTTCTGTCAAATGTATCTTCAGTATTTCTTTTTTTTTTTTTTTAATCGTTATCTAATAATCGACTGAAAAGTTATTAATAAGATATTAAATCTTATATTTATTTTATTTTTTTTTTTTGATAAAAATTATTGAAGCATATAAACAATTTATATGTTTGTTTCAATTATTTCTATTCTTTTAATCGAATTTATTAATTTAATATTAATTAATTTAGAAATTTGTTAGTTGTTGAAAACATTTCTCATAGTAGAATTAAATTATGATAGCTTTTATATTAAAAAAAAAAATTAATAATAATAATTGAAGTATACGAAATAATAAAACCAAATATTATTGAATAGAAAAATTGTACTATTAATAATAATAATAATAATTTAAATAAAATAACGATATATAGTAATTGTTATTAAATGATTGCTAAGTTATTATAATAAATAATATATTTAATATTATTTTTTTACTTTTTTTTTTTTTAATTCATATTATTAAAGCACATTAAAAACACATATATTTGTTACAATTATTTTTATTCTTTTACTCGAATTTATTAATTTAAAATTAATTAATTTAGAAATTTGTTAGTTGTTGAAAACATTTCTCATAGTAGAATTAAATTATGATAGCTTTTATATTAAAAAAAAAAATTAATAATAATAATAATTGAAGTATACGAAATAATAGAACCAAATATTATTGAATAGAAAAATTGTATTATTAATAATAATAATAATAATTTAAATAAAATAACGATATATAGTAATTGTTATTAAATGATTGCTGAGTTGTTATAATAAATAATATATTTAATATTATTTTTTTACTTTTTTTTTTTTAATTTATATTATTAAAGCACATTAAAAACACATATATTTGTTACAATTATTTTTATTCTTTTACTCGAATTTTATTAATTTAATATTAATTAATTTAGAAATTTGTTAGTTGTTGAAAACATTTCTCATAGTAGAATTAAATTATGATAATTAGTATAATAAAAAAAAAAAAAATAATTTAAGTATACAAAATTATTGAACAAAGTATTATTGAATAAAAAAACTTGTACTATTACAATAATAATAATAATAATAATAATTTATATATAATAATATATAGTATCAAATATGTACCCATAATTATGAAAGTGATCTAATGTAAGTCAAAATTAAAAAAAAAAAAATGAGTTTATTAGTTATTACACACCACATTATTTGAAACTAAATAAATTCAATGTAATTTTCACGATGTTAATTGTTATAAAATAAATCGATCAATAATAGTATTTGTTATTTCAATTTTACACAAAATTCATATAATGTTCAAATAAAAATTATTAAATATCTCAAAACAAGAGATACATGTAATTTATAACACTTTTATAATTATGAGCACATATATATTATAAATATACAGTATGAAATAATACGTTGATGTATAGTTTGTAATTAATATTAATTTCTTGTTTGTTTTGTTATTTTTATTTTTATTTTTATGTTTTTTTTTAGAGAATATAAATCATCACCAAATCCAATGAAAGAGAATTACTTGTTGAGTGTTTTTCTTGGTGATATTATTGGCAGTCCAAGACTTTGTCATCAACTAGCAAAAAGAGGAAGGGCATGTGATGATAATATTTTAGCTGATTAGTAAAAAATAAATTAAACGTGTAGTTACGTGAGTTGAAGAAATCGTGTGATTTCACAAGGATTTGTAAATATTGTATTGCCATAAACGTTGTGTTGATCATCTCTTACATTAATTTTTCTTTTATTTCTACAAATTCTTTATTTTTATTACTTGTTGAAATATCCAAATAGAAAAGAGAAAAAAAGAACAGATAAAATATATATTTTGATAATGTACATGTATATGTAAATTATTGACATATGTAATTTACACTTAGGTAATATTCTTTTTTTGTTTTGTTTTTAATACAGTAAAGTTAAACTAGGTTTTTCATATGATCAAGGTACAAATATTGCAACAGATGTTTTACATCATATTATTATAAACATGATTTACTAGATTTATGATAGTAAATATTAGTATTGCACATGATTATTAAGTTTCTTGACTTGTATTAGTTTCATTTCTGA
Organism: Polistes dominula; assembly: GCF_049000335.1. Classification (NCBI taxonomy): domain Eukaryota; kingdom Metazoa; phylum Arthropoda; class Insecta; order Hymenoptera; family Vespidae; genus Polistes; species Polistes dominula. The sequence continues at coordinate 1,769,955 of NW_028300968.1, read as the reverse complement.
GTTTTACTTAATTGGTTACCTGTAGAAATGTCTTAGAAATGTATTCACCTTAATTGTGTCAATGAAATATAATTAAATATATAATTTTTATATTAAATTGTATGAAATTATATTAAAATTATAATAAAATTATATTAAACAATTATAATAAAATTATAATAAAATTAAAATAAAATTATTGTAGAAAATTATATTAAAAATTTTATTAAACAATTATAATAAAATTAAAATAAAATTATATTAGAAAATTATATTAAAAAATTATTATAAAATTATAATAAAACTACAATAAAATTATAATATAAATATATATATTAAATATAATATTATACATATAATTTTTATATAACTTTATTTTAAATAAAATTATAATTAAATTGTATAAAATAAATTTATTTTATATAATTTTATATAAAATAAAATTATAAATAAAAATTATATAATATTTCATATAAATTAATTATATTAAATATAATTATATTAAATTCTAATAAATTATATACCAAAAAAAATGTTATTGTTTTATAATACTAATAAAATGGGTATTATTACACACCATATATATATATATAGATATAGATATGGTTTTAACATTGAATTAATTTCTATAATCATATGATTGTTTTATCTTCTTATAAAAATTCGTAATACGTTTTTTATTACCAATACAAATTTACATAAAATTTACATAAATAATGAAACCTGTAATTTACAGATAAAAGAAAAAAACAATTCAATTTCAATTTAATTCAATTTACTATGTGTATAAATGTGTGTTCACGAAATAACTTGAACAGTGTAATAAAAAAACTAATTAATTGTACATCAATTTGTAATTTAGTAATATTACACATGTTCCATCATTAATATTATTTTAATTGATTATTTTTTACAATTATAATAAAACACTCGTGTTTTCAGAAAAAAAAAAAAAAGAAAAAAAACAAAACAAACAAAACAATTCTATCATAACTATGAGTGTGTGTTTAATAATAATCTGTGTTTCTTATATTAGTTTTCTAATCATACTTATAAATTTCTATTGACATTTAAACGAGTTTTTTTTCCCGGTGTATAAGTAACAACGTATACGTATAAAGATATTTAAGTGTATGTAGGTCTACAAACGGAGTGAGAGTAGAATATCGTCATCGTTCACCAACAACAATTTCTTCTTCCTACATACATGCGTACACATTTATACATTGAACGATCGTGAAATTCAACATAACGAAGAAACAGTTTCGAAGAAAGCGTCAGTTCGTGCGGAACCATTTCGTGCTAGACGATTCCATTCCCATCAGTGACATTTTTTTCATTTAAAAAATATCTCATTTCATTTAATTAGAATTTTTTTCAACAATTTGTATTATTCGCATATTTAACTAGTGAATAAACATTAACAATTGTTAATTAATGTTTATAATAATACAAACATATTTATGTACAATAGATGTTGTAAAAACATTCATAAACATTGTAAATTTATGTTTGTAGTTTCAGTATTCAGTTTGATTAAGTCTGCAACTCGTTGTGTTGATAAAAGTTGTTAATAGAAACTAAAAAAAAAAAATGTTCGTAAAATTTGACCTAGTTTTTTACCTTACGATAGTGCTAGTTCAAGGTCGTTCTATAAACTACGATCAATCGAATAAATTGTATTATAATGCGTGTGATTTTGATATTACTCAAAGAAACTACGATTCCATAGATTTATTGAGGTAAGGTTTGATTATATTGTGAGTGAAATTATTTAACATTAGAATTTTTCTATGAATTAATATTAATCATTTGTTTTTTTCTTTTTTTTTTTTTTATAGATGCATAAAGGACATAGTTTTAACGAGTATAGAAAATAGTGCAATTCATGAAAGATCGAGAAAACATGCATTCTTTGATCGACTTTCTACAAAAAACTCTCCTTTGACAGATTTATTCGTATCCTTGTTCAACAACGGTGAATCAAATATGGTACTTATATAAATTCGAATTTTATTTTTACAACCCACGAAACATTTATCGACTTTCACTTTGACTATAATTTCAAACAAGTTGATATTTTTTGATTTTCAGAATACAAATACAAAATAATATTAATGAAAATTATAATACTATGTTTTGACATATTATATTGAATTAATTTATTAATTCTGAATTAATTATTAATTATAATTATATTATATATTTTATATATTTTATAATATATTTTTATATATTTAATTGTTAATATAATTTAATAATAATTATTTTATATTATTTATTAATTAATAATATTATAATTTATTATATATTTTTGTAATTTTATTATTATATATATTTATACATAAAATATATTATATGTTAATATATTTAATTAATAATATAATATAATTATAATTATTTTATATTATTTATTAATATAATAATATTATAATTTTATTTAATTTTTTTAATTTTATTATTATATATATTTATATATAAAATATATTATATTTTAATATATTTAATAAATAATATAATATAATTATAATTCTTTTATATTATTTATTAATATAATAATATTATAATTTTATTTAATTTTTTTAATTTTATTATTATATATATATTTATATATAAAATATTATATATTTTAATATATTTAATAAATAATATAATATAATTATAATTATTTTATATTATTTATTAATATAATAATATTATAATTTTATTTAATTTTTTTATTTTTATTATTATATATATATTTATATATATATGAAATATATAAAATATTATTTTAATTATATTTCATATATAATAATTTATATAAAGTATATCTATATATAATAATTTATTTTAATAACATTTTATATAATAATTATATAGAATTTATGTTTTATTAATTATAATTAATTAACAATAATTAAAATAATTATAATTAATAAACAATATACTAATAAATATATTTTATTTCATAAATTTATTTTTATTACAACAATTTTATAAATATAATCAAAACATAATATGATCATATCAGTGCATAACAAAACAGTAATTACTTGCAAAATGAATTGTTTATAATACTCTGAAATAAAATACAAATATTCTATAGATATGTAAGATTAATTAATTATAAAATAAAAGTTAAGAAAATATTAGAATAAATTTTATAAACATAATAATGTGATAAATATGAATATTATTACTTTGAATTTATAGGGCAATCAAATTTCACAATTGTTGAATACAGGATCCAGTCAATACCAATCAAGTCAGTATGAAAGTGCAGTTGGTAGCCTGTTAGACCCTTCAGGGGGTCCTACAGGTTATACAAACCTATTCGATGCCCTTTCTTCGATATCTCGTTACGATGATCTCAAATGTGTTCCTAGAATACTTTGCGAGGTGACAAGTGGTGCTATACCAGGTGAATCAATTTACGGACGTGACATCAACTTGTTTAATAATCTTTTTCAAAAAAATATATTATCAAAGTTAGTAAGAAATATTTGTTTATAATAATTAATATAAATATATTCAATATTATTATTAATTTATTTCATTTGTTATAGATTATTGACGAAGTTTCATTTTATCGAATCATCACCAATATTTAATTTTGGAAAAGCTGCATTATTAGGATACACCAATAGAAATAATCCTAATCATTGTTATCAAGAGTATCCTAAATGTCCTAGGAATAATGATCAATTGATTCATTATCTTAATAATCATAATGGTGGATTTTTTAGATATTTTAATCAATTCAATCATGGAAATATTTATAACAAACCATATGTCGCACAAAGTAAGTATTTGTACACTGTAATCGTAAAAATAATTTATTATATATAATTAATTATATATAATATTTATTATATATTTTAATAAATAATTATTATGTTTATTAGATATTTTAATAAATTTAATTAAGGAGATAATATTTATAACAAACACTATTTCGCTCAAATTAACTATTGTGCTTTGTAATGCTAAAAATAATTTAATATATAATTAATTATATATAATATTTATTATATTTTTTAATAAATAATTATTATATTAATTATATATAATATTTATTATATATTTTAATAAATTAAGTTATGGTAATAATATTTATAACAAACCTTATGTTTCACTCAAAGTGAGTATTTGTACACTGTGATATTATAATAATTTAATATATAATTAATTATATATAATATTTACTATATTTTTTAATAAATAATTGTTATATTAATTATATATAATATTTATTATATATTTTAATAAATTAAGTTACGGTAATAATATTTATAACAAACCTTATGTCACTCAAAGTGACTATTGTGTTTTGTAATCCTAAAAATAATTTAATATATAATTAATTATATATAATATATATTATATTTTTTAATAAATAATTATTATATTAATTATATATAATATTTATTATATATTTTAATAAATTAAGTTATGGTAATAATATTTATAACAAACCTTATGTCATTCAAAGTGACTATTGTGTTTTGTAATCCTAAAAATAATTTAATATTTATAATTAATTCTATATATATATTTATTATATTATTAAATATTATTAATAAAAACATATTATATTATTTGATTATCCAAAAAGTTCGAGCAAATTTATACAAAATGATTCGAAACCAACACTTTGATTTTAATCAATTTTATAAATAATAAAAACAATAGTTAACTTGTACGAACTTTTTGATCAATCATTATATTAAATAATAAATATATTATAAATAATAATTTATTTTATAGGAAATAAGGAATACCTGTATCATAATCGTTTCCATAAAAACGAAGCACCATATCCACGATTTGATTATTCTGATAATTCGGATTTTTCTAATATGAAAAAACTTCAATTTGATAATGATAATAAGAAAGATATACAAAATTATGAACCACGAATAAGAAATGAAGTTAATCGTATTGTATTTCCTGACGATGATGAAGAATCCACTAAATTTGTTGACACTTCGAATAGATTGCCAAAAACGGTGTTTGATTTTGAAGGCATTCAAGATACTGACGATGTTCAGCAAGATGATTTTATTTTTTTCCCTAAGGTAATAAATAAAAAAAAATATAAAAAAAAATTGAATAATTGATTAAATTATTTACAATAATTTACATTTTTAGGACAAAACTAGGACTGAAAAATATGAAGAATCTAATCAGCTGTATAATTCGTTTCCACAATCCTCAGAACCTTCGTCGAGATCTTTCGTATTTCCAGATGATTGAAGTCAAATTTATTCGAAGTTTCATTTTCCAACAACATCTGAAAAATTTGTAAAGAGAAGATATATTGAAAAAAAAATTTTGAAATTAAATTTTGTAGTATAATAATAATCAACCAACCATACTTGAGAAATTTCAACAAGAACATAAACAATTGAGAAAATATTCATTTGAAGTATAATAATCAATAATTTATTTGATCATTTCTTTAAACTTTGTTGAATATTACAACAATTTTTGTTGAAATATTATGACAATAATGTTTGATAAATTTTGAATTAATTTCACTTTGGTTATTTGTTTCATTCATAACAAATTAATGTGTCTTATCAGATGAAACCCCAAAAGAATATAAAATTATTGTAAATATAACACGTACCATGTCAAAAGCTCTTTTTACCTGACTTGTCATTCATGTCATTTCATTTTGCTTGAACAAAATCAATCATTACATATAATTATTAATTATTGTAAATATAACAATTAAAACAAACTTGTGTGTGTGTGCTTTGTTCTATACTGCATTTTATATAATGCATCAATATTTTAATAGAAATATTCTTGTACAAAATTGAATTGTTTATAAACGTATATTTTCAGTGCATTAAATAAATATGTGTACCACCGGTGGTACACGTTAAACTTGTTCTTCAAACCACGTGTACCACCGGTGGTACACGTGACACGAAATGTGTTAACACTCCGTTTAATTTCACAATTTTTGTTGAAATATTACGTCAATAATGTTTGATCAATTTTGAATTAATTTAACGTTAATTATTTGTTTCACTCATAACAAATTAATATGTTTTATCAGATGATATTCAAAACAACATGAAATTATTGTAAATTTAATGATAAATTACTATAAATGTTATTATTTATTATACCTTTTAGATGTTAATGTTGATAAATGATGATTATCAATTAAATATACTTTCTTTTTGTATTTCTTATTTTAACAACACACACACACACACACACACACATTTATATATTTATCAAAAAAAAACAAGCATAAGTAAACGTAAGAGAAAGTATTTTTTCAATCGCCTGAAATTCGGCAGCCCGAATCACTCGACGATCATACGTTTTGAAGTAATCACGGGGAATTTGACCATAAACTATATAGAATTCTTACCAATATATATATTTTTTTTTTCAACACCATTTTTTTTTTACAATGAATTTAAAAATCCGAATTAAACACACCGTGGTCCCTTTAACTTTCGAAACATTAATAGAGAATTTTCGCAACAAGGTAGATTCATATACCAGTTGTACAAGTGTATCGATCCAATGTAGATAAATTTCTGGGAACAATAAAAGCTAAAGGAGATAAGAGAAACTAAAAGTTGTGTGTCACGGGTGATCGACACGTGCTTAGATTAAACGCGTTGCAATTAATAAAACGATGGAAAATCACACGAAGGATGAAATCAATCATTTTCTCAATCATTATTAAAAAAAAAAAAAAAAAAACAAATTTAACAAAACAACGAGTTTAATTGATGATCCAAATTTCGTATCAAACATTTTAAACTTAACAACTTTCACGTGACACACTCGTACTAATATAAATATCGAACATATTTAACACGTGTCTGACTCGTGATTAAATTTTCATTTGATTTTAATATAAATTATTATTATTATTATTATTATTAGAAATACATCTTTTGTTTATTAATTGAAGAAAAAAGAGTAAAATAAAAAATATGAGATTTTTCTATTGGTTGAGGTGGGTGGATAGGGGGACAGGGGGATAGGGGGGGGGGCGGTGTTACGAAGCGTGTAACGAATCCTTATACACGTTTCTCAACGTAGAAAATCACGCGGGCATTGGATGTATCAGAAGGGTAATTGTCTTTTACTGTCAGTTGCACCCTACTTAGCCCTGTCCAGGGCACACGCCCCTTAGGGCAACGATTCCATGTGCTGACCTCGTCCAGGACGATCTACGTCTCTTATTTCCCCTTCCTCCTCAGTAAGAAGGTTTCAACTGAACGTCGACACCCTTCATTGAAATTAAACGGCAGAAAGGATCAAATAATTCGATTTCATTCTTTAGTAATATATTTCTATTGGTTATAATGATTTATTTTATAATTGTTATTGTTATTAATTGGAATTAGGGGGGGCGAGGCGGGGAAAGTTTATTGAAGGAAATGGTTAAATATTGTTTTGTTTTATAATTATAGATAGAAATTATTAAAGTGTTGTAGTATGTAAATATTATAAGAGTTTGTTAAGTAATTGATATTATTATTACAAATAATATATAATATTATATTTTAAGATATATCAAATAATAATATTATTTTTATATAAAATATAATTAATATAAAATAATTTTAAATAATATATTAAATAATATTAATATATAAATAATATTATAATTAAATATAATATTATATTACCAAGAACACTTGTGTGCATGTGTGTGTGTGTGTGTGTGGTAAGAATATTTTAATAATTAATTACACACATAATATATACATATATAATAATTTATAAAATATGAATTATGAGTTAATAGTTAAATTAATTCTTGTAAATAATACATTTTTGTTTATTTATAGAAGAATTTGAAATATATATATATATATATGAATTATTTCAAATTTATAGAAAAACACTTGTGATAGAAATATTTCAATAATTAATTATACACAATATATAATACAATAATTTATAAAATATGATTTATATAAATTATTTAAAATCATATTAATCTTTTCAAGAATACATAATACAGAAGCAGAATATAATCGTGATAGAAAGCGACAAGCCATGAGTTTGCAACCAAGAGATCAATATACCCTTTTATCCAACCCATACCCCCATACCCTTCTTACTTTTTCTTACTTTCATCGCTTTGTATGATATATAGTATAACTCAAACCCTGTCAAATCCTTGTTCTATCAACAACGCTTTCTACAATGATATAACCAAGAAGAAAAAAGAATAAAGGAAGAAAAAGATAAAGATAAAGATAAAGATATCTTCATTTATCTTTTATCAACATCAGCATTGGCATAGATGTTCATAACTTTGAACAAGTACGACAAAAAACATAAAAGGCAGAAGAAAATGAGAAAGAACTATGATAAAAAAGAAAAAGGGAAAGGTGAGGGATAAGTGTCCCTACACTTCCCTCCTTAAGGGGAGGGGGAAGGATTGTCATTAGGAAGTAACCAAGATTCACATACCTGTCTATCCATCGTCACTCAACAACACGATTATCATCCATCTTTCATACTATCGAAGGGTGTTTCAATATTAAAAAGGATCCCGGTGGTTTCCTAAATTCGATTAGGTGAGTTTTAACCCACCTGCCTGTTAAACCCGAATAATTCTTTTTTTCTATCTCTTCTTTTTCTTTACCATAGGAAAAGATTCATTCACCTGGCATGTAACATTTTTCACGGGGATTAACTATCACTTTAACTTTGTGTGTCCTTCCCCACCATTATATATATATATATATACTAGGTTGTTCCTTTTCTTAGGATAAAAAGAGAGATAAATAGAGAGAAAGAGAGAGAGAGAGATAGTTAACAAGTGAATCTCCTTTGCATCGTATCCTCCAATTCTGTAGGATTTGTTTCGGCACTTGGGGTGTGGTAAGCCGACATGAGACCAACGCGTTCAACGGTGCTCCTAATAACGAGGAATTATCGTGACGATACAATGAGACCAAGGGAAAATCCTCTTTGATGTCTACCACGGAAAATAATACCTTGCTAATAGACAGAGATTACTCCAATGTACTATCTCTATCTCCCTCTCTCACTCTGTAACTTTCATTTAAGTTCAACTATCTTTCTCTAACTCATTTAATAATAGTACCCCTTGTCATTTTCTGCCTGTCTATCTTTAATGTTCGAGTCCTTTGATATATCTTGTTGTCAAGCCAATTATACGTACTAAATCAAAACTCTTCTTCTAATCATTTTCATAAATGTTACTATATTATTTATAGTTGATATTAATTTATTATTATTATTATTATATTATTATTGAAGATAATATTAGAAGAGACCTGAAAGAAATAGGATAAGGAGACCGCGAATGGAAGGATTGCGCTCAGGTACGGGAACAATGGTGGGATTTGGTATTTGCAGCAATGAACTTTCGAGTTTCTAATGCCAATTAATAATAATAATAATATTATTATTATTAGTTTTGTTGGAAAAGAAAATGTTATTATTTTTGTAATTTGTTTTTTATTTATTTAGATGATATGAGCCGTTTATTTTGAATGTGGCCTAACTCTCTTCGAGATATTGAAAGGTTTGCATTTTAATGCAATTAACAATATACTTACAAGTTACTAACGAGTTATACTACTTAAGTGTATTTAAAGGTGTTCAATTTATAGTTCTCATTAAAATAGTGGCAATTGTTAAATAAATAATAGACATTTTCTAATCACGAATGGAGTTAGGTCAAATTCGAAATAAACTTTTTTATCGTTTCATTAATCAGCAAATTGTCGTGTTACAAAATTTGAATGATTTTTAATATATTAGTAATAAATTGCATCAGAATGAAAAGATCATGTTAAAATGTAACTATTACGATAGTTAATTTAATTTTTTTGGAAAATTGAGTCAGACCAATTTCAAAATAAACGGCTTATCTTATCTTAATATATATAAATAACGTGTGACGTTGTTTGTCCGCAATGGACTCCTAAACTACTGAACCAATTTTAATCAAATTTTCCACACTGTATGCAGTTTCATTCAATTTGAAAGATAGGATAGTTTATATCTTAATTTATAATCGCAATATTATTTTATTGCAAAATTATTTGTTAAAAAGTCATGATTATCTCTGTTAGTTCGATAAGATTCTAACAGATGGTGGTATAAGGTAATTCGTTGACTTAAAGACGTGTGTATCGGACTGATTGTGAGCCATATATATATATATATATTCGATAAGTAATTTAAGATATAGAAAGTTCCTTTCCTCTTAGCAATTTCGAGTAAAGTATCATCGTATAGATAAGGGATAAAAAAGGGGGAAGTGGAAAATAGAAGAAATGGTTTAAAAAAAAGAAAAAAGAAAAAAGATGGGCTAGGATCCAAGGAGCAATACTTTGCTCGTGAAATACTACCTTCCAGGCCTTATTTAGCGATATATTTTCCCCGTGAATGCACGACAATGGCTCAATTTCTTGCCATTGAGATATATATATATATATATATATATATATATATATATATATATATATATATATAAGCTATAGATATATATATATGCACCACAAGAGAGGAATGCCCTTTTCTTCCAAGTGGACTTTTCAATTGGAAGCATCGAATCTTTGTCGTGCGAGTGGGAACACCCAATTCGACCGGACAAAAGAGATCTGACTGGGTCTGTTGAAAACTTCCTTTCTTCTTCTATTTCTCTCTTACTCTCTGAGAGAGTCTGAGGAATATATATATATGTATATATGTATATCTCTTTTTAGACGTCTAGCAAAGTTCGATCGACGAAATAATTTGGCGAGAATGAAAATTCATGTCCTTGGAAGGTCCGAATCTTGAAAAGGATATCACTCGATTCACTTATTGGATATCCTTGATCTAACTATGGTGGTCAATATGCTTCTAAAAATAAGTGGATATATTTTATTTCTTAATAAAAAAAAAAAAAAGAATAAAATTCCGCTAATGGCGTCAATCTAAACCTTAAATTGTTTTGCGACAAATCATAGAATAAAAAACTTGATTTAAAATCGCAACACTTTGAAAATTCAAAAACGTTTTATTTATAAAAAGTAGTCACAATCGGATTTCGGTGGAAAATGGGCTGATATAGAATTTAACATAGTGATTCAAAACAGTGTCTATTTTTTTTTTCACCTGATGCTGTCGTCATAATCCTGACGAAACCCTGACGCAACCCTGACGGTTATTGTGTGCGAACAACAAGATTGCTCTTTATTAGTGCATTAGCGAAATTTTTGTTGCGATGGCGTTAATACGTAAGTATCAATAAAAGTAATGGTCATGATTTTGTTGTTTGGTACACGAAAGAAAGAAAAATAAAATAAAATGAAATGAAATAAGAAAAATATTCAAGTAAAACAAAAGTTCCTGTCATTTTTTTTTTATATTAAATATTTCAAGAGTACATTTTTACAGAAAGACAAAAATTACAATTAACTATCTATAATTATTTAGATATATTAGTATTCGATATAAATATATATGGTATAATATATATATATATATATATAATAGTATTTGATTAAAAAATAAATAAATATATCAAATAAAATTGTAATAATTAAAATTAAATAAACTATCGTTTACAAAACATTAAAGTGTCTGTCAAACAATAAAGTGTAAATAAACTATCCTTTACAAAACATTATTAGTATTCCATATAAATATATATGGTATAATATATATATATAATAGTATTTATTTAAAAAATAAATAAATATATAAAATAAAATTTTATTAATTAAAATTAAATAAACTATCGTTTACAAAACATTAAAGTGTCTGTCAAACAATAAAGTGTAAATAAACTATCCTTTACAAAACATTATTAGTATTCGATATAAATATATAGGGTATAATATATATATATAATAGTATTTATTTAAAAAATAAATAAAAATATAAAATAAAACCTAAATAATTAAAATTAAATAAACTATCGTTTACAAGACATTAAAGTGTCATCTTTTATTATAACAAATACTATTCGTTATTTTAATTTTAATGATAATTTATTTCTATTAATTTAATACGTAAAGTTTTGACACTTGTCATATACTATAATAAAACTATTATTTATTCTACATAATATTCAAATAATAATATAAATAATTACTTTATATAATAGATAAATAATATTAATTATGAAATCATTTGTTCATTAAATTTTAATTCGACAGAATAAACAATCTACGAATGAATTACGTAGAATAATTTAACGCGTTTTAATGAAAACAAAATATAATTCAAGATTGGTCAAAGATACGAAGAAAAGGATGGATATACACAATTATAATAATATATCTGTGCTTAGACGTAATAATTAAAAGGTGTTAATTAACGTAGCAGTAGCATACGATCGATATCTCAATTGTTTATGTTCGATTCGGCGCACGCGAGAAGATAATCTTCCCTTTAATCCTCTACCATATTCTCTTGGGTTCATGCTAGTTAACTTCCTTTGAAACTTACATAAATATATTATACAATATACATATACATATACATATACATATATACATCTATATAATAAATAGAAAGGATTATTTCTAATAGTTCTATCAAATCTGATAATTAAAGGTTATTACAAGATGTATTAATAAATTCAATTAATTATATAATAATATTAAAGTATCGGATAAAAATGAAATTTAAATCTTACTAAACACATTTCTTGTTAATTCAAATATTATTAATTTAATTATTAATTAATTCACAATTGATGTATCAATAAATTAGGTCACAAGCAACAGGCATAATATAACCCAAAAAAGTAAATTTAGATATCAGAATATAATAAAATAAAAATATAATAATATAATATATAATATAAAATATTATATATATTTAATATTAATTTTTACAATTAAATTAATATTAATAAAATATATTAATTATAAATATAATAAAAAAAATATTCAATATTAATTTAAAATTAATTTAATATTAAAATATAAAATATAAATTAGAATTATAATATAAATATAATAATAAAATAAATATTATATAATTACTAAATGAGGTATATTGTTTAATGTTGTTCATATTGTTTTATATTGTTTTTATATTGTTAATATTAATATCTAATATTATATTAGGGCATAATTAGAATTAAGTATATTGTCAAGGGGAACGAACATGTAGGGGGGTGGCCTTCGGGGTAAACACCCTTAAGGGGTATACCTGAAAAATAAACTTCTTCTTCTTCTCATAAAATAAATATAAATAATACTATTAACAAGTATATAAAAATAAATTTAAAAATATATTGTAATATATATAATATATTAATTTTTTTTTTTCATCATTATATATTATATATTCATACCATTACTTTATTATATTAAATATATTAATACCTTTGTATTATAAATAATAAATGTATATAATACTAATCAACATATTAAACTAATTTACTTTTCACAAATGAACCCTAAACGTTTGAACAACGTTAACACGCCAGAAAATTGGAATGTATTAGGGAACGGAAACGAAGTGGCAAAGAGGGGTTGATTGAAACAAGAATCGTATATATACATATATATGTATATGTATATGTATATATATATATATATATATATGTATGATAGAGGATAACACAAGAGAAAGAAATTCGAAACGAGTAATCGTGTTCGATGAGAACCAAAAACCCATGAAAAAGAGTAAGAGAAGGAGGAAGGACGGAAGGAAGGAAGGAAGTTACGGTAGTCGAAACGGCAGCGTGCAAGGCTTTTTCTAAAGACCGCTAATTCGGTTTCGAAGGACCGATTTCTGTCGAGCCACTGACAGCGAGAGGCGTATAATTATAGCACTTTTTAAATGGCGGGCAGTACCTTTGCCACGCGTCTCTCTATTATGATGCATGGGAGTCGAATTTCGAACCCCCATATATATATATATATATATACACCAGTATGTATATACCAGCAAACTGAACTCCTATATTTGTATGTATAATCATATATGTGTGCATATAGATATATATATGTAAATATGTATATGTGAACGAAAGAGGTTGAGAATGAGAGAGAGAGAATGAGAGAGAGAGAGAGAGAGAGAGAGAGAGAGAGAAAGAGAAGGAAAGGGAAAGGGAAAGAACACGTATACCGCAACCGACCCCACAACGTATTGTCGGCTTAATAATACGTCGAGCAGGGCTATGCCACTACGTATATACGCTACTGACACCATATAATCACATCTCGACGTACCTTCTGGCAATGATTCATACGCGTTACGAATATCAAATACTCGGAAAGTGAGAGCGAGCAAATATCACGACGACGTCTCAAAACCCGTTCTAAATCGTCAGGATTATATGCATATAAGTGGTGAATAACTTATTCCAAAATTATTATTATTATTATTATTATTATTATTATTATATTGATCATTTTCTTCTTCTTTCTTTCTAATTGATTTTCCAAACGAGTTACATTAATGTAATATATGATATAATTATAATATAATTCAAATGAATCCTATATTTTAAAAGTGGTATTAGTACAGTTTAAAAGAAAAAAAAAAAAAAAAGAGATATCCCGTTATTTATGCTTAATTTAATGTAAACTTTTTATGAATAACTAATTGGTAGTAGTAATATTTCATTTCTTAAAAAATGCCCAGGTTTTGTACAATTTTAAATATGTCGGTAAAAGAAATTGAGTAATCATTGATATGAAAACCTGAAAAAGTGGACTTACATCACTTTCAAAAATTACGGTCCAATTGTATTATTCTAAATAGTATAATTTATTATACTATATATTATTATATATAGAGTATTATTATTATTATTATTATTATTATTGTATAATAATATATAATAATAATAAAATATAATAATATAAAAATATATATATATAATAATAAAAAGTATAGTATATATTATTATATATAAATAAAACAACAAATATTTGAGAAGAAATATTTTATATCTAATATTTAATTTGTTCTTCTAACAAATTAATATATTTTAACTATAAATATAATTTATTCGTGTTAATTTTTATATTTAAAGTTTTTATTATTATTTTTTTTTTTTTTTAATAATAATAATTTAAATTAAATACTAAGAATGTGTGTGTGTTTATGTGTGATTTGATCATAGGTCATTTTTTTTTTTATTTTTCGTTGTAGTATAAAATTAATCAAAATTTTATAGATAATTATTTGAAAATAAAGTTTGAACGAACTTTTCGTTTACTCAAGTTAATTTACAATTGTGTGTACTTAATTTTCTATTAAAAAATTTAATTCATTGACATGAAAAATGTAGTAGAAAGAAAGAAAAAACGACGAGTGGTAGTATCGATTACCTAAAAATAAGAATAAAATACCTTCTCACCCTTCCTTTCTCTCTTTCTCTCATTTTTTTTCTTTTTTTTTTTTTTTAACTCGATAAAAAAGGATCGAGTGATGAACTACTCTGCTCCGCCTTATTCAACAAGCTCGGTTTTCAAATCGTTTCATAAATAAAAGCATCGGAGCAATGGTTCTGGTTGAACCAACGTCAGTCAGCCACGTTGATTGCGGCATTGATGACACGTGTCGAGGATCAATCGACAGACGCGTGTCAGTATTTTCGTATCATCGCCCAAAAAGGTTCCTCTTTACCTCCTCCCCCTCCCCCCTCAGTTCCCCCTTCCCCTTCCCCTTCCCCCCTCTCCTCATCCTCCTCTTTCTCCTCGTATTCTTCTTCTTTTTTTTTCTTTTCCTTTTGACTCTTCGGTGATTTATTCTTCATCTCTTTCTATTTCATGAACACGAAAAAATTCAACAAACACCCTGTGTGTATTACAAAGATAGGTTTTATTTTTTTTTATTTTTTTTATTTTCAAACGATGCTTTAATGCCCTTCGGATTAGGGATTACTACTATCATTCGGTTAGGACCAACCAACGAACCAACCAACCAACCTTTAGGATTTTCCTTCGAGATTATTGAGAATAAAAAGGCACGAGAGACACTTCGATCGTCCTTCGATCATAAGGGATTTGGAATTTTTAATTAAAAGTGTCACGGACCTTTAAGCTAGAAAAATTTGATTTTTTTTTTTTTTTTTTTTAATATTATACTCTATAAGATTTATTCAGAATTTTGTTCAATGATATTTTTACATATTTTATATAATAATATTATATTATTTTATTTTCTCAAGAAATATAATTTAAAAATTATTATAAATAATTTATAATTAAAATATATAATTAAATTATATATATATATATATTGTGTATTATACAAAAGGTGTTTCTTATTATGAATAAATCGTTAATAAAAAAAAAATTAAATATTAATTTAAAATTTGTATTATTAAAATAATAATAATAAAAATAATTTGTATGAAATAATTGAAAAAAAAAGAAAAGTAATAAGAAAAAAAAATAATAAATAAAAAAAAGAACAAATGGAATAATTTATTAGTATTATATTTTGAATTATATTGAAAGATAGATTATAAAATCGGACACCCTGTATACTCGAAAGGGAGAGCTTTCCAAGTATCGACTACTTCTCGGAAAGTGTCAGCTCGCCTTGGTAATTCCCTTTTCTACGTTAGGATAATCTTCCTCTCGACGGATTTACGACGTCAAATGCAGTAGTTGGCGAAAGGAGAAAGAAGTGGATATATACCTCGTCTTTTCAAGATTTTGCACGATGTCAAGGCCGTTGAAATTTTCATCGCTTTCGATGCTTAACATAGTATAACGTTGAAGGGGATGTGCATTTTTCTTTCTTTTTTTTTTCTTTTTTTTTTTTTTTTGCTTTATCAAATTTTATTACGAAAATTTGATTCTTGAAATACCTTGAATTAAAATAAAACTTGAACTAAGTGGTAGTAGTAGTAGTAGTTTGATAAGATGTTATTTTTTCTTACTTCCTCATTCTATTTTCATTTTATTTTCTTTCTTCTTCTTCTTCTTATTCTTATTCTTCTTCTTCTTCTTATGCTGAAGAGAAGAAGTGGAAAAATATACTTCTCGTCACCGTAAATTGATCTTAATGGTGGTCGATGAAAGACAATTTACGAATGTACCGTACATAAGCTCGTGAATAACAACAAGAATAAAATAAAACAAAATTATTATTTAAATGATTAACCATAAGAGATTTTAAAATCATCGTTACGATTAATTGTATTGTAATATTGGTTCAACTAATTCACGTAAACTTGTTTTCTTTTTTCTTCTAATATTTTCAATAAGAATATTTTTATACAGAAGAAAATTAGATTATTATTATTATTCAACATTTAAATTACTTTATACAGAATTTTATTCTTAATATATATTATAGTATTCATTGGTATTATTGGTATATATATATATATTACATTATATTATATTAGTATATTTTATTAAATATTATATTATACTGTAAAAATATTATATATTATATTATTATAAAATCTCTTATTTATTTATTTATATATATTATATTATAGTAGTATATTATATAGAATATTATATTATATTAATATATTATATTAATTTATATACTATATATTATAATATAGTATATTTTATTATATTATATTATATTATAAAAATAAATATAGGAATATATTTTATATTTTTTATTTAATATTATTTATTTATTTATTTATTTTTATATATTATATTATAGTAGTATATTATATTAAATATTATATTATATTAATATATTATATTAATTTATATACTATATATTATATTATAGTAGTATATTATATTAAATATTATATTATATTAATATATTATATTAATTTATATACTATATATTATAATATAGTATATTTTATTATATTATACTATATTTTAAAAATAAATATAGGAAAATATTCTATATTTTTTATTTAATATTATTTATTTATTTTTTTATTTATTTATTTATTTTTATATATTATATTATAGTAGTATATTATATTAAATATTATATTATATTATATTTTATTATATTAATTTATATACTATACATTATATTATAGTAGTATATTATATTAAATATTATATTATATTAATATATTATATTAATTTATATACTACATATTATATTATAGTAGTATATTATATTAAATATTATATTATATTAATATATTATATTAATTTATATACTATATATTATAATATAGTATATTTTATTATATTATATTATATTATAAAAATAAATTTAGTAAAATATTTAATATTTATTATATAATATAATATATTTATTTATTATTTATATCAAAGGCAAATAATATAAAAAGATATATAAGAAATGATAGAAAGATTTTCGTAATGCAAATGTTTCATAAGTGATGGTAGTTTCGCGAATACTCATGGATGCTGGTCAATATTATCTTCTTCATAGAACATTATTTAAAAAAGAGAGAGAGAGAGAGAGAGAGAGAGAGAGAACTAGACGTTTTAGGGTTTGCTCGATTAGACGGTCGTTCCACTTGGACGAACTAATTTGTCTTGGAGGACTACTTCGATGAGTGGCTCAACCCAGATTGTACAGGCTACTTTCGTGGATCTTCTTACAGCTTGTCAAAGAGACAAATCTATTTATTTACCATTCAATCAAGTAGTAACCAAATCAAAACTTCAACTAATCTACCAACCGATCATCCATTTTTCTCCCATTCATACTTTCATCCCACATAGATTCATATTGAACAAAAAAAAAAAAAAAAGAATAAATTATCTATGAGATAACTAAGCTTGACGAGTCTACTCGTCATGAAAATGTTACTGAATTTGATATCGTGACGACTAGAACATTCATGCATAAAAAGTAATAACCATTGGCTATTTAATTTTATACTGCAACCAAGAACAACAAAAAATCAATAAATAAATAAATTATCAATCATCAAACCTTTCTTAGTATTCAACTGAAATTATTATTAAAAAAAAAAAAAAAAAACAATTAGAAACTTTCAATTGCAGTGGTGAATAAACGAGCATAACATACTCCGCCCTTTCTTGCACTATCATCTTCCTTATACCAAAGTTATCCTTTTTGTCACGGTAATTAATATCACTTCATAACCACGGGCAGTCTCGAGCAACGGCATAAATTCAACCGGTCGAATAATTTCAAACATAATTCAACCCTTTTAGCCATAACTCACCCAACTCACGTCTTCGATCCTTCTCGCTATCTATCTCTCTCTCTCTCTCTCTCTCTCTTACTCTATCTCTTTCTATCTTTCTATCTTTCTCTTGGGTTTTAAATTGGCAACAGAGAGAGTATAGCAAAGCAACTCGCGAAAATGACTCGCGGCTATGCTAACGATACACTGATGCAAATATATTCGGAGGCGTGAACCGTGTCACGGGAATACACGAACTCGAACGGGAACCTTTTGCCGACTTTTCTCATTCGAAAAACGCATCCTCCCTTTTCCCTTCCGACGACTCAACCTGGGACTGTCAGTCCAATGACCCCTTCCTTCCTTCCTTCCTTCCTTCTTTCCTTCCTTTCTTCATTCCCCTTCTCACCCGTTCATCTTTTTATCCGAATGATTAAACCTTTTTCTGTTAAGCAATTACGAAATTTAACTTTTATTTAAATTAATTATTAATTGAAATAATATCAATTTAATTGATATTTATTTATTAAAACATATTTTAATATGTTTAATTAGAAATATGTTATATATATATATATATAATATGTTTTATTATTATATTAATGTTTATTTAGAAATATGTTAATATTAAATTATATTTTATAGGTATAATAATAATAATAATAAATATTTATATTATATTTAATTAAAAATATAATAATAATAATATAAATATTATTATATTATTATATTATAAAAAAGGCCACGTGCAGCAAAACGAAATGTTGAACGTCAGTCATTGGTGTCTGACATGGCCCGAACCAAAGTTCAGTGTCAGTCATTAATGACTGACGTAGCTCTCAACTTGTTCAAAAGTGATAATTCAAATGTAAAAGAATGAGTTTCTTATATATATATATATATCTTTTGTCTTTATTTAACTAACGTTGATCTTACAATAAGATTATTATTAATCTTACGTTAGATCGCAGTAATGGGTCAGCACACATTATTTTCTGTATAAGTCATGAATCAAATGACTATAGACAATTCCCACGTGGTTAGTAGGAGTAGTAGCAATGACCCGATACGATGTCAATGCGGACATTTAATCAGTAAGTAAAGTAGACCGAATAAACGTTCTCAACGTCTTTGGGTGATCTCACAAACGTGTTTCCCTCTACGTCATCCAAGGTAAATTAGAGAGAGAGAGAGAGAGAGAGAAGAAAATAGTCAGAGTAATACGTATGAGTATAAATAAATAGATTTAAACATATATCTATATGTATATATGATGTATAAATCGTAACGTGTGTGTTATATTTAAATATTAGTACATAACTTATATGTGTATATGAAATGTTACATATATGTGCGTGTGTATGTGTGTGTAACATATATGATGCGTATGATGTGCACAAGTGTTATATATGTATATATATGTGTGTGTATATTTATGTAATGCAGAAGCAAACAAGAACATACACAAAGAAATAAGTAAATATAGAGACACACATATACACACAGTCACACATGTATTGAAGGATATACATACGTTCGTCTTTCCACACGAGGCGTCAGTGGTCGCTGTTTCTGAGTTAGGTCGTATCGCTAGACAGCCTGTCGCCGGAGCTTTATCGGTGTTTCTTTTTATTTTTATTTTTTTTTTATTTTTCTTTCTCTGTCTCTCTTTCTGTTGCTTACTCACTCTAACCAATGCCACTGCTATCGGTTGGTAACCAACCGGCAAGTACGATAATGCGATACGTTTCTTTCTTTCTCTATCTTTCTCTCGTTCTCTTTCTCTGTGCATTTTTGATTTCAATCAGGTACCCCTCCCTTCCCGCCCCCCCGTTTCCCCCTTCGATTATGAAATTTTCTTTTTTAGCTTTTTTGAAATATCTTTGCCATTGATTTTTTCTTTTATATTGTTTTTATTTTTGGTAAGTATAAATATTCGATATTTAATGATAAATAATTTATATATATATATATATATAATTAATTTGTTATTTTAGTAATATAAATTGTATTATATATTATATAATAAATTTTAAATTATAATATTAATTATATTTATTAATTTATTTATTATTGAATTAATATAAATTTATATTATATATTAATTTATAAATTTTAATAATAATATTAATATGTAATATATTAGATATTATTAATTAGTATATATAATTAATTATAAATACATATTATATTATTATATAAAATTATACAAATTGTTTAACAATAATAATAATTATATATATATATATATATATATATATATATATATATATATATATATATATATATAATTTAAAAATAATACGAATATATGCATAAATATATTTCTTATCATTCAAATGTAATATCTAATTTATTATTATTATAAATATTATAATTTAGATGAATATAAAAAAAAAACATATTTAAAAAATTTGTTATCCCTTTCTTAACACGTCAATTATAACAGGTGTTTGTACTAAATATAACAAATAAAAAACCTATTGTTTAAAAATAACGATTGGATGACGAAATCTTACGAAATCATAAGAAATCTTATGAAATTCGTGCGTAATTATCTTCAACATTACTTTTTTCATTTTTATATTCTATTTTTTTATATTCTTTCAAGTTCCTTCAATATAAAAAAAAAAAAAATCTATATTTATATATATATATATATATATAATCAAGAAGACTGTATTATACATAAATGAAATTGATCGATACAAGCTTGTTGAAGTATCAAAAAAAAAAAAAAAAAAAAAAAAAAAAAGAAAACTGTTATCAAAAAGCTTTTTTTTTTTGATAAACTTGATTGTCCTGATTGTGTGGCATATATAAACCCGTATTGTGTTCTACATTATTATTTTTCAGGGACGAGATGAAAAACATTATTGTTTGCTATAGAAATAGATAGATAGATAGAAGAGACGACACAACGAAGTGAGAAAGTGAGAAAAACTTGCAAACCCATACACATACACATCAACATACACTGATTTTAACATTGTACGCATATGACTCATAATTATATATCGTTTTATCGCGTTCACGGAAGTTCTCTGCTACGTGCATTCCTTTATTCGAAGTCACCCAGAAGATTATCGTTCCCTCATACCTTCTCATAACGATCCACGTAATTTTGATTCTATTTCTTTTTTCTTTTTACTCTTTTTCTTCTCTCTCTCTCACACTCTCTTTCTCTCTCTCTCACACTCTCACATTCTGTTTCGTCTTCGTCATCTGGTTTGCAACGTTTACAAAATCAAATAAGACAAAGAAAAGAAAACAGGAATACAAAAATAAAGAAATAACAGCAAAAGTGTGGGGAGGATTGAAAGGGCAGGTGATTTGTTTAAACAAAAAAAAAAAATGAAAAAAATGATCCTCTTTTAAATCTCGCAAATAGTACAAGTAGATATATATATATATATATATATACATAAGTTTCGTAATTACTCGATAAGAATAATAAATGGATAATATAATATATAATAAAAAATAATAATAATTTATTTATATAATTTAATTATTATAATTTATATAATTAAATATGTATAATTTATTAATTATAATAATATAGTAATATGAATTTAATTAAATAATATTAAGTATCTATTTTAATTTATATTAATATAATGTATATAATATAATATAAATTTTTTTTATTATTATTACTTATTATTAATATAATATATATATTATTTATTTATTTATTTATTTATTTATTTATTATACCAGAAAAAAAATAATTAACATAGTAATAACAAGGTTAATACATAGTAAATCCTACAAGAGGTAAACATAGTTACCTTACCTGTACATAGGTTGTGGTACATACTAAAATTACTAATACTTAAAACTAAGAAATATAAATAAATTGAAATAACATTATATTAACTTTAAAATATAATAAAATAATATTTTATATAATTAAATATATTTTTAATTATAATGTATTACATTATATATAATAATAAATATAATAAAGGGATTAAAATAAAACAAAGAAATCAGAAATACCAAAATAAAGAAGTTACAGTAAAAGTAAGGGGAGGATTGGAGAGGCAGGTGGTTTGTTTAAACAAAAACAAAAATGATTCTCTTTTAAATCTCGCAAATAGTGCAATATATATATATATATATATATATAAGTTTCGTAACTACTCGGTAAGAATAATAAACGGTTAGAAGGGAATCGGTTCAAAGTAGTTAAAGCAATAAAAATCGTCAAGAAACGATTTTCTACGTCGCAATTTGTCGATCTACGAAAGAAAAAAAAAGAAAAAAAGAAAGAAAAATAAAAAGAAAAATAAAAAGGGGATCAAAGTTTTCCAAGGTAATCTCGTTATGTGTTTATCTTTTTTCTTTTTTTAAAGAAACTTAGTCAGCTGATTTAAAGGAAGGAAGGAAGGAAGGAAGGAAGAAAGGAAAAAAGGAAAAGAAAAAAGAAAACAAAGTATTTTTACTGTTGTTCGATCTAATCACGTATTCTATTTTTATTTATTTTTTTTCTATTTGTTTTTTTTATTTTTATTTTTTATGTTCAAACGAAGAAGGGACGACTCTTATCGAAATGACCAAGTTTTCATTTTTTTGTTTATTCTTTCATTGCATTTATTTAAAGAAATTCAAATAATTTAGTTAAATTTTTTTGTTAAATTAATATATTTTATTTAATAATAATATATATATATATATATATATACTTAATATAAATAAAAATATAAATCTATTTATTATAATAATAAAAATTTAATTAAATAATATTAAGTATTTATTTTCATTTACATTATAATATAAATTAATATAATATTAAATAAAATATATTAAATTTAATTAAATAAAATATAAATTAAATAAATTAAATATAAATTAAATTAAATAAATTAAGTTTAATTTATTATATATATATTATAATTTTATATTATAACTTATTAATTATATATTTTTAATAAATTTAAAATATATATTAAAATATTAGTTAAAAAGTATAAATTTACATTAAGGGGACCTTCTACTCTGAGCACCTAAAAAAAAGGCTATTTTCGCGAATTTTTTCCAAGAAAACTATAAAAGATATCGATCTAAAAGTTGTTGGGTTTGTTAAATTGAGTCTTAAACTATATAAATGAATTTTTATTTTTTCATTTTAATTAATTTTTTATTGCAAAAACAGTAGTATAAAAAAACACCTTAAAACTTTAGTGCTTTGGTAGCTCCATCAGAACTTGAGAATGGCTTACCTGAAACATAAAAGTAAAATGGTTTTATATTCTGCATGACTTCAGCTACAAAGTGACAGTTTTATATAAAAATTTTATCAATAAATAAAAAAATGGTGGACAAATTACAAAAAAAACGTAAATTTGACCTTTTTTTTATTGTTTTTGACTAAAAATAAATAGTAAAAATTAAAATATAAGATTTATTATCGGCCCATTACCGGCATTTATTATCGGCCCATTACCGGCATTTATTATCGGCCCATTACCGGCATTTATTATCGGCCCATTACCGGCATTTATTACTGGCCCATTACCGGCATTTATTATCGGCCCATTACCGGCATTTATTATTGGCCCATTACCGGCATTTATTACTGGCCCATTACCGGCATTTATTACTGGCCCATTACCGGCATTTATTACTGGCCCATTACCGGCATTTATTACTGGCCCATTACCGGCATTTATTATCGGCCCATTACCGGCATTTATTACTGGCCCATTACCGGCATTTATTACTGGCCCATTACCGGCATTTATTATCGGCCCA
This sequence comes from Polistes dominula, assembly GCF_049000335.1. Taxonomy (NCBI): domain Eukaryota; kingdom Metazoa; phylum Arthropoda; class Insecta; order Hymenoptera; family Vespidae; genus Polistes; species Polistes dominula. The sequence continues at coordinate 1,745,174 of NW_028300968.1, read as the reverse complement.
TTACCGGCATTTATTACTGGCCCATTACCGGCATTTATTACTAACCCATTACCGGCATTTATTATCGGCCCATTACCGGCATTTAATACTGGCCCATTACCGGCATTTAATACTGGCCCATTACCGGCATTTATTATCGGCCCATTACCGGCATTTATTATCGGCCCATTACCGGCATTTATTATCGGCCCATTACCGGCATTTATTATCGGCCCATTACCGGCCTTTATTACTGGCCCATTAATAAAATTTATTATCGGCCCATTAATAAAATTTATTATCGGCCCATTAATGGTAGTTGATCATTGGCCGATTAATGGTAGTTGATCATCGGCCGATTAATGGTAGTTCATCATTGGCCGATTAGTGGGCCCAGCAATGGGCCACGTATTATTCAAATTATTAGCCCATTAACATCATCATAATTTAATAATCTATATATCATCATTTTCAAACAGTTATATATTTCTCTATGTCTGATCCCCCGAAAAATATACCTGACAATACGAAGGATTATACAGATTACAATAAAAAAAACTGCTTGAATAAACAATGAAAGAGAAAGGGATTGAACAAGATAAGAGTCGTCCGTGCGCGCCGAACGCTCAGGAAAGCAGTCCGAGGTAGTTACGTTCAGGCACCAAAAATGTAGTTAGAGACATCGGATCTTTTTGAAATTTTAACACAATATTTCTACATATATATACATTCGAAAAATGATAAAAAAAAAAAATAAATTTTTTTAAATTGCAGAGTAGAAGGTCCCCTTAATAGTTTTAATTTGTAAATTTATAATATAGTTTTAATATTAATAGTATTAACAGTATTTATATTTAATTTATATAATAGTATATAACATAAATATTATATAACATAAATTTATAATTAATTATTATAACTAATAATTATAATTATACTACATACGTATACTTAACATATACGTATACTTACCTACATATATTAAAATATATTAAAATAAAATGATTACACCTTTCTTTAACGATCACTTGTTACCTTCTATTTATTCTAATCAACTTGATGATATACTAGAAAAAAAAAACTACTACTACTACTTACAATTAAGTATTGTCTATTGCAAAAAAAAAAAAACCAAACAAAACAAAAAATAAATTCTACGATGACAACCTATAACGAGAAGGTGAACGCAATACTTTAACTGGAATCAACACGAACGTATGTTCTCATTTTCCTTTTATTTTATTCCTTTGTCTACGGTGCGAACCGATAAAAAAAAATCACACGGCGATTACTAAAATCGATTTTAAAGTCAGTGACACGTTAAACTCTCAACGATTAAAAAAAAAAAAAAAAAAAAATAACTCGATGTACGCGAGCCAATCTAAAAATAAATTTTCTTGCAATTTTTTTTCTTTTTTTTCTTTTTTCTTTTTTTTTTTTTTTTTATTATCGTAGATCGACGAACCCGTTATTTATTCCATGTGCCGGATATTACTCGTTCGTAACTAATGTGCTTTTTATTCCTATCTCTTTCTTTCTTTCTTTCATTTGCTTCTTCTTATTCTCTTCCTCTTCTTCTTCTTCTTCTTCTTCTTTAATTTCTTTTATTTTCTATTTGCAATAAATGACTTTGTATCGATGTGTGAGCAATAATCAAATTGCAACTTCGATCCTCAAACCTCAAACTATTCAAATCTTCGATGATGATGATGATGATGATAATGATGATGATGATGATGATGATGATGATAATTCTGTCTTACGATAAATCATAAATAATAAAGAAAATAAGATGACTTTTTATTGAAAAGAGAAGATAATATCATTACGTCAAAGAATAATCTTAAAATCTATATTGTGATTGGATCTAATCGATTAATTGTATATTCAATCTGTCGATAAAAATGATAATGTATCTGTAATATATTTTTTAAGATTATTTTTCAAGATATTTTTATGATATTAGTTAACATATATTTTTTTTTAAGATAGGTGTAATGATTGATGTGGTTTAAGGGTTGTTTTATCTTTTTTTAGGGAATTTATTATTACATTTAACTAAAGTAAAAATATATATATATATATATATATATATAATATAATAATATAAAATATATAATAATAAGAATATAATATAATATAGTAATATAATAATAATAATAATAATAATAATAATAATAATAATAATAATAATAATAATAATAAAATAATAAAAATAAAATATATATATAGAACAAGTTAACTATGAATTTCATTGGTTAGTGTATGATAACTATTCGAATAGAAATTTTTGTTTTATTTATATTTTCTTGTTCTAAAAAAAAAAAAATGAATATTATAATATATATATATATATATATATATATATATATATATATATTATACATAATATAAGGTATTTATTTTTATTTAAATTAATATATTATAATTATTATATATATATATATATATATAATTTTGTTTTAACGTGACAATTTGAAAATGATGATTATAAAAATTATTTAAAAAGAATTATTTGAATGAATCAATGTAAAGGTGAATCGAATTACTCTGAAAGAAAGAAACAATAGGACTAAAGTGTTGACAAAAGGATGACGTGTGTCAAACGTTTGGGAAGGGGAAAGGGCGTCAGTGTTCATGGTTAGCCCTTTTATCAATCTACCTTTGGTTTCGCATGAAATATGCGAACCGTCACCTTTTGTGTTCAAGGGATAAGCGACCAACCGAGAATTGCATATAGGCGAATTTGATTATGCAAGAGCACGTGAAGATAACCATCATCCTACTAACACATTCATAATCTATTCTATATATATATATATATATATATTTTCTATGGATTAATATACCTAACCTATATATATATATATACTCGCGACAATTCGCGAGAACTCGATTGGAAAATGATCGGTTCGACGATTTAGAATCGCTCCCAATGGTGAAATTAATTGTACGTAATCGTTTATTATCGATTCAAAAAACATGATTCAGAAAAAGAATTTATTAATACTTTCACGATGAAGTGTACGATGTCGTGGGAATGCAATTCAACTGGAAATTTTTTATGACTTACCAACATAATCAATTAATATTCATAAATATGATTTTTACATCCAATTTTGTTTTTTTCTTTTCTTATGATATTTATTATATTCAACATTTTTCTTCTTTGTAATTGATTTATTATTTATTAATATAAATAAAAACAAATTAAATATATTTATATTATCTTACCATTAGATTCTATTTCATAGAAACTAATTTCTATATATATAATTAATGTATATTATTATATATTCATATATTATAAGTATATATTATTCTATAATATATATATATTTATTTTATTATATTTTTTATTATATTTTTTTATAATAAATTACATATGTTTATTATATATTAATAAAATTTATATTATTATATATTTTTATTATATATTTACATTATTATATAATATAATAATAACAAAAATATATATATATATATATATATATATATATATATATATATAATAATAAATTGTAATAATATATTATTATAATTAACAATAAATTCTATATATATTTTATAATATATATAATAATATTATTTTATATTAATTTATATTATTATATATTTAAATTAGTATATAGTATAATATAATAAAATATATATATTATAATATAAATTTTATATTATATATATCTATATATATATAATATATAATATATAATATATATATAGATATAATAATAATACTATTTTTAAGACTATTTATAATTAAACTATTTTATACATAAACAAATATTATAATATAATAATATTTTGTCAAACATTGATATAACTAAATTTACCTTTGATTGCAGGTAGATATATACAAACCAAAGTTATTTTGAAAGGAAACATGGAAAAAAATAAAACGCATCGTTGTATTCTCGATTGGTCCATCAAAGCCAAGAGGAAACGCAGCTGCAACAGCTTCCAAAATATGACGCGTGGATGATCGCGTAAAAAGCTTCACGTTGATGGTCCAGGACAAGGACGAGGCGTGAATTTCAAAATGATAGAGAAAGAGAGGAATGATAAAACAGGATATGGGAAAGCTGTAGAAAAGGATGGAAAAAGGGAAGTAAGTGGGGGATGATGGTTGGGGGTTAGGGGGAAAGGGGCGTTGGCGGGGGCGGGGGTGGTGGTTGAGATCAAACTGGTTCGCGAATGTATGCAAATAGAAATGTAATCTGGTGTCAGCGGCGCGACCAATAATGTCAATCAAACGCACTGGTGGCCGAAAGCCAACAATGGGGAATTGGCGAGGGAGTATATGGCCCAGAGCGAATATGCAGTATGTAAATGTTGTCATATCAATGGGGATCTGCATATGGATGCAACGCGGCAGATATACCACGGCTAGTTGGTGACACGCGTGCTTTGGCGACATGTGCACTTGGTTTAACCTGTTCTCTCCCACCACCCACTTTCCAAGGCCACTATCCACCTCCTCCTCCTTCTCCACCTCCTCCTCCTCCACCTCCTTCTCCTCCTATCGATTCCAATACTGCATCGTCATGGTTCTATATTTTTTTTTTTTTTATGTTTACCATTTAACTATGGTACTTTTTGTGTATATCATAAATATGGTATTGTTATGTGTTAAATATGAAAATGGTATGTGGTTATGGTTTTGTGTGTGTGTATGTGTGTATATTGTAGATATATAGATAGATGTATATATGATATTGTGTACATGTATGATATACAGAATATCATATGGATATATTATAGGTAACATATATAACATTGTTATATGTGTATGGTATATTTTCGTATTTAACACATATAACAATGTTATATATTAAATAGTTAAATACAAAAATGATATATTGTTATGGTATTATTTTTGTGTATAACGTATATATATACATATATATACCATATATCATTTTCGTATTTAACTATTTAATATATAGCATTGTTATATATACATATATGTTATTTTTGGTATTTTTTAGTTATGGTATTTTTTTTAAATATCATAGATATAATATTGTTATATATATTAAATAATAAAATAATATATGTGTGTGGTTATGGTATTTTTTTTTTGGGTATATCATAGATATAACATTGCTATATATATTACATAATAAAATTATATATGTGGTTATAGTATTTAGTTTTATATATCATGGATATAACATTGCTATATATATTAAATAATAAAATAATGTATGGTTATAGTATTATTTTTTTATATATTACAAATCTAACACTGTTATATTTATTAAATAATAAAATTATATATGTGGTTATGGTATTTAGTTTTATATATTATAGATATAACATTGCTATATATATTACATAATAAAATTATATATATGGTTATGGTACTTTTTTATATATCATAGATATAACATTGCTACGTATGTTAAATAATAGAATAATATATGGTTATGGTATTTTCTTTTTATATATATTATATATTTTGTATATACCATGTGTTATATATGAAATGTGTTATTTCATATATCATATACCTTAGCATTTTTTTATATCAATTTATTTCTCATACCTTTTATTATTACTATTATTATTATTATTATTGTTCAAACTATCATGATTCACATGACCATTTTATAATTAACATTTCTAATTAAAATTCGTATATACTCATTTATTTATTGTTAAATAAATTATCATAAATATTTTGTCTTTTAGGTTTGATTTAATCAATTTTTGTTTCATTATAAATATTATACTTGATATATATATATATTACTTAGGGAATAAAAATTCATATGAGAGAATGTAAATAAAATAGCTGTATGTTATTTTATTATAGCAATAAACTAACTTTGATTAAAATTCGTAACAATGCGTTACGAACACAACTATAGTACTGTATATATATATATATATATATATATATATATATATATATATATATATATATATATATACATATGTATATTTATTGAAATCCTCCCATCGAAGTTTATTTTTCCATTCACGGATTTTCCTGTCTCGCATGCGAATACGTATGTTCCTATCTCTCTCACTCATTCTCGTTGTATTTTTTTTCCATTATTCTCTCTCTTTCTCTTTCTCCCTCACTCTCCCTTTGTCTCTTTTTATAGTTCGTTGAAAATCATTAAAAAAAAAAAAACAAAAAAAAAAATAGAAATAAACTAGAACGTAAGCCAAGTTACGTGACGATACATTTATCGTATCGATCGTTTAAAAATAATAATAATAATAATAATAAAAATGTACAAATAAAAATGCATTGAAAAAATGAAAAATGAAATCGGAGATTTGTATTTGAAATATTTTTCCAATTATTTTTGTCAATTAATTAGCAATTGAGAGACTTGCAATTTTTTTTTGTTTTTTTAAATTTATCTCATGCCACATGCTATTTTTCTTTTTTTGTAATCGGATTGAAAATTAAAACAATTTAAGTAATTTTCTAATAAATTTCACTTATTATTAAACTTTAAATAATTCTTTTTAGTATGATAAACAATTTAACAATAATACACAACAACTTTTACAATTATAATACAGGTAACCCCCTCCTATAACACGATAAATAGGTTCCTATAAAATATCATGTTGTGGGAAACCGTGTTGTAAGATACCGTGTTGTAGAAAGTCCTTCTATATTTATATTTATTTTCACTGCATTTTCCTTTTAAATAGCGTGATGTTCAAAAAAAATAAGTGCATCATTACGATGTAACACGAGTTACATTAAATCAACACGAGTTAACTCGTGACAGGTTAGCAACGTTCAGTCACAAAAATAAGAGGTTAACTCGTCATTGATCAACAAATTAAATGTTAGATTCAATTGTTATTAAAAAAAAAAAATTGTCAATTTGAAACATTGTTTTTGAAATGTAATATTCCAAATTGTTAACTAAACAATTCGATTGGTGATTTACATTATAATCTGTAATAGGAATCAAGTAAACGTCTTGTGGGTATGGCATTAAATTCGGAACACTATTCGAATAGAATAGGTACACGACGCTCGATTGGTTTGTGGTTACATCCCTTGGTAATGAGTTACACAGATGGCACGTCTCAGGAAACCCATTAGACCGATTCTAAACAGGAAAATCAATTCGATACTATAGGCATATGTTACAACATTTGCAAAATGTGTTATTATGATTGTTATATTACAAAATAACTATTATGAATTTTCATGTTTTAGTTTCTAAGATTTATTCTTTTAAATTTTCTATTCATTTTCTTCTTTTTATTTAAATCAAATATATAGTAGTATTTTAGTACTACTTTGTTAAATTTATTATTATTATATTATGTTTTTTAATATGTAACAAAAATTGTGCATGGAAATATTTATGTGTTTCTAAGGTTTTAGTTTCTTGTTTTTTTTCTTCTTAGTTTTTAAATGTTATATTAGTACTTACTGTGCTCAATTTATTATTATTATTATTATTATTATTTTAATATTATATTTTAATATGTAACACAAGTTGTGCATGAAAATATTTATTTGTTTCTAAGATTTAGGTTTCTTTCTTTTCTCTTCTTATTTTTCAAATATTATATATTTATATTCATTTGAAATTATATTACTTGTTTTAATTTATTATTTATTATATATTTATATTTATTTGAAATTATATTACTTGTTTTAATTTATATTTATTTAAATTTATTATTTGTTTTATTTTATTATTTATTTTATTACAATTATGTTTTAATATGTAACACATGTTGCATGAAAATATCTATCTGTTTTTAAGATTTTCCTTTCTTTATCTTCTTCTTATTAATTTAATATTAAATAATTACTTGGTCGAATTTATTATTTGTTTTAATTTATTATTTATTTTATTACTATTATGTTTTAATATGTAACACATAGTTGCATGGTAATATCAATTAATATCTAAATAAAAAAATATAATAATTATTGTACTTAAAATTTCATTAAAAATCTTTACTAATCATACTACAAATATATTTGGGAATATTATAATTTTATATGATCTTATAAACATTTATAATAAATGTTCATCTTAGTTTCTAAAATTTTCCATTCTTTTTCTTCTTCTTATTAAATCAAATATTATATTATTATTTAGTTAAATATATTATTATTGTTATTATTATTATATTATATTATGTTTTAATCTGTAACACATAGTTGCATGGTAATATCAATTAATATATAAATAAAAAAACAATATAATAATTGTTTTACTTAAAATTTCATTAAAAATCTCCACAAATCATTTCCAGCAACCATATTATAAATATAATTGGAAATATCATAAATTTAGAAAAATATATATTATTCAAATAAATTTTCAATATATTATAATATAAAATTATTATCACACACAACTGTAAGAAGTACAATGTCAAAGATGTACAACTTTTGTACGAAACAAAAATCTTTGACACCCCTTTTAATAATAAAATTAATAATTATAATTAATAATATTTTAAATTCTTACTTACCTATAGTAGATATTGCGAAATATATATTAATAAATCGCTTAATAATAATATTTAGAATAAATTTATATTATTTAAAAAAAAATATACAAAACAAATGATCACACACAAAATAAGATGGATTATGTAAAAAGATAATTATATGATTAGGAATATGATACGTTACGAGATAATAATCCTATCTTTGACACATTGCAATAATAAAATTAATAATAATAATTATTAACAATTTAAATCATTACTTACCTATAATAGATATTATAAAATAAATAAATGGCTTAATAATATATAGAATAAATGAACCCTTTGTACTCCAAACAATTTTTAACACAACGTTTCAACATTCCTGGGTCATTTTGACCGGAGTTATCAGCTTAGATGTCAATGTCGCCTTAGCAGCGACAACGGAGTGCAAAGGGTTATAATAAAATTTATAAAAAAAATAAAAAATATACGAAATAAGATGGATTATGTAAAAGGATAATTATATGATTAGGAATATGATACGTTACGAGATAATAATCCTATCTTTGACACATTGCAATAATAAAATTAATAATAATAATTAATAACAATTTAAATCATTACTTACCTATAATAGATATTATAAAATAAATAAATGGCTTAATAATATATAGAATAAATGAACCCTTTGTACTCCAAACAATTTTTAACACAACGTTTCAACATTCCTGGGTCATTTTGACCGGAGTTATCAGCTCAAATGTCAATGTCGCCTCAGCAGCGACAACGGAGTGCAAAGGGTTATAATAATATTTATAAAAACAATAAAAAATATACGAAATAAGATGGATTATGTAAAAGGATAATAAGTGTCCATAATTATGGAAGTGGTCTAAGTCATGTATCTCATGTTTCGAGATATTTAAAGATTTATAATTGAACACTAAATGAATTCGAAGTAATATCGAAAAAAGAAAACAAACAAACATTATCTGACGATTCATTTTTGATAATATTATTTATCAAAACGTATTTTATTATCTATCAATAGATAGATTAGAATATCAATAAATATTATATTATTTATCAATAATATTGATAAATTAAATTACATTGAATTTATTGAATTTATAAAATAATGTAGTGCGTAATAATTGATAAACTAATTTTTTGTTTTTTTTTTTTAAATTAATTTTGACTTACAATTAGACCACTCTTTCATATATTATGGTCACAATGATGATTAGGAATATGAAACATTACGAGATAATAATTCTATATGTTATAAAAGGCACACAACAAGTATATACGGAAAAAAAAGAGATATACATATAGAATATTATATATATATATATATATATATGTATGTATATGTATATATAATATAATAGACATCGATGCATTTTTTGTTTTTTGTTTTTTTTTTGTTTCGGCGTGTTCACATTTATTCGTAAAAAAAATCAAGTATAATAAATGGACAGTGGTTGGTTGCTAGAGCGGCTTGGGTATTTGACACCCTTTAACTCCACTATCGGCAATTGACGTTTCGCATAACGTTCACACGATGATATATATTTATATATATATTTATCATTATACATCATCCTCATTATAATCATCATGATCATCATCATTATCATCATCATCATCATCATCATCATCATTATTCGATAACTATATAAAAGTGAAAAAATCTGTACAATGAAAGACGTACGGGTAGCGGAGAGATGCCTCCGTCCCATTGCAAACTCCCATTGACCGGACGCGTTACTTCGAAGTCTGATTTTTTTTTTTTTTATTTTTTTTTATATTTTAATACAAATAATCATTTGTACAAAAAATGAGAAACAATTATTCGAAAAAATGAACAAAACATTTAATATAAGCATGTATGAAAGAGAGAGAGAGAGAGAGAGAGAGAGAGAAAGAGAGTGTGTGTGTGTTTGTATTTGTAAATGAGTGAGTATGTGTGTGTGTGTGTATGTGAATTATACAAAGATAATTTAATTAAATTGAGACTTCGAAGTTTCGTGCCAATCTGCGGTCGAGCAGCGGACGTGAGAACTATTTGTTAAATTAATCATCGATCATAGGAAGTAATAATTACAAGTTATTAAGATTATCATGATTATAATTAATAATACAAAATAGAATAATATATATATATATAATAAAAATAAAAATAATAAAAATAATAATAATAATAATTATAATAATACAATAAGTAAAGGAATAATTATAGTAATAATAATAATAATAAAATGTAACAATAATAATAATAATAATAATAATAATAATAATAATAATAATAATAATAATAATAATAATAATAATAATGATAATAATAATTTCCTCTTACAGGTATTATTTATTTTTATTATTAATATTCTTATTATTATTATTATTATTATTATTACATTTTGTTTGTATAATAATATATTGATTCGCTTAATATTAAAAATCAAAACTCAATAATATTAATAACATAAAAAATCGTGATAAAATAATAATAAACGAGAAAATAATAATAATAATAATAATAATAATAATAATAAAAATTATTCTATAACACCATCTATAATGACTTTAATAAGCACAGCAACGTAATGTTGAAGCCGTGGTTAACTCTCGTACTCGCTGAAGAAATAAAATGTTTCATTTGTTTTTTTTTTTTCAAATTTACAATTCTGTTTTTTTTTTTTTTAATTAATTAATATTAAAAATTTCATACACAAGAAATCGAATCATTTGTTCATTGATCGTTGATCAAACTTTTGTCGATTATTTAAAATTCTAATTTTTAATCGTATCTCGCAATTACGCATTTTTATTACACATTACGCAAACATATTTTTGTTTTTCTTGATTTTTTTTTCTTATAACATTTGTAAAAGGATCGTAAAAAAAACGAGTATTATCGAGGCCCCACGGTCTTTTATCGTTTGTTTAAAAAATAAACCTCCGCAAAAACACTTACTTATGGAAACAAGAGGAGAGGAACGAGAAGTAGAAACGAAAAAAAAAAAATTAGAAAAAAAAATATATATATATATATATATATATGATAACTTTTTGTCGAAAGTCTTTTTCATTTTTTGTTTTGTTTTGTTTATTTTTATTTTTTTATTTTTTAGCTTTTTTTTTTTTTTTGTAAAAAATCGCACAACGAATGGGCGCATTTTATTTCATTTCAACTCGTTCAAAATGCACAAATTTGTGCAACGATTTTTCTTTCTTTTTCTTTCTCTCTTTTTTCTTTTTTTTTTTTTTTTTTTTTTTGTAAAAACGCAACACACAACGAAAGAAAGGAGATAAATTATTGTATAAAAATAAAAATAATAATAATAATAATAATATTAATAATAATAATAATAATAATATTAGGATACAGGAAAATGAGTAAATTAAATTCGTCATTCCTTTTATCGTTCGATAATTTTCTCGCATTTATGGTTTTTCTGTTTTTTTGTTTTTTTGTTTTTTTTTTTTTTTAAATCACAATAAAATATCGAAAAAATTTCGAACAGACTCTACACACACACGACGATCTTTTTTTAAATTCATTTCATTTTTTCTTTCTTTCCTTTGACGGATACGTCCTCTCTCTTTCCCTCTCTCTCTCTTTCTCAGCAATTAAAAAAAAAAAAAAAAAAAAAAAATATACAAATGGACGTGTCGCGCCAATTTTTTTCGAAGGAGTTACAAAAATGGATTTCGCAATACGGAGGTCGTCTCCACCTATCATCAATGTTTTTCTTTTCTTTTTTAAGTCCCATTTTTTGTTTGTTTCAATCTCTTTAACACTCGCATTCGTTCTCTCTCTTTTTTTTTTTTTTTAATTATTTTTAATTTATTTTATTCGTTTTTTTTAGGTTTTTTTATATAAGTTTTTTTTTCATATACATGTATATTGGTTTTCGTTATTTTTAAAAAAATTAAACCATGGTCAAGGAAATAAAAAAAAAAAGAACACAAAAGAAAAGAAAGTGAAATGATAAAAAAAAAGGGTATTAATAATAACCCTTTGCACTCGTGGCCCTTTTCCCTTTAGTTTGCACTAATCAGCAACTCGAGATGATTTCAAAATAAAATGTTTACAAATTAAGGAAACACTTGACATGTACTTTAAAGTCATTTATAAACAAACAAACGTATACAAATAATACAAATTTCACCAATTTAATTATTTTTATATTAAAAACAAAAAAATTTGAGAAATATTATACACTGTAATTAGTTTTTGTATGAAATTTCGTAAAACAATACCCAAAATGCATTCTAAGTGTTTATCAGGACAGGTATCACAATAAAATGTTACTTCCCATCTACCTTCAGACGTATTACGATCAGTGCAAACTTTAAAGTCCCTTTTCGGCCCTTTAAGTATTATCTTTAAGTATATCTTCAAAGAAATATCTTATCACACATCATAAATAAACAGATAGATTAACAAAAGACTTGAAATCAGTCAGTGGGCGCCGTATCAGCGCCTCTCGAGTTGCAACAATCTGCCGAGTGTTCTACTAGCGTCGCTCAAGTGCAAAGGGTTAAAAGTGGTTTAACGAAAGGTAAAAAAAAAAAAGAAAAAAATATGGGTGATAGAAGAAAGATTGAAAATACTGTTAAAAAAACGAAAAAAGAAAAAGAAAGAAAGTAATAATAATAAAAAAAAAAACAAATAACAAAAGAAGAAGAAAAAGGTAGAACACGTAGGAATGATGATAATAATAATACTAATATTAATAATAACAATAATAATAAAAGGTAAAACAAACAAATAAGAAAATGGAATAGAAGTAAAAAATTAAAAAAAAAAAAAAAAAAAAGCTTCTCAAGCGTCGTTGTGCTTTCGAATTATTTCCCCCCCCCCCTACCTCCCTTTATTTGGTCGCTTCTTTGGATTGGTCTACAATGTTGGACGACATTTATGTGTATATATATATATATATATTTTTTTTTTCTCTTTTTTTTCATTGTGTTTTTCGTTTTACGACACGTTATTATTTCATTTAATGGTTGTTTTTGTTTTTCGTTCTTTTTCTCCCCCCACCCCTCTCTCTTTGCTTACCCGTAAAAAAAAAAAGAATCATTCATCAATAAAACTCGTAGCACACACCTTTCATTCTATCTTTTACTCTCTCTCTCTCTCTTTCTTTCTATTTTATATTCTTATGGTGGGCATGGAAATAATAATACGTGTTTTAACTTCTTGTCCTGAAACAACCAATGAGACACACACATTGGTTAACTCATGAAAAAAAAAAAAAATTGAATTAAAAAATTAATTTAATGTAAGCAGAAATGTGATTCGTGACATTTCGTTTTGAATCAAAAGCAAATTTGGAATTCGAAACGAATCAACACGAATCTGATTGGTGGTTGGATATTCTTTTTTTTTTGTATTGTTTTTTTAAATTAAATTTATTTTAAATTTAATTATGTGTAATATAATTAGGACAAGGGTTAATTAACACGTTTATTTATTTTAGCCAATTTTATCAATTTTCCCAAAGACCCACCCACCCAGAATGCTATTATCACAAGGCAGCCTATGCGAGCTTTACAACAACATGAAATATCATCCCATAATATTATTTATTTGTTTAATTGTATTTGTTTAATTGTATTTGTTTTATTTTGTCCTTTTTTTATTTATCATTTTTTTTTTCGTTCACGTCATTTTTCGTATTATTATTTTATTTTTTTTTTTATTTTTTGCTTTGCTTTGCTTTGCTTTGCTTTTTGTGCTTTTTTTTTGTAGTTTCTTTTTTATATTTCTTTTAAATATATTCTCGTAAGAAGTCTCATTAACTTGTTAATTTGTTTTTTTTTTTTTATGTAATAGTATTTTGTAATATTATTAAATCTTATGGTCTCTTGTTTTGTTTGTTTAAATGAAACACACACACATATATATATATATGTGTACACATTACACGTGTTCATTGCATTTTTTTCATTCTCTGTCTCACTTTCTGGATTATTTTTTAATTTGTTGTTCTCTCTCTCTCTCTTCCTTTTTATCTCGAGCTAGTTTTTATTTGTTCATCGATATCATTTTTCTTTTTTTTTTTAAATTATTATCCTTTCTTTTTTTATCTTCTTTATTATTGTTATTAATTTTCAACACTTTTTTCTTTGCTTATTATATTTTATGATTTTATTTTATTCATAAACATGTTTTATGATGTTTGATTATAGATAAAAGTGTTGCGTGTTCTTTCGTCCTTGAAATTTCAATATTTTTCTAAAATTCCACAAGGTTTTTTTTTCCAATTCAATTTAAAAAAAACAAAAAAAATAAATAAAATAAATAAATAAACTGTCGTTGTAAAATTTCAATATTTTGTCCCAAAATTTTACCTAATGAAATTTAACTTAATTTAATTCAATTCAATTTAATCCAATTGAATTTGAAAATAAAAAATAAAAAAAAATAAAAATGAAATGAATGATTTGCCAGATACACGAATGGTCGATTTAATTCGTCATCAAGAATTTCTTTAAAAACCACTTTACGTAATTCGTACGATCGAACTTTTTTCCATTTTTTTTTCTTTTTTTTTTTTATTATTCCCATACGCCCTTTTTTTCTATGGAAAAAAAACCAAACCAAACCAAATCGAATCGAATCGAATGGAAGGATATTAAAAACAACCAAGAGTTCAATTCAAAGAGAAAACTTGGAAAAACAAGATACACCACTCGCGTCAAGTTTCTACTCGAGAATATAATAATCTTAAAATAAGTCAAAGAGAGCAATATCTCGATAATCGATCGATCAGTCGATCGATTTATCGCAAAGTGAAAGCATCGTCGTTACGGCTGATCGAACTCGCTCCAAGATTCCTCATTCTTTTCATTCAAAAAAAAAAAAAAAAAAAAAAAAAATCAAAGGACAGAGAGAGTGTATCGAAGCTCGTTCGATAACCATTGGAAACCTTTTTTTTTTTCAATTTCAATGTATAAAATCAACCAAAAAAAAAAAAAACCATAAAAAAAAAAAAGAAATTATAATCACCAGTACAAGTATTATAGACAAAAACAAAAATACAAAATTTGCATCAATTTTTTTTGTTCTCTTTATATTTTCTTTTTATTTGTTTTCCTTCTTTCTTTGCATTTTTTAACATTTTTAAAACACACAAATAAAATGAAAAAAATGTTTTTTTTTTCTCCAAACGTACAATTATAATATTACTAATAATATTAATAATAATAATAATAATAATAATAATAATAATAATAATAATAATAATAATAATAATAATAATATTACAAACGTATATCATAAAAAATATTCTCTGTGTATGTGAGCAATCGATACTCTCTTTCAAACTTTCTTTTCCTCTTTCGTTTCTCACAAATTACGTGTCATGTATGTATCTATATATATATATATATATATATATATATATATATATATATATATATTGTGTGTGCGTATTTGTATCTATATATTACAAATATATATATGTAGAATAAAATGAGTTTATGCGTGTACGTCATTGAATAATTATGATTTTTTGTTTGTTCGTTTGTTTCGTCGTTACAATAATTATTTTTATTTGAAATTGTCAATTACAAATCGTAGGTAGGAGAGGGGTTTTACTGTTCTCACGATATTAAAGAAAAAAAAAAAAAACCAAAAGAATTCGATGACGATTGAATTCAGAAAAAAAAATTAAGAACAAAAAAAAAAAAGAAAATATGATTACCAGGAGGAACAGAATAACCCGACCGCGATCATTTTGTTCCTCTTTGCAATCATTCGCGAGAATTATTGCAATCCCTCTCTCTCCCCACCTCGTTCGATTATTTATTTGAGGATTGTTTGGCTACGAAGGAGGTAAGAAAAATTTATATTTTCCAATATAAATTTCCAAATAATTATAAAATTATCTTTCTCGACTTTTTAATCTAAAAACCGAAAAGAGAAAAGAATAAGAAAGAAACCCTGTACTCGCAAAAAGAAAAAGAAAACCAAAAAATTAATAAGAAATAAAAAGATGGAAAACTCGACTTTCAAATGAAAAAAAAAAAAAAAAAAAAAAAAAAAATAAGAAAAAAAACAAAACTCTAGTGTCAAATAAAAAAAAAATAAAAAAAAAAAACAAAACTCTAGTGTCAAATAAAAAAAAAAAAAATAAAAAAATAAAAGAAAAGGAAGAAAAACTCTACTCACAAAAATAAACCATCCCCTCCTCTCCACCCTCCCCCCCCCCCAAAAAAAAATAAGAAAAATATAAAAATAATTAATTAAAATAAAACAAGAACAAATGAACACACCCATGATCATCACAGAAAAAATTATTCACTTTTTCAACCAAGAATATGTTTAAAAAAAAAAAAAAAAAAAAAAAAAAAAAAAAAAAATAATCAGTGATTGGTTGAAAGACTAGTGCAATCATCAAAAATATCAATAATCGTCTGTAATCATTATAATTATCATCATCATCATCATACTCATCATACTCATCATCATCATCATCATCATCATATTCATCATATTAATCATCATCATCATCATCATGATACTCATCATACTCATCATCATTATCTTTGTCTTTATCGTCGTCCTCATCGATTATTATCATTATTATCATTATTACTATTATTGTTTATTATTATCATTAATAATTATTATTATTATTAATAATATTTATAATTATTATCATTATTATTACCTCTTCGTAGCAGTTTAAAAAAACGTATAGTGTGTAAAAACATCGAAGTTTAAATGTTTTATATGCAACGAGTACAATAATATAATGAATAATTGTAATAATAATAATTATTTATTTATTTTTAAGCGAGACGATTGTTTAATGTGAGTAAAAACGCACCAGATAATTTCAGATAATTTCAGATAATTCAGATAATTCAGATAATTCAGATAATTCATTTGTTTAATTAATTAATTTTTTTTGTGTCTTCTTCTTCCTTAATTTCTTTTTACTTTTACTTTTACTTTTACTTTTACTTTCTTTTCTTTTCTTTTCTTTTCTATTTATCTCATTCTTTCTTTCGTTGTTGTAAACCTAAATATAGTGTTTTAATATCGCAATTTTAATAACAACGCTATATTTATGTTAATTGCGTCGAGAATACTTTCTTATTTCTCATATCTCTTTCTCTCTCTCTCTCTCTCTCTCTCTCACTCTCATTCTTATTCTCATTCTCATTCTCTCTCTTATTCTTTCTCTCTCTCTCTCTCTCTCTTAATTCATAAGTTTATTTTTTTTTTTATTTAATTATAAGAAGAGGCGCGATCGATGGACGCCAATGACATTTACTTCAAAGTAACACTGTTTTATTTTTTTTTATTTTTTATTTTTTTTTTTAATTGCAAATCAAATTCATTGATAGCAAATCAAAAGTCTATCATTAAATAATGATTTAATGATTTTTTTTTTAAATATATATATATATATATATATATATTTTGTGCTTTATTACTTCCCATTGCTTCCTCTCATATCAATTATTTATTTTTGTAATTGCAAATCAAATTCATTCATTGCAAATCAAAAGTCTATCATTAAATAATGATTTAACGATTTTTTTTTTAATTATATATATATACGTATACATATACATATACATATGTATATATATACATATACATTTTGTGTCATCGTCTACTTCCCATTTCTTCCATTCATTTCAATCATTTTTTTTTTTTTATTTTTCAATTACAAATCAAATTCATTCATTGATAGACGATTTTATGATTTTTATTAAATATATAGAAATATTTAATAAAAGGGCATAATAAATATAATTATTAACGTGTATATATATGTATTGTGTCCTTCTACTATCAATTTTTTCCTCTCCATTCCATTCACTATTATTTTTTTTTTTTTTTTTTTTTTTTAATCATTTTGCAATATCGCAAAGATGTCTTTGTGATTTTTGTGTTCAATTATAAAATCAGCTGTTACGGAAATAAATGTCATTGGATTGGTAAGTTCGCCTTATCGATCTACGACGCCTCTAAGGAGATCATTTGAAAAAAAATATAATTCCTTTATAATAATAATATATAATAATTATAATAATAATAATAATAATAATAATAATAATAATAATAACGTATCATTAAAATTACGCAATTATTAAAACTAATAAACATAATTGTTTTACATAAAATAATACTACAATTAATAATAATAATAATAATAATAATAATAATAATAATAATAATCGTAATAAGAAAATAAAAAGAGTTAAAAAAGAAAGATGGAAAATATAATAATAAAAAGGCACCCAAAAAAAAAAAAACAAAAGAAAATATAAAGAGATTAAAAAAAAAAACATAGAATAAACAAACAGGTAGTGGAAGGGGGATGATAGTACGGGGGGTGGGGGGTGGGAGGGGGAAACAAACAAACGAAGACGAGATGAAAAAAGAACGGAAAGTTGCTAAAGTTACAACGATATGTAAAAATAGAAAAATAGAAAAGTAGAAAAGTAGAAAAGTAGAAAAAATAGTCCCTAGTATATATTAGTGTAAATGGCAAAGATAAAATTATTTTCCTTCTTCTTCTTCTTCTTCTTCTTCTTCTTCTTCTTCTTCATTCTTTTCTCTCTCTCTCTCTCTCTCTCTCTCTCTCTCTCTCTCTCTCTCTTACTTTCTTTCTTTCATTCTTTCTCTCTCTCTCTCTCTCTCATACTCTTTCTAGCAAAAAAGGGAAGAACACAGTTAGAACAATATCCAA
The DNA here is from genome assembly GCF_049000335.1 of Polistes dominula. NCBI lineage: Eukaryota > Metazoa > Arthropoda > Insecta > Hymenoptera > Vespidae > Polistes > Polistes dominula. The sequence continues at coordinate 1,726,032 of NW_028300968.1, read as the reverse complement.
TAGGATTTATTATTATCAATTAATAATAAATTGATTATTAATTGATTTATTATTTAGTTAATAATAAATCGGATATTTTGTTTTGTTTATTATTATTATTATTTTTTTTTTATATATATAATTAATAATTATTTAAGAGATCACAGTAACGCTTTGACGCGCGGGGATCTCGGGTGGGCAAGCTGCAGTTAGCTTCGTCCACTATTATTACTACTACTACTACTACTACTACTACTACATAATAATAATAATAATAATAATAATAATAATAATAATAATAATAATAATTGTAATATTAAAATTACTAGTATTACTATTGCTACACAACTATTGAACTATAGTATATCATACATATCTATATACGTATATGCATATATGTATATTTATATACACATATGAAAAATATCTATGAAAATGAACAAATAATAAAAAAAAAAAAAAAAAGAAGAAAGAAAAACAAAAGGGGAGGAGAACCACAAAAAAAAAAAGAAAAATTATAATCTTACCAAAAGTATAAGAAAAATTCATATCACCCATATGGTATATTGTATGTGTGAGTGTATGAGTATATATGTAAGTATATTATGTGTATACGATATAAATTAGAAATTTTGTAAGAAAAATAAAAAGGGGTGAAGAACGAGAAAATTATAATCCTATCAAAAGTATAATAAAAATTCATAATGTATGTGTGAGTGGGTGAGTATATATGTAAGTGTATTGTGTATATACGATAAAGTATAATAGAAATTTTCTTTTTGTATTGTCTTTTTTTTTTAAACTTATGAATTTGTTTGAACAAATTTGTTTTTAACAAATATTTGTTTAAATTACATTTAAATTAAATTATTTGTTAAATACAAGGTTAAAATTCATCATAATTATAATAAAGATGAAAAATATATATAAAAAAATATATATATATATATATATATATATATATATATATATATATATATGTATGTATGGGGAGAAAAATAGAAGATACAACCCCTCCCCTATAGAAAAAAAAAGAAAAGAAAAAACTTAAACGAAATTAACTGTATGTATTAAGAAACGTAATTAATTTCTAGGGTGATTAAAAAAGGTGGACACAATAAAAATAAAAAAAAAAAATAAAATAAAATAATAAACAAAAGTACAAAAATACAAGCAATGAATTTTTCAGAACAGCCTGCCCCCCATGATCCGCATTGTCATAAAGATTTTATATCTTCTATTTCTATATCTCCTATTCCCACATTTTCCACCCCCATCCTCCTCCACCCTTATCTTCCCCTTTCTCACACTCACTTCCTTTCTCTCTCTTTCTCTTTCTCTCTCTCTTTTGTGTTCTTTTTTTTTCTCTATCATTTATCTTTTATTCTCGTTTTATTATCGATGTTAGAAAAAAAAAAAAAATTCATTGACAGTTTACAAAATATGAAGAAAAAAATCACGTCAACAAATCTTTTCTTGACTCTCGTAGTACCTTTCATAGAAAAATTCATCTTTTTTTTCTTTTCTTTTCTTTTCTGTGTCTTTTTTGTTTAGTTTTCTTTTTTTTTTAAGAGCCTTCGAAAAATCATTTTTTATTCTTTCTATCGAAATGGATTCAATCATTTCAATTTTCTTTAAAAAGTTTGTATTGTTTATGTATTCATATATATATATATTATGTGTATATGTGTATATATATATATATATATTTATATCATTTTTTTTTGTTCACAGTATTAGTATTTACTCGTTATATTTATTTTATACTCTGGAATATGTTTGACTAATGCTAAAAAATGTTTTTATTTTCTTTTTTTTTATTAATTATTTATTCCTGTATATTCGACAATTATAAAAAAAATCAAAAAAAAAAATCAAAAAAACAAAAGCAAAAATGAAATAGAAGATAAAAAAGTACATCAATCAAGATAATAATTATTTATCTTTTTTCTATATATTCAATGAGTATAAAAATAAAAAAAATAAAAAGAAAATGAACAAAGTACATTAGCCTCAAAAAATTAAAAGAAAGAAGAAATTTATAAATCAAATTAATATATAGTAATATATATATATAGTACTTTTTCAAATTAAAAAAAAAAAAAAATTTCTTAAAAGAGAGAGACACAAGCAACTATGTACAAGAAGCTACAAGTTCATATTATTTTTATCTCTTTTTAATCAAAAATCTAATTGCAATTGTCAATCATTAGGAATAGCAAATAATTCATTAATAATCAAAACGAGATAAGAAAATCAGAAAAGAAAAGGAAAACAAAAAAAACAAAAAATTGATTTAAAAAAATGAATAAAAAAAGGAGAACAAAAAACAGTTGGTTCATCTTCCCTAATTTTCATCCCCTAATTTTATTCATCGTCAAAATGATTTGAATAAAATATTATTAGAGAGTCAAAAAACAGTAATGAAAATTGGGAAGGGGGTGGGGGTTGGGGGTTGTTAGTGGTAATAGTAAAATGGTAAAAAATAAATGGTAAAAATGGTAAAAAAAAGGGTGTTGTCGTAAAAACGTGGTGGGAGATGAATAACAATAAATGTAAAAAAAAAAAACAAAAACAGAAAAAAAAGGAAAGGTTATCTTTTTCTTCTTCTTACGGATGTAGAGGAAAAAAATAATAAAAAATAAAATAGAGAGAAGTGGGAGAGTATTCCCTTTTGGTTAAAATACTGCACCCCTTTTCACGGAAGAGTACACAAACTCCCTTGACATATAAATTAAGGGAAAAGTACATCTTCTCGATCGGAATGGCGATCACTACTAATTATATCACGGTCTGAGATGATGGCCTTGCGTTAACTTTTAACGTCATACTTCATTTAAAAAAAAAAAAAAAAAAAACATTAAATGTTCTATGAGTTAGACGAAAAAGTTAACGCCAGAGATAGAAAAGGCAGAAATCCTATTTCAAGAGAAGTCGAGAACACAAGCCCATTGGTCATAGAATCCAGAAATTATTCTAATATACAACAAATGTGTATGTGTATGTGTGTGTGTATATATATTTTTAATTATTATTTAATAATAATTAATATATTTAATAAGATGTAAATTGATTTTAATAGAAACATCAATTTTAAATACGTTCATGTTTAATTACTTTCATGTATTGTTAACATATGTGCTATCAATAATGATAATAATTAATTTAAATAATATAATTAAAATTGTTATTGTATTGTTATTGATCCAATATCAAATTGTTGATAAATTTAAACCAATCAATAATAAAATATACAAAATAGGGCACCCTTTTTATCATAGTAAACATTTAAATCATATTTCAAATTATTATTGTAATTCAACAAAAAATTAATTGCAAATGTATATATGTGCGTGTTAATATAAAAAAATGTATATGTATTTTTTTTATTAATATCATTAAATATTAAATTATTATTTAAAAATACTAATTATTATTATAATATTGTATATATAATATAATATAATATTCTATATAATATTATAATATTAATTATTATTATATTCATTATTATAATAATTATATTATTATAATTGTATTATTATAATTAGTATTTTTACTAGAATGTAATTTTATTGTAATAGAAAAATTCATTTTCAACAAATTCACATTTAATTACTGTCATATACTGTTAACATACTAAATTAACTACCAATATTAATTAAATTAAATCATATAATTAAAATTATTACGATCCAATACAAAAATGTTGAAAAATTTGAATCAACCACTAAAAAAAATATTTAAAATAGGGCACCCATTCTGTTAACATTTTAATCATATTTCATGTTATTATCATAACTCAAAAACAAATACGTGCATATATGTATATATGTGCTCTTATTAATATGTATATATCTATATACATAGTTTTATGTGAAATTGTTTCAAATGAAAACGATATATGATATAACTTTAGATGAAAAACAATGATTTCTGGATTCTCCAAATAATCAAATGGTCAACCTGTGTCCTCGAATGCAATTTGAACTTCTCAGGTTTGAAAATTGTGTTCCCTAAAACACGATATTATTTATATAATAAATGCGTTTAATAATATTATTACGATTAGAAACAACACCAAGAGACATATAAACCTGCTCGGATTTCTAGTAAAATCCGATTCTTTGTATTAATAATATAAACACATTATTTTGTTAATGTTTATCATTAAATTCCTTAAATTCTTAATTTGCAGCACACACATTCCTTTACAAGCAAAAAAACACTATCTCTCTCTCTCTCTTTCTCTCTTTCTCTCTCTCTTTCTCTCTTTCTCTCTCTATCTTTCTTTCTCTCTTTCTTACTATTCTCTTTTGCCTTACAACTATTTTTTGGAACGATATCTATCTACTTTTTATTTATTTATTTATTTATTTCTTTTTTTTTTTTAATTTCTGTTTAAGAAAGTAGAAAAAGTGTGTGTGTATGCGTGTGTCTGTGTATCACCTATAAAATAAATACTTATATTTCTTATTTATATATTGGAATACTTTTTTGTTTAAAGTAATACGCCAACATTTTTACTTAAAACGAGGGAAAAATAATTGCAAAAAAAAAAAAACAAAAAAAAAAAATACAGAAGAAAATAAATTCGGTAAAGGCAAACAAAAAATGGGAGAGTGGGGGGTAAAGCAAATAAAAAAAAAAAAGGGAAAGAAATTATTAAATACGCGAGAATAGAAGAAAGATAGTAATAATAGCAATCTTCATAATAAATTGTTAATAATCATCCTGAATCAAATAATTTTATAATAAACAATTTGTGTGTCTCTATCATAGGTAATTGAAGGTAAATAATTGTTGAAATATAAAAATGTCATCTATAAAAATGTTTATAGAATCTGAAAACTATTTGTGAAAAAAATAAAACAATTTAGATATTAAAAAATTAAAAAAAAATATATATTAAAAAAAAGAAGAAAAAGTGGAAGAAATGTCCAATGCAAAAAAGCAAAAGAAAAAAACCCAGAAAAATTGGAATCATCAAAAAAATGCAATGAACAGAAAAAAAAAATCAGAAAAATTAGAATCATCAAAAAAAAAAAAAAAAAAAAATTTATAAAAATGATTGAATATCAAAAAAAAAAAAAAAAACACACACGGATGATTAAAATACAAAATGAAATGAAAAAAAAAAAATTTGATTCGGATTGGTTTTAGGGCAGGGCTGGCTGATTTTGTCACAGTTGGAAGATTAAGAAAAAAAAAAAAAAAAAAAAATCAGAAAGAAAAAAACTGAAAAGAAAAAGAAAAAAAATGAAAATTAGAAGGGCAGAAAGGCACGCGTGCCACAAAAGACGTCTCGCAATTGTGACGAGAACGTCCTTCTTCGCCTAAGAGCTAAACTATAGGAGATCATTCGAAAACTGTCTAACGGGAATTCGCGGCTAGCCAATTAAGATGCCGCGATCCTCGACCTATCGCGATTATCTACTTTAATTATTTAACGCCAACTTATTTAATGAATGCTTATTACCTTTTTTTTTTTATATTTTATTTTTTTTTTTTATTATTTTTTTATTTCCCATTACTTAATATCCTTTTTTTTTTTTTTTTAATTTAATTTAAATTCATACATTTAATGGTGTAGCAATTAATTCGGTGTCTTATAAAAAAAATAAAAAAAAATAAAAAATAAAAAATGGGAAAAAGATAAAGAATCATCCAAATTTATGATTTATTATTTATAATTATTATTATTATTATTATGTAATTAATTATATTAATTATTAAATTATTTTCATTTGAATTTAAGGCACACCGAATTAATTTCCTACGTTTTTATTAAAACACGCATTATTATTCTTTCCTTCTCCCTCAAAATCGAATAAACATCAAAATGTTTATTACTTCACTATGTCCGGTTTTTATGTTCTTTAAAAAAAAAAAAAAAAAAAAAAAAAAATCTTCCCATCATTTTTTTTCTAACTCACTCACTCTCATTCTCATTCATTTACTTACTCTCTCTCTCTCTCTCTCTCTCTCTCTCTCTTCTTTCTTTCTGTTTCTAGTTATCACTGTCGCTATCACTATCTCTATCTTTATCTTTATTATACTTTCTTTACTGTCCATCTCTTTCCTACTTTTAAACCATTCATCCTTCCTTCCTTCCTTCATTTCTTCCTTCATTCTTTCCTTCATTTTCAAAAATATTCCAAAATTTTCCCGGACTAACCCAGATATTAAACCTTTCATCATATTTACAGTAAAAAAAAAAAAAAACTTTGTCAAAGCAATTTGTTTTGTTTATTATTGTTCACATGATTGAATCTTGTCAATATTTATAATAAAAAAGAAATTAAAAAAAAAAATGAAATAAAATATTGTTGTTATTATGATTGAATTATTTTCTTTTTTTTTTTTCGTTTAACAACCAATGATGAATGAAAAATAGAAATATTATTGAAAAATATGAAAATAAACGTTCGATCAATGTTAATCTCATGGATATTAATATTTAAACCTTTGACATAAAATGACGTTTGAGAAATGTAATTTATTTACATTTGCCATTGTAAACTTTGACGTATCCAAAATGTCAAAAACTGTTTTTGATTCTATGAAGTATATATCTCCACACGTTAGAAAATTATTAAATTATTATTTTATAGTATTATTTAATTAATTATCAATTTCATTGAATTTTATAAAACAATGTAAATTTCAAAGATAAAACGTCAGACATTTTATTTCTATGTCAAATGGAATTTCATGGTATTCAAAATTCTATTCAAAAGACTAATTTTACGTTATTATAAAAATAAAAAATAAAAAATAAAAAAATAATAGAAAATTTATATGAAAAAAAAAATACAATCAACGACGAATGAAAAAAAAAAAAATATATATTATTGAAATAAACGTTCGATCGTAAATATTAATAAACGTTTCATGAGATATATATATATATATAATTTCGAAAAATTATATTCAAAGAATAATTTCTATGTTATTACAAATGTAAAATGAAAAAGAATAAAAAAAAAAAATTACCAAAATACAAAAAAAAAAAAAAAAAATACAAAAATGATTGGTCGTTTTTTTTTTCACGAAATGCGCCTAATAAATAAAATAATTCAAAATGCTTTGAACAACAATTCGTTTGAATAACAGCGTGTTTTTTTTTTTTTTTTTACTATTACTAAGATCACTGTAAAAAAAAAAAATGATGTTTTTCGTTGAATAGAAAAATCAAAAAAAAAAAAAAAATAAGAAAAAAAGAAGAAGAAGAAAAAAGAAGAAGAAGAAGAAGAAAAAAGATGAAGAAAAAAAGAAGAAGAAGAAAAAGAAAAATAGTAATACGAAGTAAATAAAATGGGTGGATAGAGAGAATTAAAAATCCGAAGAAAAAATGTAAGAAAAAAGAGACAAAAAAAAATCACACACACAGATTATAATAATAATAATAATAATAATAGTAATAATAATAATAATAAAAAATAAAAATAATAATAATAATAATAGTAATAATAATAAACAAAATAAAAAAGAAGATCAAGTTCCTCTCCCCCTTCGCCCACGATAATCACACTACTTTCTATTTAACTCTTCTCTTTTTTATTTTTTTTATTCGTAATGAGATCATCGTTTGATTTTTAGGTTCCTCTTTGGATCTCGTCCTTTTTCAAGCTTCCCCATCACACCCTTTTTAACCTCTCATTTCACTTCCCTCGCCCTTTGCAAATAATCCTTTCATTAAAATCATACTCTCCCTCTCTCTCATTCATCATTTCTTTAAATGATTGTTTGTTTTTTTTTTTATATCAAAAAAAAAACCATCGCACGAATCATCAAAACCGTCCTTCATATCTTTCGCAAGTCACTCACTTTTTATCTCTCTCTCTCTCTCTCTCTTTTTTTTTTTATTAGTTACACCTTCGGAAGGGTGCAAAAGGGCGAGAGAATGAATCGTATCGCAAAATACCAATGCTCTTTTCTCCAATGTGCTATCATCTTCCCTATTTTATTTATTCAACCATAAACGTTCCATGGTGTTTTTATCAAAAGTTTCTTTTCTTTTTTTTTTTTCTAATGTTATAAACAAAAGAAAAAAATTATTGTAATAATAATAAAAATATATATCTTATTATTATAATAATAATAAGATAATATACATATATATATATTAATTATAATTATTAATTAATAATTAATAAACATAACTCGATGAGATTATTATTTATATTTTTTATAATTGTTACAAAGTTAAAAATAATTTAAACCAAAAAAAAAAAATCTTTTTTTTCGTATCAATCCTCATTTAATTAACAATCTGCAATTTTGTCTTCCCTTTTGATTTGTTTTTTTTTTTTTTGCATTCTTATTTATTTTATTTTTCAATCTTTTTTTTTCTTCTTAATCGTCTGATTTTTTTTTCTTTTTTTTTTTTAATTTTTAATTTTTAATTTTTAATTTTTTTTTTCTTAAATCATTTAAAAAAATAAAAGGAAGACGAGTACTAATCTCATCGAGAAAACCACAAAACCAACGAATATTAAAAAAAAAAAAAAAAAAAACACCATGTTCGTTTCGAAAGTAATTTTTTTTTCTTCGTTTTTTTTTTGTTTTTTTTGTTTTTGTAAAAAAAAAAAAGGAATGCGATAGCAAGTCGGATGTTACACATCGGAACAATAATAATCATATTAATACTATAATAATAATATAGCAATGATGGTAATTAGAATTGTGGGATCGGTCTCGTTTTTTTTTGTCTTCGTATCTTTTTTTTTTTTTTGCTTCTTTTTTAGAGCAAGAAAAATATCACTCTCTCTCACTTATAATCTTCGTTTAACTTTCATATTATACCTTTTTTCTTTTTGTGTGCAACAAGAGATCGGATTATTAGTGCGATCACTTATAATTAAAAAAAAAAAAAAGATAATAAAAAAAAGAAAAATATATATATATAGATATATGAAAGCTTAGGAAAAGCAAATAAATGGAAATAGAGTTTAAAGGAGAATATATGTTTTTTTTTTTGGTATAATTAAAATATTAAAAAAAAATAAAAGAAAAGAAAAAATTAATTGAAACAATCCAAATGAAATTAAATTGTTAAAATAATTTCAAAAATTCTCCTCCCATTCAACTCTATTTCCAAAAACTTCAAAATATCCTTTCCTCTACCTCTCCTCCTTCTCCTCCACCTCCTTCTTCTTCTCCTCTTTCGAATATTTTCTCTCTTCTGATGTTGTTGATGTTGTTGTTGTTGTTGGTGCTTTTCCATTAGATTTTTATGTTTGGTGATGTTAAACGATGATAATGTGATCCCCCAAATCTTGTCAAATGCGATGATACTCTGGGATGATGATTAGGCGTGTTGAAAGCTTTATGACTTATCGTAGACGAGAGATGAGAGTCCAGCCAAGGTATAATACAACTGTCACCCATAACGTCGTTTCTCTAAAGGATGCTGGTATCAATGAACCCACTATATCCTCGCTATTGCTGTTTGTGTTGTTGCTCGAAAAACCAGATGACATCAACGAAAGTCGTAAATTTTCCATTTCGTTGTTCTGTAACAAATCAAAATCCAAAATCCAAATTTAAACGTTAGACTAATCATTTTTATTGATTTAACGTATTGTTTCATCATTTTTTTGTCTCTTCTTAAATATTGTATTTAATTAATAATATATAATCCATATAATAAATATCTTATTATTATATATATAAATTACGTGTCACGTTGTTTGTCCGTAATGGACTGCTAAACTACTGAACCGATTTTAATCAAATTTTGTACACTGTGTGCAGTTTCATAAGACTTGAAAGATACGATAGTTTATATCTTAATTTATAATTGCAATATTATTTTATTACGAATTATTTGAGCCGCAGCAACGCGTAACGTGGCACCTCTAGTATTATATAATTATATAATATAAATATTATTATAATTATATTATAATTATATATATATATATATATTTTTTTTTAAATATTATTATAAAATATACATAAATATATATATAATTCATTATTATTATATTATATTATAATTTATTCCAACATATATATATATATATATATATATGTATATATTGAAATCTAGCATAGAAAATAAAAAAAAATAAAGAAACGAAGAAAGGAAGAAAGAAAGGAAGAAAAGGAAGGAACTTAAAGTTCAGAAATAATAATAATAATAATAATAATAGCAATAATAATAGTAGAAGAAAGTGTAGAAGAATAGGCGAGAGAAAAGACAGTATTAATTGACGAGGAGGAGGACTCCCACGGGTACTTCTTGGTCAACTCATAATTCTCTCTTAATGCGACGCTTTTCTTTTCTTTCTATTTCCCTTACCACCCTTACCACCCTTACCACCCTTCCTCCTTCAATATACTATTTTGTTCCAACCCTCCTTTTTTCCTTTTTCTCATCACCCAACACCGGAGATAATCTCTTTTCTCACACGAGAAACAACACAACGTGTTTTTCTTTCCAGGTTTTTCTCGATGCACACACACACACACACACACACAGACACAGAGACACAAATGCACAGACAGATAGACAGACAGATAGGCAGACGGATAGATAGAAACACCATAGATTTTTGTATCTATAAAACAGATGTACGTATATAACACTGTGTGATATGTGCATGTGTGTGTGTGTGTATGAGTTTCTCTAGGGTTGCGTAGAAATAAAATTAAGGGTGAAAAGGGAATGAGAGGGGTGAGGGATGGGGGAGGGGAGGTGTTAGATGGGACACAACATTCGTCGATCGACTGAACGATGAGCAGATATTATTATTGTCCTTTCCCATAAAAGCTGAACTTTAGGAGATTGTTGCCCTTTCCCGTTCAGACACACATATACACACATACACTCATTTATTATTGCTTTCTTCAATGCCTTACGAGAAGTCCGGTAGATTAAGACGAAACGAGAATCGGAAGTCGAGTTTCAGGATTATTTCTGAGAATAGGAGTAGTATGTAGTGGTAGTGGTGGTATTATAAATTATATGGACATGGATGTGAAGTCATAAATTTGTCTTTCTACTTTTCTTTCATTCGGAAAATGATTTCATTTATTTGTAGAGTTTGTATTATTTATTATTAATATATTAAAAATTTTATTTATTAAATAATAAATTAATTTTATAATATATATTAATATCTTTTTAATATATATATATATAAATTACTTGTCACGTTGTTTGTCCGCAATGGACTCCTAAACTAATGAACCGATTTTAATCAAATTTTCCACACTGTGTGCAATTTCATTCAACTTGAAAGATAAGATAGTTTATATCTCAATTTATGATCGCAATATTATTTTATTAATCGCGAATTATTTGGTTATTAACAAAGAGTCATGATTATCTCAGTTAGTTCGATAAGATTCTAACAGATGGAGGTATTAGGTAATTCCTTGACTTAAAGACGTGTGTATTGGATTGATTGTAAGTCACAGCACCCCTAGTGTGGCACCCCTAGTATTTTATATGTTATAAATTTGTATTTAACAACGTTAAATTATATAAGATTAAAATAACAAATTATTCTTTTCTAAATTTTAGTCTAAATATTATATTTAAAATATATCTCAATTTTGTTTATTAATTATATTTATATATTTCATAATTTTCCAAATCATTTTCATTAGATGTTACGAATAATCAAAAACCAATACATACGTATATGATCAACACATATTTAAATATTTATCTAAATCTTTCTACTTAAACACACTTTCTATCCTATAAGAGATTTACATAAACACGTGTGTATTCCGTATAAATACCTATACACATACACCAATATACTTTTCTTCTACATAAGAGACAAACTGAGAGATAGATTATTGTGCAACGTAATTGCACGGTGGTTTGCAATGGAAACTCCAACTAAGACGACGACGAACAGAAAACAACGTGCACTATACCTGACGTATATTAAATAAAAAGAATCGATGGAAAAGTGAAGTTGCGGTTCAACAACAACATATGCAACACGATGCACTTTCAAATAGAACGTTGAGACTCTTCTTCTATTTATTTTTATTTTAAAAAAATTTTTTTTGTACACGTAGAAAAAATTTGATTCATGCGGTGACGATAAGTTTTCCATCATTCGGTAATTTATAAAAATAATAATAATAATAATAATAATAATAGGAGAAAAGAAATGATTATTTTGATTATTTTGTGGTACGTTCTAAAATTTTCCATCTCTTTCTTTCTATGTGTTTGTGTGTGTTTGTGTGCGTGTTGTGTGTATGTGTGTGTGTGTTGTGTCTTTTTAACTTATCGATCTCCAAACGTTTACCTAGCATTATTACGACATAGCAATTGAAAGATCCGTTACCTGGTGCTACCACAGCAGCAAATAGTGATTACTAATGTATCAATTTATACGTCGACTGATAATTTAAACGATTGATAAATGTCGACACTACTATGACGACGATTTTTCAAGAAACTAAGAAGTTTCTTTACTTTTTTGTTTTTTCTTTCTAATCAAATTATTTTATCGATAGTTTTACAAATATTCCTATAAATAAAATTTAATAATTTTGAGCTTGTAATTGGAACAATAAATTGAGCTTTTTTCAATGAAATATCTTTCTATACTTAATCAGTTAACTGTAATCTTCCATTTTGAAAGTGAGCACCGCTGTGTGTCGCTAAAGTCGACCAATGGCGAGTTTTGAGGTTAAAATTGCACATTTATGTAGGATACAATTTTCTTTTTCTAATCAAATTATTTTATGAATAGTTTTACAGATATTCTTATAAGCAAAATTTAATAATTTTGAGCTTGTAATTGGTACAATAAATTGAGCTTTTCTCATAAAATATCTTACTATACTTAATCAGTTAACTGTAATCTTCCATTTTGAAAGTGAGCACCGCTGTGTGTCGCTAAAGTCGACCAATGGCGAATTTTGAGGTTAAAATTGCACATTTATGTAGGATACAATTTTTGTTTCTAATCGTATTATTTTATGAATAGTTTTACAAATATTCTTATAAGCAAAATTTAATAATTTTGAGCTTGTAATTTGAGCAATAAATTGAGCTTTTCTCAATAAAATATCTTTCTATGCTTAAGTTAACTGTAGCACTCCATTTTGAAAGTGAGCACCGCTGTGTGTCGCTAAAGTCGACCGATGATAAGTTTTGAGATTAAAATTGCACATTTATGTAACATAAAATGAACTCTAAAAATAAAATTAAAACAAAATAGTAATTTATAAATCTTCTATTTCATCTTACTAATCTTAAAATTTAAGATAATTCTTCAAAATCTTCTAATCTTACAATTTAAATAGCCAATGGGTCATGACTTTTTACGCATGACACAAAATTCTGCCACTTTCTTCTTCATGACGAATACATTCGTCACAAATTCACAGTTAACTGGTTAATTGAAGTTGTAAATAAATTCATCAATCGTACGATTATCTTGTATTACATCGATTTAAACACTTTCCTATAAAATTTCTGACTCAAATGATGTTTCCCACAACTAACTTCAAACTCAAGTAAAAATTGCAGACAAAAATTGAAATAAAAATTGATCACGAGTCAGACACGTCATCAAAATACAAAAACTAAACGAAGTTTATTAATCAATTTTAGAATGATACTTTAATTTAAAAAATGTTAATATTTTTTTTATAATGACCTGAACAAAAAAATACGTCAAATATTAAAACAATAATAATTGTATCACCATAAAATTGAAATATAAAAATAAATTTATAATAAATGGAAGAGATTAATGTAAATAAGAAAAAAAAGAAAAAAAAGATAAAAGAAAGAAAGAAAGAAAGAAAGAAAGAAAAAAAGATAAAGGACTTCGATCGGGCGAGATAATTGAAGATAATTTTCTCGGCCCGTGGCCCCATGGCTCGTGCTACGCCATGCCCACTTAACTTTCACGTAAGGGGATGTGGCCACTTAGCCGTTACATGCTCGCTTACTCTCCCATGCATATGTAAAACACGACTTCGAGTTCGTGGCTTTCCACGAGAAATGACTAGGGAAAAGAAAGACAGAAAGAGACAGAGTAAAAGAGTAAAAGAGAGAAAGAGAGAGAGAGAGAGAGAGAGAGAGAGAGTAAAAGAGAGAGAGAGAGAGATAGGAGAAGATATTACGCTCATAATTTACACTCGTCGACCTATTCACTATGTTAAGTTTCATTCTCGTTTTCATTCTACTTGATAAAATCAGATTTTATTATTATTGTTGTTATTGTTCTACCAAAGTTGAAAGATTACGTGTAATTTCTTTTAATTATATAATATATAAAGTAAAGTATAATATATAAAGTAAAGATATATATATATTTATATACAGGGATTATTATTATTATTACTTTTTTAATTTTAAAGTGTTAAATTAAAATTTAATTATGCTATTATATTATTATTATTACTTTTTTAATTTTAAAATTGTTAAATTAAAATTAAAGTATTATATTATATTATTATTATTACTTTTTTAATTTTAAAATTGTTTAATTAAAATTTAATTATTATATTATATTATTATTATTACTTTTTAAATTGTAAATTGTTAAATTAAAATTAAAGTATTATATTATATTATTATTATTACTTTTTAAATTTTAAAATTGTTTAATTAAAATTAAAGTATTATATTATATTATTATTATTACTATTTAAATTGTAAATTGTTAAATTAAAATTTAATTATTATATTATATTATTATTATTACTTTTGTAATTTTAAAATTGTTTAATAAAATTAAATTATTATATTATATTATATTATTATTATTATTACTTTATTAATTTGAATTTGTTGAATTAAACAATTTTCTTTAATATCTTTTACTTAGATATAAAGTAAAGATATTTATATAGGGATTATTATTATTATTATTACTTTATTAAATTTGAATTTGTTTAATTCAAATTAAAATGTCATTTTCATTTTACTTGTTAAAATCAAATGTTTTTTTTTTCATAATTGTTATTGTTGTTCCAAAGTTGAATGATTACGGTGTAATTTCTTTTAATTATATTTAAAGTAAAAAAAATATTTCTATAGGAATTATTATTAATCCATTTTTAATTTGAATTTGTTTAATTAAACAATCTTCTGTAATTTCTTTTAATTATATATAAAGTAAAGATATTTATAGTGTTCATTATTATTATTATTATTTTTTTTAATTTTAATTTTTATTATATATAACTATCAAAATAATTTGCTAAAGAAACACACGTTTAATTAAGCATTGTAAAGTAAAAGTTAGGTGATATTAAAATTCACTAAAATCAAAAATATTCTCTGAATTACAATACAATTGTTATTAATAAAAATTATATTTCTATTGTAATTATAAAAAATAATCTTCTAATTCAAATATAATTGTTATTAATATAACTTTACTATTTCTATTGTGATCGTAAAAAATAATCTCCTAATTGAAATATAAAATTCTGTGTTAATATAAATTGCATTATTTCTATTCCTAATATAATTAATTTGTTTATTATTTTAGTATTTATTATTATATATTATTTAATATAATTAATAATATTAAGAATATAATTAAATATTATCAAACAGAAAAGATAAATATATTACAAATGAACAAAAATATATATAATATTATGAACTATAACCGAATCGAATCAATTTATTAAACTATTTTTAAAAAGATTAATATTATTTAAAATAATATTAAAAAAAAAAAACCCAGATATTTATACTATAAAATAATTCAAAAATCAACTTGTTATTAAACTTGAGAACGAATAATATTCATCATAAAAATATCATCATATCACATGTTGATTATAACAAAAGTAACAAGTGACACAATTAATATATTTAATCTAATTAAAATGTTAAAACACAAAGTTAATTAATGCAATCAATGTTAAAGAAAAAAAAGGGAGGATTTTAAAGATAACAAAAAAAAAATAAAATAAAATAAAAAAAAGTCGTAGATCGAAAGTGCGTCTGAGGTTCGAGGGGAGGGGGTGGTAGTAAGGGGTGGTATTAGCCCAACTCGAGACTAACCTGAACGAGTATTGTGTGATCGATTGTATGAAGTATAGGGATAAAGAATGAAAAATAAAGCAAAAAAAAAAAAGAAAAAGAAAAGAAAAGAAGGGATAAAGGTAGAAATGGTTTTTGAAAAGCCGACAGGATTTCTTCGATTTCATGGTCCTGTTGGTTCCCCCTTCAATTACCGGCACTTAACCAACGATAATTAGACGTTCCAGAATTGGGTATCACGCTGACGAACCTTCAAAGAGGATAAAGGCGAGAGAGGATAAAAAAAAAAAAAAAGAAGAAAAAGAATCTCATGTTTTCTACTTCTTTTATTACTTTTCCCTGTTATTTGATTGGATAGAAAATAATCTTTGTAATCTTTTACTCAATTCAGAGATTTAATAATAATAATAATAATATAAAAAAATGATTGCAATTGTTTCAAGTATATCGATGTAAATAATTGAATCGTATCGATTTGACAAAGTGAAATGAACAAATAAATAAAAGGGAGAAACAGACAGAGAAGAGAATAAAAAGAAAGAGAAAAAAGAAAGAGAAAGATATAGATGATGGTAAAGTTGTGGGTTGAGTTTTTGATGAAGTATCCTATGGGATACAGGAGCCAAGAACACACCATGGGAGCAATACTAGACGTCTTAACGGGTGGTAAGATGATATTTATTATACCTTTGGGAACATCCACACTGTCTCATGATATAACTAAATTCGCGTTTATGGTCTTTCTATCTAACATTTTCTCAATCTATCTATCTATCTATCTATCTATCTATCTATCTATCTATCTATCTATCTATCTTTTTTCATTGTATGTTAAAAATTTACAAAATGTTGTAATCAAATTTGTGATTTAGAATTTGATGACACGTGTAGAAAAAAATGTATATACATATTTTTAAATATATATATATATATATATATTTTTAAATATATATTTTATATTTATTATATAAAATATATAAATATATATATTATATTTTTAAATATATATTTTAATATATAAATATTAATAATAATATTTATTATTATTATATAAATTATTATATAAATATATATATTATTAAAAAAATTAATAAAATAAAAAATATATATATATATATTAGTAAATTAAAAAATATAAAACTAATTAATATAATTATAGAATGTATTCTATAATAATTAAATACATAATATAATATATTATTTAATTAAAATAATGCATATTAAAAATTAAAACAAAATTAATATTATTAATATATATATATATATATATTAATAAATTAAGAAATGTAAAATTAATTAATAAAACTATAATATTGAAATAAAATATATAATAATTAAATCTATAATAAATATTTAATTACATATTATATATTTTGTAAAAGTAAATATATTTACTTTGATAAATTCTTGACTTTCTAAAAAAAAGTTAATGAAAAATTTATGAAATAAAATTCTAAATAAAAATGAAACAAATCCTATTTATATATATATATACATATTGTTATACATTATGTATTTTATGTTTCCAAAAAAAAAAAAAAAAAAAAAAAAAAAATAAAAAACGATATAAGAAAAGAATTATAGTGACTACGCATAACAAAATCCTATTATATTAAATCTAGAAACGTGAGAAAAAAGAAACTCTCCTAATTTAAAAATATATGACATCTTGAAAGGAAACTAGAATCTGAAAAGAAACACTTGAAACACGAAAAGGAAGATGAACATCTGGAGAAAACATTTTGAGTTTCTTTTATATATGAGAAAGGTAAATTTTACCTAAGAAAAATGATAGCTACTTTGGTTGTAGAAAATGTTTACGAGAGATGAAAAGGGACGATCAAGATAAATATGGTGAGAGATTTTGCTAAGAAGTTAGCATTTAATCAGTTTCCCTTTTCTACGATCTGAAAAGATCTGAAACGATCTGAAACGATCTGAAACGATCTGAAATGATCTGAAACTTGCTACCTAGCTACCCTACTACGCAACACCTGTGTTTATTTTACGAACGTCTTTATTTGTGTATTCCCTGTTTACAAATCACGAATGTTAACCTACGTCAACATAAACGTCAATGTGAATATGTGTGAACGATCCTTTATTATTTATATTAAATATTACAAATCTAATCTTAGTTTAAAAGCAGATATTAGATTAATCGTAATTTAAAGTTTAGTTTGACATAATCTTCCCCCCCCAAAAAAAGAGAAATAAAAAACACTTATCTTAAAAAGTTTGGGTTTCATTTAAACATTATTTGTCACGTATGAGAAAACAGTATGTTAATAAAAATAAATTAAAGGGATTTATTATTGCAAAAAGTCGAATTTTTATAATATAATTAATTAATAAGTAATATTAATATATTATTATGTAATATAAATAAAATATAATAATTTATATATAATATTAATTAATAAATTAAATTTAAAATATTATATTATATATATTAAATTAATATATATTATATTATTATATAATATAAATATAATAAAAAAATATTATATAAATATTATATTATTTATTTGTACAATATTAATTATTATTATTATATATATGTATAAATTAAATTTAAAATATAATAATTTATTATAATATTAATTATTAATTTAAATTTAAAATATTATAATATTATTTTATAATATTTATATTATATTAATATATATTAAATTAATATATATTTTATTTTTATATACTATAAATAATATTATATATATATTATATAATTTTAATATAATATTATAAAATAATTAATAAATTATATTAATATATTAATTAATATTATTAATCGAATTTTTTCCAAATTTTTAAAAATTACTGTTAAATTAGAAATAAAATTATTAGAAATAATTAACGTAAAATCATCCTCATTATCAACAATCTTTATCCATGTGATATTTCTAATAAATTTTCTAAATACCAGTCCAATAAAAATCAATCAATGTTTTTTTTTTTTATGAAAACATAAAAATTGCCATTATTTTTCGATACTCCTAATACAATAAAAAAAAAGAAATAAAAAGAAAACAAAAATAAGAAAATGAATAAATAACTGACCTTGCTTTTGGTTGCTTGCAAATCTTGAGCGATTTTTCTCAAAGTGGTCCCGATGTCAATCAAAAATTGTTCGTTGCTTAAAACATGGCCAGGATATTCGGAACAATTGTTCGCTAATTCGCCATTGCAGACAGGTAATGCCTTTTTGAAAGGTACACGAACATTACTAGGTCTGTTCCTTCGTGGTCTTGGCCTTGGAGTTGGAGTTGGCACGGGTGCCACATTTCCTCCTTCTTCTTCTTCTTCATCATCTTCATTTTCATTATTATAATTTCTATTTCTGGCAGCATCAGCGTACGATGCAGCGGCAGCAGCAACAGCTACTGCTGCATTGTTGGATGAACTGCATTCAGGAAATTGAAAAGTTGCATCCCTCGTAGGGCTAGTAGGTGCAGATACCGTAACCCTCGGCGTGGGTGGTGGCTGCAATTGTCTCATCGCCGATGATACCAAATCTGGTAATGGTGGTAATCCTGACATATCTTGATCTAACAAAACTAATCCAGATGGTCCAAAAGCTACCCGATGATTATTTATATCTGCAAAAAAAAAAACGAAACAATATTAATTAGTAATGATATTTTTATCAATCGTGGTATAATCAAATAAACGACATTTGTTTTATTATCATTTCATTCAATTAATAAATGTATGTATGCATATGTACATGTATGCACATATTATAATGCATATATAGGTTCCTTTTTTTAATTTATTAATTTTATATATATATATATATAATATATATTAAATTATATTAGTATTCTATAATAATATATATATGTTAATTAAATAAATATATAATTAATTAAATATATTATTAAATAAATTAAAAAAAAATATATATATATATATAAAATTAATAATAAAAATAAATTAATTTTTTTAATTTTATTTTATGTTAAAATTGTATTTTATATTATGTGTATAAAATAAAATAATCAAATAAATTTATTGTAATTATTAATTTAATATAATATATATTTAATTAATTTATATTTAATAATTTGTATTTAAATTAATTAATATATATTAATATATTTATTTTAATTAATTAGCAATATTAACGTGAAACACATATAAATGTCGTATAAATAATATCGTAAAAGTTGACATATCGTTTTACAAGAAGATATTACACGATTTCAATTACAAATATTATCGTGAATGAAATACATGTAAAACACGTTGACAAATCTAAAACATTAAATCATACTTTTTTTTTTTAACAAATATTAATCATAATTTAAACTTTTGAACATTGACAAATCTTAACTTCATGCATACTTTACAATTGTACATCGTCGACAAAATCAAAAATTGTTTAAACACATGATTCTGTTTTTTTTGTTTTGTTTTGTTTCACGTTCTCAAATAAACAAAGTTAAAGATTCGATGCAACAGATGAAAATTAATTGCAATGAATTACAATGAAAGTTATTTAGAATATTATCAGATGTTCCTTGTGTGTTTATGCTTGTTTATGTGTGTTTATCGGTGTTAGGTGTACACAACAACACATTGTATCACGTGTCGTCGTACTGATAGGTTCGACGTTTGAAATGATGTCGTCCCAGGTTAATGGAAAGGCATGAGCTACCGCTATCATGCTTATAAGGGTTTAACGTCAGCGTGTCACGCGTAACAAGGTAACACAACGTGTCCGAGAATGGCAAGGAACGACATTGTTGGATAATGATCGTGTTTTAAAAGACTTTACGAAGGGCGAATGATCGACCTTCGTGTTTTGACGTCTGTAATGCAACGTAAGAAAAAATAAAAAAAAAATAAAAAAAACACATTCATTTCTTTTATTACTTCCTTGTCTGTAATTCATTTTTAAAGTGAAAACTTCTTTATTTTATTTTATTTTATTTTATTTGATATTATTTATTTTTCTTCTTATTTCAAATATATTTTTTTTTTGCTCGAAAGTATGAAAATACTTTTCTTTTTTTATAGGAACTAATTGAAAATTTATTATCTTTGACTTTGTTCTCTTCTATGTATATTTTTTGTTTTATTTTATTGTTTTTTGTTTTGTTTTTTTTCAAATGATTGATGCAAAATTATTAAAAATTTATTTCTTTTATACTTTCTTATCTTTATATTTATTTTTATATTATTTTTTTATTCTTTATTGTTTTATTATTAGTTTATATATTGTTTTTTTTTTTTTTCAAAACTATTCAAATACTGAAGAAAAGAAAATTTATTTATTTTATTACTTCTTTACACTGTAATTTATTTTTATTTTAATTTCAATGTTGATTATTTATTTTATTATTTTAAATATTATTTCTAAAACTATAGAATTTAATGGAATAAGAATTTATTTCTTTTACTTACATTTTCTGCAAATTTATTTTTATTTTATTTTTTTCTTTCAAATAATTTTCCAAAACTATTCAAAATTTCTATCATTTACTTTCTTTTCTGTAATTTATTTTTATTTTTATTTTTATTTTAATTTCTATTATTTCTTTTTCTTTTATTTTAAATATTATTTCCAAAACTATAGAATTTAATAGAATAAGAATTTATTTCTATTACTTCCTTTTCTGTAATTTATTTTTACTTTATTTTTTACACACTATTTATTGTTTTATTATTATTTTAAATATTTATTCCAAAACTATTAAAATACTGAATAAAAGAACATTTATTTCTTTTATTACTTCCTTCTCTGTAATTTATTTTCATTTTATTTTATTATTTATTATTTATTTTCTTTTGTTTCCAATATTTGTTCCAAAACTATTAAAAATTTATTTCTATTACTTCCTTCTTACTGTATATGTTCATTTTAATATTAATTTTAATTTTTATTCTTTATTATTTTATTATTTCAAATATTTTGTTCTCCAAACTATTAAAATACCGAAGAAAATGACGAATAAGATAAAACGATTGCTACAAAATAAATGATCGATAAGAACAAATCATATTAGCGTTACGGTGAGGTGAGGGGGTTTAGTAATCAGATCGATAAATCATGCTAATAATATTTATCGATATTTATCGATATCAGATAAATATATATATATATAATAGATAATATAAAATACAGTCAGACTGCTTGACTCCGTTTTTAAAATAAATACATTACGTATACACATAGGTATTTTCATTTCCTATAGATTACATACAATTTCTGTTCTTTTTTTATTTATCATTTTTTTTCTTTCTTTTTTTTTTTTTTTTTTTTATCAAATCCGTCACGACGTTTATTCGAAAGAATATACATTCTTAAATATCCTTATCTCGATATGCATATAAATATACATATACATATACATATATATATATATATCATCGTAGTATTACACAAAGTTTCATAAAATCTCGAAATTTTCAAATACAATACGCGAATAATCAATGAACAAAATTAAATAATTAATATAAAATAAAATTATTAAAATAATAAAATTTAACAAAAAGAAAACTATACAATATATCAAAAAAAAAAAAAATAAGAAAAAAATAATTGTTCAATCTAAATATAAACAATATAACAATAAAACACAATGTAAACGAAGTATTTCATTAAAATGCCGCGGGCCCTCGAAAACATTTCAAAAGTTCTATCTCGTTTTACCTGACACGTCGTCCCTTCTAACATGATATAAGTTATGTAATATACATATATACATATAATAATAATAATAATAATAACAATGCACATACATATATACATACATATATATATATATAGATAAAACCCAACGTTGAGAAAACGCGTGACAAAATAACAATAATACAACACACGCCTTTCTTATTGGCATTGTTTTACGAGCCAAGTTTATATCGTTCTTTCTTTCTATCTCATTTATTACATATCTATCCATCTATCTATCTATCTTTCTCTATTTCTCTTTCTTTGATACTGGCACGTGCGCTCACTCGCTCACACATGGTTGCATCCTTGACATTTCAAGTAAACGTTTCTTGTAAGATGACTCTCTCTCTCTCTCTCTCTCTTTCTCTCATTCTGTCCTATTCTCTATCCCATTTTCTCTAACATGTGTTTTTTTTTTATTTAAAAAAAAAAAAAACTTCATACCAGAGATCCCATCTCGCCTACACACATACTACACATATTATACACATACAAAAATAACACACTGAGAAAAGACTCGATCAAATCTCAACTTTTCTTTCTTTCTTTCTTTCTTTCTTCCTTCACCTTAAATCCATGCTCGATAATGTAACCACTTTCCACAACAGGTTGCAAAACGTGTTTAGCTCTAACAGAATGACGAAAAAAAAAACAAAAAAAAAAAAAAAGAAAAAAATCAAGAAAAAATAGAAAATGAATGAACAAAACAAATGAAGTTTGAACGAAAGAGAAAGTGTTTAAGGGAGGAGATAGAAAGTTGTATCAGGGTTACGTCAAGATTTTGTCAGGGTTGTATCAGTATTGTATTAGGGTTGTATTGCGCCAAGATTTTGTCACGGTTGTATTTGGGTTGGGTCAAGATTCCCTCAGGTACCGGACCTGAGGGTCCTATGAGGACCTGAGAGTCTTATGAAGTTTTTATCTCCTTACGAAAAAACAACAAAAAATGGGTTATGTCAGGGTTTTGTCAAGGTTGGTTGTTTTGTCGATGAAAGGGTTTGGGGGATATCTTCTCAATAACTCACCTATTATTGTCGTATTCTTCCAGTTCATCATCATCATCATCATCATCATCATCATCCTCTCGGGTACGTTACTTTCTATCTTTATATATTTGATGTATTTTTCCAATAAAATCTCATTCGGAGTAGTGTTGAATGGACATATACGTACACTATGCAGCTCACGTAGTCCCCTTCGTCGTTGTAGTGGATTGATAAAACTGTAAAAAGCCCGTGAGAAACCCAAGCGGGGACCTTTACTAAAAGTGATTTATAGGCGCCTTTTCAATCCGATAATTCATTCGCCAGGGCAAAAGAGCTTATTTCAATAAACGACTTTTCCCTCTTTCTCTTTCACTTATTCCTACACCTTCGCATCCTTCACTTATTGTGTAATCTTATAGTTAACAAACCTTAAACGATTATATATATATATATATACTAACATATGTACATGCATTCATATCACACGTACATACAGCATATAATTTAAAAAAAAAAATCATTAAAAAAATGATCGTATTAGTTCGAAGTACAATTTTTGTAAAAAATAAATTTCTAATCACTCGAATATAGACTATGTACTTATATATATGTATATGTTAAAACTTAAACGGTTTATATATATATATATATACCTTAATACTAACATACGTGTATGCATTCATATCACACGTACATACATCCTATAATTAAAAAAAAAAAAAAAATTAAAAAATTACTAGTCACTCAAATATAGACTATGTACCTATATATATATATATACATATGTATCTGTGTGTTATAAAATAAAATAATAAAAAAATTAAATAAACCTAAACGATTATAATACTTTAATAGTAAGATACGTGTATGCATACATATCACACGTACATACGTACATAAATTACTCTTTGAAGTACTATTTTTGTTAAAATTAAATTTCCAATCACTCGAATATAGACTATGTACTTATGTATATATATGTTATATATGTATTTGTGTGTAATAAAATAAGGTAAAGTAGTAACGCGTTGAGTAATTAAAGCTTTGTTCAACGAACGTTAAATTTAAAACGTTTAAGACTAAAACTTATAAGTAAAGGTACATATATATAGTAATAGTAGTAGTAGTAGTAGTAGTAGTATATTGTATACTTAAACATAAAAATTTCGACGTTGAGAGAGGACGCGAATGGGTCGTACGAGAGTAAAAAGTGCAACGCGCACGTGGCCGACACCCGCATGCATGCATTCTATCTCTATCTCTCTCTCTCTCTCTCTCTTTTTCAGTAACTTCCATGTGCTTTCCTTCTTACGTATATACATACATATATACACATATATATATATCTAGATGGAGTTATATGGATCCACAGAAAAAGAGAGAAAAAGAAAGAAAGACTGTGTGAGAAAAAGAGAAAAAAAATAAAGAATACATACATACATATATATATATATATATACGTCCCGGTAGCATATGCGAGAGCACGTGAGTCACATTGAGCGCACTTTGTACATAAGTGCAACGCAACTTGTTACAGTATATGTAACAACGAAGACAACGACTATGACAACGAGACACAACGAACGTACGATTTCACATACACTTACAAACAATACATATGAGTGTGTATATATACATATATGTATGTATGTTTTAAAATGTATATGAGCGTATATAGGAGTAATCGACAGTGAACGCTGAACCGCACAAAGAACCTCTCTCAAGGCCGCGTACGGAGTTCGCTGCATGTTGCATGCTGCATGCTACTACTGCTGTTGCATTCTGCATTCTGCATGTTGTATGTTCTTGCTGTTACTGTTGGCTGCTGCTGCTGTTGCTGTTAATACTTCTGCTTCTGGAATACACATACTAACTAATACACATTATGTGTATAGAATGAAACTTAAATTAAAAGAGACACACACATATACACTCACAAATATACGAACGTGTAAAATAATCACATACAATGTTAGGCCACTGATACAATTCTTCTTCCTTTTTCTTCACGAATGAGCATCCATACATGTCTCTTTTTACATATGCATGTATGTTTGTTAGTATGTATGTAGAAAAACACTTAATAACCCTTATCATTCCAGGAATTTTCCAGAGTGATTTGTAACCAACTCCAGAAAATTTTTGTTCATATTTTTACTGTTAATATTTACTGTTACTTTTAACATGATTTGGTTTTTCATAAATGGTTAGTTTAAAATAAAATTTAAAAAAATGTGTTTGTGTGTGGAGTTCGTTTCAAAATATTCTAAATACAAAAGTAAAAGTTACTTAAAAAGCAAACAAGTGTTGCATATTAATTTAATATTAATTATTAACTGCATTTCAATTACATTATTTGGTCAAACTACTTGTATATTTCTTCATTCATTTATTTACGTTTGTTTAAAAACATTTGATTTAAAAGTAACGAATAGATATTTCCAACAGGTAAAAATAGTATTCTATGAAAAGGACGATAATAAAGGAAACTGTATTTATCAATGCCATTTATGCGATTATAAACATGATGGAAAAGATTAGTCAAATTAGTCTACAAAATTGAACAACCCTTAGAAGAAGTACAGCCTGATATGAACCTGACTTGTAATATGTGTAATTACAAAACCAAAACCAAGGATTAAGTTATTGAACCATATTAAGGATAAGTATTCAAATACAGTCAAATCTACTGAGATCAAGTAAAACAGAAAGAAAAAATGGGACCCACAAACAACCACTACCGGCAGATTATAGTCAGCCTAATATTTCGTTCAACAACCTGCAGATTTGTTTCAAATGTTAAACAAAGTTTTGAGTCAAGTCAGGTCTCATCATTCATATTAAAAATAACAAATGTGAACGGCTGGAATGAGGGAGTCATCATCTACATCATGTATATATGTAAGTATGTGAGTGTATGTTCGTTCATATGAATGTATGTTCGTTCGTGTGAGCCTGTATGTTCGTTCGTGTGAGCCTGTATGTTCGTTCGTGTGTATCTGTACGTTCGTTCGTGTGTATCTGTATGTTCGTTCGTGTGTATCTGTATGTTCGTTCGTGTGTATCTGTATGTTCGTTCGTGTGTATCTGTATGTTCATTCGTGTGAGTGTATGTTCATGTGTGAGTATGTGTACGAATCGGCATAAGCGCCGTTGCAGTTGGAGAATGCAAATTTTTTCTTTTTTTATCGCGACTCACATTCGCCACGTTTTCCGTAACAATGAGTTAAACGTACACTAATACTACTAACCATAAGCGATAAATAAAATTACGATTTCAATTGCGTCGTTTCTTCCTTCCTTCCTTCCTTCCTTCCTTCCTTCCAGTTCATTCTATCTTTCTCATATATAAATCAATTATGGTTTTTTTTTCTTCTTTTCTTTATTCATTATTGTCGCATATGGAAAATACTACGATTTGTTTTTGTACTAATTGTTAATACCCCAATTAAGATATATTCTATGTAAAAAAAAATTAACAAAAAATATATAAAAGACCCGTACTTTTTTCAAAAAACAGATCACTATAATCAGATTTTATTTATTTTTGTAAAAAAAAAAGAAAAAAATCAGATGAATATTTGAATATCTTTCAATGCAATATTTTTTTAATGCAATTTTTTGTTTATTTGTTCAATTCTACGAAACTCGTAATAAACAAATATAAAAAATGTAATTTATTTTAATTTATTTGTTGTTTTCAATATCTTTTATTTATATTTAGTTATATAAGTATCGTTATTATTTATTTTAAATTATTTTAAAATAATATATGAACGAATTTGAAACACGTCTCAAATATTCAATTACAAAACGAAACACAAAACAAACTCGATGAATTTATTTAAATTAAATAATAATTTTTAAAATTTTTCCTAATTACACGTAGTACTTCAAATATTTTAATATTTTTTAAAAACGTTAAAAGAGTATCGTTTTTATTTATTTAAAATCATTTAAAAAAATAATAACCGAACGAATTTGAAACACGTCTCGAATATTCAATTACAAAACGAAACACAAAACAAACTCGATGAATTTATTTGAATTTTATAATAATTTTTAAAAAAATCTTCCTAATTACACGTAGTGTACTTCAAATTAAGAGATTACAAGAGAACATTTTAACGAGCTTTTACTGCAATAAGAAAAATTTCTACGTCGGCTTTCAACCAAAGAGAAAGATAGAAAGAAACCAAAAGTGAAGTAAACTGTCTGTCTCCGGAGTCAGTCAAAGTATAATGCGAGCCATTGTCCCCTGTTAATTCGTTGCCTGTTGTGTTTGTGTTGGCGGTGAAGGGATCGAGAATAAAAAAAGAAAAAGAAAAAGAAAAAAAAAATGATATGTGCGCCATTCGGTGGTACTCGGTGTGTCCCATCGAGTGCACCACTCGGACAGCTGAGAGAACACAAAAACAAGCATGAACAGGTCCGAACGGGTTATTGTACGTTCAAACCAAGTTGTATGTGTGTTGTTTTATGTTTCCTCGTGTTCAATTGTGTGTTTAGTAATTAAAAAAAAAAAAAAGAAAAAATTTGCTGTCATTGCATCCTGAAATTACACTACGTAGTATAATTGAAATACATGAGTTTAATATACATTAATGTAATATTATTTATTTAAAAGGAAATAACAAATAAAATTAATTTTAAAATATATATATATATATATGTTATCTGTTATAAATTATATATTTAAATTTGTTAGAAAAAAAAAATTTTTTTAAAAGATTTATTGATAAAAAAAAAATATTAAATAAAATAATTCACTGAATATTTGATCTAATTTTATTTTCTATTAAAATAAGACAATTTTATTTGACATTTTTTCTATTTTAAAATTATATATTTGATAATTATTTATTAATTATTTTTGTATCAAAACTATTCGAAAATACTAACCAAAAAAAAAGTAAAAAATAAAAATTACTAATGCGTAGATAAATTTAGATACAAAAATTGCCTATATCCCAGATAAAGATAAAAGTTAAATAAATACTAAAATACCTTTGACTCAATTTTTATACAAAATTTTTTCTAAATGATTCACCTATCATTTTTTTCCCATACCTGAATAAGAAAAAATTTATTTTCCATTCAAAGTACAAAGGAAAAAAAAAACCAAACATTTATAGATGCAAAGACTCGTGTGTGTGTGAGTGTGTGTTTGTGTTTATGTAAAGTATATGTATTTGTGTGTCTATTAAGTGTATATATACATGTTTATCATAGTTTTCATGATATGGTGTTGTGTGTGATTGATGATAACATCAAATAATCAATTGTTTATCTTAAAATTACATGCCCTAATGTACTCAAATAAATTTGAGAAAAGGTCCGGTTCAAAGTGCAAATATCAATATTTGTTTATGGTAAAATTAGATTAAAAAATAGGATAAATAAAAAAAAAAACATAAAAATATTTAAAGTAACCAGATCTTTTCTCAGTTGTCTCTACAAAAAATAGGAAAAACGTTAGCAAAAGAGAAACTACAAAATAAAAATAAAAATAAAAATGATGATGATGATGATGATGATGATGATGATGATGATGATCATACTAACAAATGGAAACATTAATATCAAATAGGCCAACCATTTGTTGGTCTGTCTGTTATAATCTTAATTAAATAAGATGCAACCATGACGCATAATACTATAATGATTGCATCAGTCATTTGTTGGTCACACATGATCGTGTGTTTCTTATCTCAAAAAACCACATATTACTTTCTCTCTTACTCTTACTACTTTCTTTATCATTTTTCCTATTTTTTGAAGTTACTTTTAATGCATTATAGTAATACATATTTGTTGATATTATAAAATTACAATTATGGTTATGGTTACAGAATTGTTCGATTAATGAAATTATTATAATTAAAACGTAATACAATATATATATATATATAGATATGCAGGTATACTTTGAATAACAAGGAACCAATCAGACGTGTTATTCGAAATTGTGTTATTTGATATTAAATTAATTTTGTATTTTTAGTATCTATATTTTTTATAATATAGTATTATATAATACTTATTAATATTTTAATAAAAATATTAATAATATAAATAAATGTTAAATTAAATTATAATTAAATTTAAAAAAAAAATAATAAAAATATATAAAATTTTATAATACAATATAATAATTTTGTATTTTTAATATCTATATTTTTTACAATATAATATTATATAATACTTATTAATATTTTAATAAAAATATTAATAATATAAATAAATTTTAAATTAAATTATAATTAAATTTAAAAAAAAAAACATAAAAATAGATAAAATTTGATAATTTAATATAATATAATAAATTATATTATTTACTATAAAGTAAATAAGAGTAGAATTTACTATAAAATATAATATTTTATATAGTAAAAGTTATATTTTAATATTATATTATATATTATTAAAAGTTATAATTGAAAATGATATTTTTTCTATTATTATATTTACATACAATAATTTTTATATTTTTAATTTGTCAAATTTTCATTCTACAAAAATAACATAAAATTCATTCAAATTTCGTCAAGTGAAATCTAAAAATATAAAAAGTACAATTTTATAAACATAATTCTTAATTCTTGCAACTTTGTGCAATTCATGTACCGTGTGTTATTCGAGGGATACCTGTACACACATATGTGTTAATAATTATAAAAAAAAATAATCATTTTATTATAATATATTTTTGATAACTTATTCAATTATTATTTTCGATTAATTACAATATTAAATATTGTACTTAATAATTATTGTCACATATTACAATTTTGTTTTAAACATTAATCATCAACTTCTTACAAATATAATTTAACAAATTGTTTCATAAAAAAAAAAAAATTCATAAGTTTCCTTTTTTTTTTTTTATAAATGCAAAATTAACAACATATTAAATCATTTGTAACATTTACATAGTAGATTAGTAATCGTTATCACGTAAAATTCGAATGATAAGAACTTATTACAAAAATGATTAGTTAAATGATTTATTATCTTTGTAATTGTGTAAGAAATAATGTAAAAAGATTGATTAATTAAAATACAAGGTAGATATATGTTTGATTAAACACTATGATAAACTAAACGAGTTATTCACGTAAAAGTATTAATCGAAAGAAAAATAAAAGGGGGAGTTCGGTAAAAGATAAGATCTGCCAAATTTCATGAACCGTTGAAGACAACGCGTGCCCTTTTTTTTTTTTTACTTTTTATTATTATTATTATTATTATTATTATTATTATTATTATTATTATTATTTTTACCCTGCCGTGAACGAGTTCAAGAGAGCGTGAAAATCTTTCACGCCTCTTTAAATTGCTCGAAGTGATAGAAAC
Source organism: Polistes dominula (assembly GCF_049000335.1). NCBI lineage: Eukaryota > Metazoa > Arthropoda > Insecta > Hymenoptera > Vespidae > Polistes > Polistes dominula. The sequence continues at coordinate 1,695,035 of NW_028300968.1, read as the reverse complement.
ATGAAATATACATATACATGTATATATCTTTGAAATATTTCAATCGAATATTACTTTTACTGTATACGATGATTGAAGGGACGAATAAATAAATAAAAAAAAAAGAAAAAGAAAAGAAAAGATAAAAACGTAAAAGAGATAACGAAAAAAAAGTGCTGCTGTGGTTCACGGTTCTCTGATGTCAGACTGACTTGCATTTCGAGATAAACCAAAGGTTTAACTTGTTCCTTGATAACGAAAATCGTCGACGAAAGCTTGAAGAAAGAAAACCAAAGAAAACCAAAAAAAAAAAATGAGAAAAAAAAATGAGAAAAAAAAATGAGAAAAGATTGAAGAAGATTTCTTTCAACAAGGAAGAGTCTTCAATGAATTTTTTACGAAGTTTTAGAAAGATTCTCTTTTCTATCTTTTGCTTCAATGAAAAATCTTCAGTGCTATTATTTTTGTTTTTTTTTTGTAAAATAAAAAAAAAAAGTAGACTGGTGCCAAAAAAACTCGTTCTTGCAAAGTTTATTTTTTTATAAGATGTTTGTATCGAAAAAATTGAAATAAAATTGAAAAAAAAAAATTCTGTTTAAGAAAATGAAATATAGAAAAATAAAATAATTAAGAATAAAACTACAATAAAAAAATTAATTAAAAATATTAAACATAATTAATAATTAAAAAAAAAAATTAATATAGAAATATAAAATAATAAAGAATAAAACGACTATAAAAAAATTAATTAAAAATATTTACCATAATTAAAATTATCTAAATTATAAAATATTTAATATATAAAATATAATAATATATAATAATCTAAAATTATAAAAATTATATAAGAAAAATTTATGTAATTATAATAATAATAATAATTAAAAAATAGAAATATAGAAATATAGAATAATTAAGAATAAAGGTATTATAAAGAAATTAATTAAATATATTAAAAATAATTAATAATTAAAAAAATATATAAAAAAAATTAAGAATAAAGCTACAATAAAGAAATTAATTAAAAATATTCAACATAATAATTATTATATTTTCCTTATTTAAATCTTTTCTTCGATATATTTTAAATATTACAAAATACTTTGCTATTCACCGAGTTAACTTCCATTACAAAAATTACAGCACTGAAAAAAAAAAAGAAAAAAAAAAGAAAAAAAGAAAAGAGAAATAGAATTTCAATTTACAATTGTAAATCTATTAGGTATTTCAATTCTTCAATCATTCTCATTACTCTCTTTCATAACCAAAAACGTTCTCATTTCTTCAAATTGTTAATTCGAACGTGAGACCAAAAGTCTCCCCACCACCTCCCATGCCTCCCTCCCATGCCTCCCTCCCACCTCTCTGAGAATTACTTCTAGCGTAATCGTCGATGGTGTTATTACATTTTTAGAACGATGACGAAAGGGGGAAAAAAGTTGTACGTGTTGAAAACTTCTCTTATATGTGAGATGATAGTCTAATAAAAAATAAAATAAAAAAAAAGAAAGAAAGAAACCAAAAAAAAAAAGAAAAAAACAGGTGGAAATTCGCGATGCTACCATTTAACAACATGGGTCGTTCCCGTACGTACCGGTAAAACTAAGAAAACCAAACCAAAGCAAAGCAGCAATAAGCAAAAGATGCAGCAGAAATGCAATAAGCGGTGTGGTGTGGTGTGTGTCTGCCCACAGCTGTTTCTATAAATACTACAAAACCCCGAAAGCCCCGATTTGATGCAACCACACGAGCTTTTACCATCACACCACCATCTAACTAACACCACCATAGTAATTCTGCATGTTCTCTCTTTCTTTCTCTCTCTCTCTCGTTCCTTCAAAAGCAAGTATGGTTATTGACCCTCGTACCCGCCCTATTCCCTCCTCCTTAACCCCATCTTTTCTTTTTCTTGTTCTTTTTCTTTTTCTCTTTCTCTGTTCGTCGTCAAGTTACTATTTCCGTTTAGAAAATCGTACGAGAAACCGAAACGAACGAGAGTGTAAACCTTAAACTTCATTTCAACGCCATTTCAATGTTTCAATGCATTCGACAATTTTCAACTTTACGAAAAGTTACGTGGACTAATATTTTTTCTAGTAATATTCTCTTCCAATCCCTAATACAGGCCCTTCATTTACAAACGTTTATTATCTTTTCATTTTTTTTTTTTTTTGGGGCGTTTACATAAAGAAATTTGGTGAATCTTTTATCTTTTATCTTAAAAGAAAGAAATCTAATTTTTAGGTTAAGTTTGATATCCTTTTCTTTTTTTTCTTTTCTATGACTTGTTATTAATTTTTGTTTTCTTTTTTTTTTTTTAAGATGTTCACACACACACCTTATTTACAAAAGTTTTTAATCTTTTCGTATTTTTTTTTTTCTGGTTTTGATAAAGAAATATGGCGATCCTATCTTTTGTTTTAAAAGAAACTTAATTTTTAGGTTAATTTTCATATTTTTTAAAAATATTTTCTACCTTATTATTAATAATTTTTTTAAAGATATTCACACACACCTTATTTACAAAAGTTTATGATCTTTTCATATTTTTTTTTCTGGTTTCGATAAAGAAATATGGCGATCCTATCTTCAATCTTAAAAGAAACTTAATTTTTAGGTTAAGTTTGATTTTTTTTTCTACTATTTCTACCTTGTTATAATTAATTTTTTTTAAGATGTTCACATACAACCCTCATTTACAAAAGTTTATAATCTTTTCAATTTTATTTTTTTCTGGTTTTGATAAAGAAATATGGCGATCTTATCATTAATCTTAAAAGAAATTTAATTTTTAGGTTAATTTTGATATTTTCTTTTTACATTTTCTACCTTATTATTAATAATTCTTTTTTTTACTGTTTTTTTTTGTTTTTTTTTTTACAGATATTCGCTAATGGGATTCTAAAGAAACTAAGTAACTTGGCATAAACATTTCTCAAAATTATATTTATCTTAGAAAATGTAACTCTTCAATATTCATATATATATATTTTTTTTAAATTTGATTTCATTCAAAATTACCATTTTTACATTTACACGAAGAACAATAAGTTATCAAATATAATATCAAACATAATACAGTAAGTTAATTATAATATAATAAAAAAAACATTCGTCTGAAACAATTTTTTGGATAAATGCAAATAGTCTTGTGAACAAAACAAAATTAAAAAAGAAATAAATAAATAAACAAGATACTACTTTTAAATAATTAATTAATTAACAATTTAATTCTCAACTCGATCGTGTCAATAATTACGAATTACATAAAAAAAAACCTTTCTCTAACAAAAGATACAAAATACTTTTAAAAATCAAATTTATAATTGACATTTAAACGTACAAATTAATACAAAAAAAAAAATAAATAAATAATCAAATGCAATATATAAAAAAAAATATATATATATACATCGAATATGACAATTTTTAATATTTGACTTAGAAAACACCAAGTATCGTATTATCCACCTACACATATGCAAATACACCTCATGATTTAACAAGTAACAACTTGTTAACATTACAAAAAAATAAAAAAAATAAAAAAATACAAAATGTCAGAAAAAAAGAAAAAAAAAAAGATAGAAAAAGATTCACTGTCCCCCTCTCATTTTTCCATGTATGAATCCCCTCTCTCGTTGAACATCGCGTTTTATAAAGCTTGTTGTCAATGTCATTTATGGTTATAATTTGCAGATGATTAAAATGCCCGTAAAATTAACTAATTGTAAAACAAAAGTTTAACAATTATCATGAAACATGATATAATCGATGACAACTTGAACATAAGTGATGTCATCAAGATCATACTAACTACCAACCCTAGTTTTGTGCAATCTAACCGACACAAGGATCAAAAAACGATGGAAATTGATAGAAAACACATGAGACACAACCTTACGTGGAGATAATAGAACAATCTGCAAGCAAAAGTTTGAGCTTCCGTTATGAATGTAAAGGTAAATCTGCTAGTAATCTACCTGGAGTTAACAGTACACCAAAAAAACAAAACTTTTGTTTTACTGTGCAACACTGTGGCTGACCACTGGTCGTCAACATGTTTCTATCTTTTTCTACATTTACTCATTTTTTTTTTTATTGTTCCTTCATGCAACTGAGCGAATGCACGTTCATCGTATTCACCCGCCCCCACCCCACCCCCACCCCCACCCCCCACCCTCTCACCAATGTTATAACCCCTTCTCCCTGCTGACTGCTCCGCCACCTTTATCCACTCTACCTCTTCCACCCCGACCACCTTTTCTATCTTTTTCTCTTATTCTTAGCAAAGAGAGGAGGCTCGGCCAACACAGCAGGGTCATGGCCGGACATCGTCTGCCATACACACTCATAAAATTGTCCATACACCCACATTATATATATATATACATCTGTTCTATACATTTCTTTATTCATTTCTTCTATCCTTTCTCTCATTTTGTGTGTCACAATTGCAAATTGCATTTGTTATTAACAAATTTAACAAATTATTATTTTTTTTTTTTTTTTTAATTTTATTTTTTATATTTGTTACTATCAAATTTTTAACGGGGCCCACAATTGCACATAATTGTTGGTGAACAAGTTTTACAAATTTCATTTGGTGGTTTGTAATTCATTCATTTATTTATTTATTTATTAAGAAAATGGTACTTCATCTAATTTTTAACAGATTGATTACGATAACTTGTTTTTTTCTATTTCTATGGGGGGGGAGGGGGTGTTCAATTATTTATTATTATATTGAATTTATTATTATTCGTGTAATTGATGTAACATTAATGATATTCTTTTTTCTTTTGTAGTAGTCTTGTCGAAGATTGATGATGGTAATTTCAAAAAGTTTACGATTTTTTTTTTGATGATTTTGAAATGAACATTTTTCTGGAGAATATATTAGTAATATTCGTTGAATTTGTTTTTTTTATGTTTTAGGAAATTTTTTAATTTATTAGAAAATATAATAATTATAATATAAATTATAATTTAGAAAATATATCGCTGTATAATTTCTTAAATTTATCAATAATTATTGACTTATTTGTAATAATTACATTACTTCGAGTTATCACTTAGGATAAATTGATTAAACAAAATTAGGAAAAAAGAAATGGAATCATAGAGATATGAACTATCGTATAATGGCGATTAAAATTTCATTAGATTATCTCTTATGGATTTTTAATTTCATATTTGTGAAACGTGTAATGCAAGTTGATAGGGGTGTTTTATTTTTTTTTTTATCTAAATTACTTTCTAATTTTATTATTTTTATCTGTATGAAGTCCTAGTTCTTTTTCCCTTGATCTTTTTCAAAGATCAAAGATATTTTAATTGTTCGATTATTTTTTTTTTAAATATAGTACCAATTATATATTATTACAAATAAAAAAACAAATAAAATTATTTCAAGATTATTAATTTAAATATTCGTGAACAATACACGAATATATAAATAAATAAATAAAATATAATAATAATTATTAAATAAAAACGAACATACATATTTCACATAAATGTTGAAATATTTTTTTTATAAAAATTCATCGTTACGGATAATAATAAATAATTGTACTATATTTAAATAAAAAAAAAATTAGAACAATTTATATTAATCGAATACCAACAGAAACGTGAACAACAAAAATATCGAATTAATTTGAAAAAAACAAAAACAAAAAAAAGTATCAAGAATTTTAGAAAGAACAAGAAAAAGTATGCAAACGAATTGTACAACTTTCACTAAATTTGTCATCAATGTCAATTTCATTTTTCACATGTTATTTTAATGAAGACAGGTTTCGATCTTAATACCTGGAATGATGAAACTCGAAAGATTTTGTTAACATGACTCATGAACGACCAATCACGTGATATTTGGTTGGGGTACATTGACCTACGGTTCGGTTTCAGCAAACTATTTGAAAATTGCGTTGAAATTGAACTATTATCCTTTTTTCTTTTTTTTTTTTTTTCAGTGTCAATATCTTATTTGTTGAGTTTTTTTTTTTTTAACGTTCTTTTATATTCTTACACTGTTTCTTTTTTTTTTTCTATTATTTACATTACTCTTCCTATTTTAACACATTCACGACTGCTAACGTAAATTCACTCACGTATTTTCAAATTCTATTTCTAATTGACGTTGACGTGAATTTCACGTCATTTTAAATTTGACAAATTTCATACAAATAAATTGATATTCACTTGTTTCATGATAATATTTCAATCATTATATTTTATTATTTAAATATAAATTGAAATAATTCTTTCTTTTTTTTTTGTTTGGTACACAGGATTAAATAAAAAAAAAAAAAGGAAAAAATGTGCTCGTCACAAATGTGTTAAAAGCAAATATTTACATACACAAAACACTTATTTCAATTTTAAATGAAAAATCTCTCGATTATCATCATAGATAACTTTCTTAATGTCATCATTTTGAAACCGAGATAACTTTAGAAAGAAACGTAACAACAACGTTTAAAACAATTATTGAAAAGTTTTTCAAATTTAATTTTAAAACAACAAAAAACTTCAATTGGCTCAAAAAAAAAACAACTTTGACTTTTCTTAACAAAAACTAACTTTTCAATCAACTTTAATTTCAAATTTTAACACACAAATTATTATTACAGTTTTCTTTTCTCGTTCATTGATCTCGAATTCATTATGAAATTTCATGAATTTTCGTAAAATAATTGAAAATGAAAATGAAAGAAAATGCAGAGCCTACAAATACTAAGAAAAAAAAATAAAATAAAATAAAATAAAAAGAAAAATGAGAAGAAAATAAAAAAAATGGCATGAGATTCGAAATGATTTTTTAAATTTACATTCGAAATTTACTCTACAGAATAATTTCATACGCCAGTTTGAGAATCTTTACGGACAAATTCAACAACAACCACGTGTTGCACCTAACCGGAAGGGAAACAACCATCCAACCAAAGAACACTACCACACGTGTATCCCATTTGCGTTACAATATTTCGAGTATTATTTGTCTGATAAAACGTTAACATAAATTTAATTATTACATACGTAACTATTACATTGTTTTTTTTTTTTTTTAAACAAATTCTTCATTTCTTATTTTCTTGATACTTTTATTTGATTTTCATACATACATTTGTGGTTTTTCTGCTTGATTCCAATCATTCAATTATCTTTTCATTTTATATCGAATTATTTAACAATTAATTAACAATTATTTTAACAATATTAAATTACACATTCGGTTATTACATTTTCTCGATGTTTACAATATTACAAAATAATAATACAATAAACAAACAAACAAACAAACAACCAAAAAAAAAAAAAAGAAATAAAATACAATAAAATAGAAAATAATATCGTTCGCAGTCAAATGACGAACAGGTGGTGAAAACTCAAAGAAGAATAAGACAAATTAAAAAATAATAAGTGGCAAAAGAATAATTGAACCATCCCGTAAGTAATTTGATGCTTATTGCATCATTTTTTTTCTATTTGTTTAAATCATTTTTTTTTTTTTGAGTTTGTTTCTAACGAAGTGTTCGATCTAATTTATCCGTTTAGTACTTGAATAATTTCCATAATTGTAGAAAGGTCATATATCGAAAAAATAGTCATAGTAAAGTAAAATAAAAACTCACATGTCGGTGTTGCACCAGTTCTGGTGCGTAGATGTCTTTCTAGCGCCGAATACAACGCTAGGATGGCTTGCAGCTGTTGAGTGGAGAACTCCTGCTGGTCCTCCTCGGCGGCAGGTATCAAAAAAGGTATTGCCATTTTCTTCGTATACCTTAATTACTTTTCTGTTTATATAAATGAGCTTTATTTAAAAAACTTTGTAACTTTTTTTTTCTCTTACAATATTTTATCCCCCTATTGGGAAGATAAAAACTAGTAAGTCTTTTTTTGTCAACCAATGTCAATGTCTTTTTGTTTATTCCTTTTTGCTTTATGTATCTTCGTAAAAAGTTTATTATATAATTATTATTATTAACAATATTTTACGAATGTTTATTCGTCGAATAAAACCCCCACAGTATTAATTAATTAATTAATTAAAAAAAAAGTAGTCTTGTTGTTTTTTTTTTTTAATTTAAACGGACGATGTATATGTGTTCGTTCGGCAGAAAAGAAAACTAGTAGTTCGCGTTTTACGATAGTTCGTTCAATTTTGCTGGATATGTATCAGCAATTGTGATGAATTTGAAAATGTCTTTTTGAAGAAGGGTCTCTCTTTTTCTCTTCTCCGTAAATTTTCAAGTCTCACTCTTTTTCGTCACTTAAATTCGACGTCTGAAACGTCCGTAAGGTGGATCCTCGAACGGATCACTTTCCATAGGTGCTGAGATTAAAACACGACGAGATTGAAGATTACGCGGCGAATGATCTTGAGATTTTCACTAATTCGACGTGTGCACCGTTAAATTGTTGCTCTCGTTGTATATTTGTTGTTGTTGTAATTGTTGTTTCAAATTAACTTCTTGACTACCCAAACTCTTCCAATCTTTTCTAGATTCTTCTCTTTTTAAGAAAAGAGAGTTGGATGAAGAAGAAAACAATGTCTCGTTCAATGAATTATTCTAAGTTCTTTTACACAGTGCACAAGATTTATTTGACGAAGAAAGTTCGATACTTCTTCCTTTTTTTTTTTATTTTCTTTTTTTATTTATTTATTTATTTTTTAATCAACTCACGTGCAACTCGTTTCACACGTCGTTATTATTTGTAAAAACTCTCACAAGTCCTTTTTTCTTTCTCTTCAACGAAATGATATAAGAACAAACCAAGTAAAATGTTCTTTTAAATCGTATTTTACTATAATTCATATATTTTATACATATAATATATGTGTACATATATATATATATATTTATATATTATAATATATAAAATATAAATTTGTAATTATAGAAAAACCAAAAGAGAGAGTATAAATGAAGAAAAATAAACAGTCTCGGTTTAAAATAACACACGAAAAATATATATATATATATAGATATATATATATATATTCGTTGTTCCACTATTATTAACTGATAGAGGAAGCACGAGATCTAAGCTTTACTTGAGTAACTTCAAACACGTCAACTCTCCTCGAAGTCTAGCGATATAATGATTCTGTGCTTTCGTTTCTGAGCAACTTCGGCGGCCGCACGTTTCTATCCCCCACTCCCATCCCCACCAAGTATGCGCGCGCAACGCGTGACCGAAGTTAACGTGAGGTAGTGGGGAATAAAGGGAAGCGGACAGTGGAGAAATCCCCACTTTCGAGGACTACCCCCCCCCACTAACCTCCCCCGACAACCCCACTTTTTCCTCAACCCAATATCGGCGTTCGAACCGAAGGGAAACCGACGGGAACCGAGTTTATCCGTCGTCTTCGTCGTACCCAGTTGCCCACGTTTATTTGTGTGCGTGTACTGCAACCCTCTCCCCTTTCCTCACCTTCATCTTCTACTTTTTTCCCCTTACCTATCCCTACTCCTTTCCCTTCCTACTTCTCGAGAAATGCACGCGTTCGCAACGTTGTAAATTTACCGGTTAGGGTCAAGCGGGCTAAAGACACCAACTACGAAAATCAAAAAAGAAAAAGAGAAAGAGAAAGAGACACAGGGAGAAAGAAAACTATCCTCTTTTAATTTTAATTTTAATTTTTTTTTTCTTTCTCTCTTTTTACGTTTTTACTTTTAGACGAAAATTTCGCCAAGAAAAAAAAAAATGCAATTTTTTAAGATTGACTAATTTTAAACGTATTTTAAATAAATATACTACTACTCTATTTGACAAATATAAATTTGTAAAAATTACGAAATTATTATTTCTTGATAAATTGTAATCAAAAATTATATATAAGTGTATTATATAGAACAAGTCAATAACTATTCATGTATGCGATTCTGATAATAAATAAATTGACTAATTAAATTAAATTTAAATAATCCAATATTCAAAACTAAACGAAACTACTACTACTACTACTACTACTACTACGTGACAAATATAAAATATTTGTAATAGATTTGTAAACAAACTTTCTCCAATGTTTAATACAAATTAAACGCACGATTTGAATTTGTTAAAATTACGAAATTATTTAACGACAAATTGTTACAAAATTATATATCAATATATAAATATAGAACAAATTAATAACTAATCATGTATGCAATTGTAACAAACACTAAATAAATAAATAAATAAATAAATAAATATAAAAAAAATAAAATTAAAATATTGTCTTTTAAAACGTGCCCTACAAAAGGACACTCCTCATATCTATCTCTCCCTTACACATACATACATATGTACACATATAAAATGTATTTAGTTATTTTTTTTTTTGTCTTTTTCTTTCTTCTTCATTTTCTTCATTTTTCTTTCTTTTTATTTTTTCTTGTCTTTTTTTGTCCTTTTACTCTTTCTCTCTGTTATTCTTTCTTTCTCTTATCTCTCAAATGATGACGCATCGGTTATGGTTGAAGAGAAACACGTTGAAGGAAAAGAAGGAGAGAGAGAGAGAGAGAGAGAGAGAGAAAAAGGAGGAATGAGAGAGAAAGGAAGGGCAGAGAAGAGAGAAAGAGAGAGAGAGTAAGAGAGGGGGAAAGAGGGGGGGGAGAAGAGAGAGAGTAACAGACTCGCGCGCGCACAGATTTCGCACATCGGCTTATTGCTTCTATCTCACTCTCTCTCTCTCTCTCACTCTCTTTTTCTTTTTATTTCTCTCTCTCGCTCTCTCTTTCTGTCTGTCTTTTTCTCTCTCTCTCTCTTTTCTCCTCCAACGCACTGGCGCGTTCCTGCGCACGCTTCTGAACGCGCGTATGACACTCGTCGAACGTAACTGCGTAGTTTGCGAGGGGGAGGGTAACGTTACTCTCTTCGGACCGCCTTCCGAGGGTTTCTGGGACGTTTAGTTTCGTATTTGTGTGTATTTGTCCTCTATGTGGTATGTGTATGTATATATTTTCTGTATATTTATATATGTATTTGTCTTTCGTACGATGGATGGATGGATGTATCACCCGACATTCGTTATCTTTTAACGTTCCTACTTCGATGCTTTAACCAAAACAGCCTTGAAAATCTAATCGAAAATATTATATTCATGGTGGTTGGTAATATAACAAAATGTTTTGTTGCTCTTTTTTGTCTTTTAGTTATTTTTCTTTTTTTTTTTAATTTTTAATTTTTAATTTTTATTTATATTTTGATTAATTATGATTTGAATTGTAACGAGACACTTTGATTTGAATTGATTTAATTAATGGAAAATAAATGTTGTGTAGATTTTATTAGTCACACAAGAGACACAAATCGTTAATTCGTTAATTTGAAAAGATAATGTGTAATAATCATGTGTTTCCTAATTTTGTTTTTTTTTTTTTTAATTTATACTTATTAATTATTAATGGAATTTTAATGACAATTTAATTTGAATAGATTTCTATTTTCTATGTTTATATGTTCTGTAGATTTGATTAGTCACACAACAACACAAATCGTTAATTCGTTAATTTGAAAAAGAATCAGTATAATAACCATGTGTTTCCTATTTTTTTATTTTACTAATATTTATTTAATAATAATTTGAACTGTAATTGACACTTTGATTTATCTATATTTTTATTTTCTATTTTTATATGTTTTGTAGATTTTGTCAAACAACCAAGACACAACTCATTAATTCCTTAATTTGAAAAGATAATGTGTAATAATCATGTGTCTCCTAATTTTGTTCTTCATTTATTTATGCTTATTAATTATAAATTGAATTTTAATGACAATTTAATTTGAATAGATTTTTATATGTTCTGTAGATTTTGTCAAACAACCAAGACATCATTAATAGACATCGTTGTTTAGATTTTGTTAGTCACACTAAGAGACACAAATCGTTAATTCGTTAATTTGAAAAGATAATGTTTAATAACCAGAAGTGATATATTAAAAGACACTTTTTCCTCTTATCATATTCGATTATCATTCTTCGTTTTTACTTCTTCGATAATTCAGATCACACATCATATCTTTTAGATAAGATCGTTAGATATTACATACTTTACTTTTCTTTTTCTTTTTGGAAATGCAACGATCTGTAATTTTGGAGAAAACAAAAAGAAAAAAGTAACAAATTATAATATATACATATATATTATACTTATATATATTAATTTAAAGTATATATATATATAAAACTATAATATAGTATAGTATATATACTGTAAAAATATATATAAGTATAATATATACATCTATATATTAGGTCGTCCCAAAAGTTTCTGTAATTTTTTAAATAATTTTACATACACACAATATTTTTTATATTGAATAATATAAGTATACAGTATATTGAATATACAGTAAAGAAAAATTAATAATATAGAATACAATCCATATTATTTAGTAAAATAATATAAAAAATATTACGTACAACTTAATATTAATATATATAATAATATAATTAGTATACCGTATTGAATATACAGTAAAGAAAAATTATACAGAATACTATCAATATTATTTAATAAAATAACATAAAAAATATTAAGTGCAACTTTTATCACCAAAAAAAAAAATTAAGAAATATTCTGGACGACCTAATATATCTGTATATATATATATTATATAATAATAATAATAATATTTAATTAAAAATATGAATATGTACAACGTTAAGTATTGCGTGTTCTAATCACAATTTTATGATTTATAGTTCAATCGTTTGTACGACGATTTGTGTGACGTCATTCATCGGCACGTAATAATTGGCCTATTGACAATTCATTTTTGTTCATTTTCAGTTTCATTTTCATCATGGTTTATATATATTTTTTGGTTTCTATGAGTGAATATCAAAGCTCGTAAAAGAGAGAGACAAAAAGAAAACGAGTGAGTGAGAAAAAGATACGTGTTCTAATGTTCGTTATCATCGTACTCGTGTCAATCACGAATTTTATGATTTTTTGTAACACACATATACACATTGATTACAGATAATGCAAATAAAAAAAAAAAAAAATAAAAAATAAAAAATAAAAAAAGCTTAATGAAAGCAAAAATATGATCAAATTTCAGAAATACCGTCTTGTGGTAATAATTTAAACAAGTTCGGGTTAAAAGACGATGAAACGAACGAACGGTAATAAAACTGGTTTTCCGTGACAAAGTAACCGTACTCGAATGTGTACTGTATGTATGTACATATATATATGTGTATGTTTGTGTATATATGCATCGATCTCAGTTTCTATCGCGTTGCTTTAACGACCCACTTGAATCAATCTGCTGGGTACTAGATGCATTCACCGTTCAGTTTATATGTATACGTGTTTCTAATACTAATAGTTAAACTAGACACACATAGATAATATATATATATATATATATATATATATATATATATATATATATATATATATACATATACATATTGTACATATATGTTTCTTTATAATGATAAGAATGAGTATAAAGAACAGATTAATAGCAAAAGAAAACCAAAGAGACATTGTCATTGGATTATTGGCCTATGAGAATTTAAAAGCCAGGTGAATCTTTTCATACACACAACACACATACATTTAAATGTGATATTGCACAACATATAGATGATATGTAATAATATAAATAAATAAGACACACATGTTGAATTTAATTAGAATCGTTTGTACTCACGTAATATCAAGAAAATGTAACTTTTGTGATATTTTTCCTACTTCTTCCAGATTGTCTTTCTTATTTTGAATTATTCTTTTAATCTTTGTATACTTGTAATGTTGTAATCTGTAACGTATATGAATGTTTAGATTAATGATAATATTTAAATATAATATTAACAGATAGGAAGGAAAATTTGAATTAAAGAAGTATACTTACATTGTTTCAATATTTAATAATTTTTTTTTATATTCTTCAGACAAAATTGTCTATTTTGGATTATACTTTTAATCCTTCTCTATACTCGTATTATAATCTGTAACATATGAATATTAAGATTACATTAATGATGATATTTAAAAATATTAATAGATAAGAACATTTTAATTAAACTTAGGTATACTTACATCAAAATTTTGGATTGTTCGTCAATCCTTGTTTTACTTCGTATTCGTACCTGTAACATAATATAATAATTTTGTTAGTTTTTTAAAAATATTTTTCTAATTCTATTTATAATTAAGTTTCCATTATTTGCAATATATAAATGTTATAAAAAATGTTCAATGTTCCTCTATAATATTCCTATTTGATTTTATTTATTTTTTCTATAATACAGTTTAACACGTTTCTTGCCAAACCCTTTTTATCTGACTTGTCAACCAGGCTATTTAATTTAGCTTTAATAAAATCAACCATTATATGTAATTATTAATTATTATAAATATTAAAACAAACTGTAACAAAATAATTGATTCGTTCTATACTGTATTTTGTACATACTTTGTTTTATACTGTATTTACTGCTTAATTTGTAAACAAACTTATGTGCTTTGTTTTATACTGCATTTGCTGCTTAATTTCTAAACAAACTTATGTGCTTTGTTCTAAACTGCATTTTGTACATACTTTGTTTTATACTGCATTTACTGCTTAACTTGTAAACAAACTTATGTGCTTTGTTCTAAACTGCATTTTGTACATACTTAGTTTTATACTGCATTTACTGTTTAACTTGTAAACAAACTTATGTGCTTTGTTCTAAACTGCATTTTGTACATACTTTGTTTTATACTGCATTTACTGCTTAACTTGTAAACAAACTTATGTGCTTTGTTTTATACTACATTTACTGCTTAACTTGTAAACAAACTTATGTGCTTTATTCATCATATTTATGTCATCATGTTAGTCATCATATTTAAAATAAAATAATCTTTTTCTACAATCATACATATCAAAACTATTCTTTCTCTTTTTATTTTTTTATTTTTTTTTATTTTAAATCTTAAGGAAGAAAAAAAACAGAACGAAGTGTATTTATAAATTTTATCTATCACAAACTACGATTATTGATAAATCTTATAACGATGTGAAAGAAAGAAGAAAACTACTTATCTTATCTTTAAATCTAAAATTTCAAACAATCAATTTAAAACGATCAAAAATCATTTTTCTAGACGGACTTTGATCGTACAAAATTAAATATTAAATACTCGATTTAAAAAGAAACAAACAAATTATTTTCTTTACATAAAGTGTCTCAAAAAAAAGAAAAAAAAGAAAAAGTAAATAAAAAAGAAAAAGAAAAAAAAAACAAATGTTTTATCTATTACAAATGACGCAATACACGAAGCAATTTCTAATCAAAGATAGGAGAAGGGGAACAACAAATAATAAAACGAAAAGAAAAAAGAAAAAGAAAAAATAGACAGTAGTTAAAAATGAGAATTAACAAATAAAAAAAACTAAAAACAAAAAGAAACTTTAGTTAATTTCAATAGAAATGGACAATAAAATTTTTCAAAAAAAAAAAAAAGAAAAAATACAAAAAAATAAAAAAA
Organism: Polistes dominula; assembly: GCF_049000335.1. Lineage (NCBI taxonomy): Eukaryota > Metazoa > Arthropoda > Insecta > Hymenoptera > Vespidae > Polistes > Polistes dominula. The sequence goes on along the minus strand of NW_028300968.1, from coordinate 1,679,556 downwards.
AAGTACAGTAATGTAAAAAATTTGTTCACGATTCGAAGATCAATTATCACAAATGATAATAATAACACGTGTCTGCTTATTTTAGTAAAACTTTTAAAAAGAAAACGTACCAACTTTTGGAAGTGAAGTTACTAGAAAAAAAAAAAGAAAAGAAAAGAAAAAGTAAAAAAAAAGAAAACCATTATCACATCCCTTAAAGACGCATAACGGATAAGAAAATAAGTTTTACAAATGGATGGATGAGGTGGATGAGGTGGGAGGATGTGGTGGTTGGTATCGATCCACTAGCGGTGAGATTTAAAACCGGTAGCCACTCTGTACCGCGTGGAACTGATTCTGTATGTATGTGTGTGTGTGTACATGTGTATATTTTTAGAACGACCACCGTGGTCGCGTGGGCGGTTTGTTGGTTGCTGGTCAACGGTTCAGAAACTCGTGTTACTTTGTTTCGAGCTTATGCACTCTCATCGCAACGATCATCCCTGTCGAGATGCAAAGACTTGTCTCCCCTCCTATCCTTCTCCTTCACCTCCTTCTTTTCTTCCTCCTACTCCTCCTCATCCACCTCCTCATCTCATCCTCCTCTTCGAACCACCATCAACACGTAAGATTTTTCTTACGCACACTTCATCGTTTCAAATGTGTTGTGTAGTATCTTGTAAATTGGTGGATTACCATTGACAACAAAATCTTAATAGAAACAATATTCATAAGATAATATAACATATTCATAAGATAATATGCATGAGATGATAATGTTGTTTAAGGTAGTTAAAAGTTAGAATTACATTTAATTTTTTAATTGTTAAATTAAATTTCAAATCAGTTATTTAATTAATTTAATTTGAAGATATTCGAATCTTGAATATTCCATCGTTTTTTTTTTTTTTTAAGTATTTATCAAGTGTATATTGAATAATAAAATGAAAAGTGTATAATTTATGTCTTGTTTTTTTTTTTTTTTTTTTTTTTTTTTTTCAAAGAATAATAATATTATTATTAATTAAGATTTTTAATAAAAGATTTATTGAAGATTATTTAAGATTTTCTAATTATAATAAAATATTATTGTAATTATATTAAATAACATATACATTACAATTATTATGAAGTGTTAATTAAATAATAAAATGAAAAGTATATAAAATCTATCTTGTTGTTTTTTTTTCAAAAAATAATAATATTATTAATAATTATGATTTTTAATAAAGAAATGTATTAAAGATTAATTAAGATTTTCCAATTATAATAAAATATTATTTTAATTATATTAAATATATATTACAATTATTATTGAGTGTTAAATAATAAAAAGAAAATTGCATAATATATGTCTTGTTGTTTTTTTTTTTCAAAAAATAATAATATTATTAATAATTATGATTTTTAATAAAGAAATGTATTAAAGATTAATTCAGATTTTCTGATTATATTAAAAAATATTATTTGAATTCGTATGAAAAATAATTATCATCAAATTATTTCAAACTTGTTGTGTTGATTAACGTTCACGAAAATTATGTGATAGAATTGTTTTGTATTTAAATAAAAAAAAAAAAAAAAAAAAAAAAAAAACCCAAGAAATAGAAAGAAGAAAGTGCTTAATGATTTTCTAAGTTTATTCTTTGTCTATATTGTATATTTGTCTTTATTGATCTAGACAGTCATACGAGATAATTCGTATTACATCGTATGATCGTTGTAAAGGATCGTATGATCACTGTTTATAGGAAGCCAGTACATACAGATTATTTATATTGATACCAACTGATTAGATAAGGATCTAACTTTTTTTATATATGTATTGTGGTCTGAAGAATACAATTTCTAGGACACAAGGGAGAAAGGGGGGAAGAAAGAGGAGACATTTGTTGTTTAAATTCCATGATTTTCATCAATTTTTTTGATTATCAATTTGAAAGTACCTTTAAATCATCGATTAACAACACTTTGTTATGCAATTACATTTGGTATTTGTATTAAAAAAAAAAAAAAAAATGCATTATGCAATTTCATAATTGTTTTAAATTACAAATTAATATTTCAAGAGAAAAAAAACTATGAATTTTTGTTAATAACTTTTATCTAATTTTCATTAAAATGTAATCTCAATCTTTCTAAATTAAATGATGGTTTTAATTGAATATTTTTTGTATATGGTTTATTGATTATAAAATAAAATTAAAAAAATAATAATAATAATAATAATAATGTTTAACCTGTTAACCAGGCAGGGTGTATAAATAAATAATAAAATAATAAATATAACACAAACTGAAATAATAAAAAATAATATAATAAAAGAATAAATAATAAAAAATAAAATAATAAAATAATAAATAATAAAAGTAATAATAATGAAAAAAAATAATAGAATATAATAAATAATAAAAATGTAATTTGATATATTTTCAAAATGTGTGAATTCAAGTAAAAACAAACAAATAAAAATATATCAAATGATATTGGCATTGAATTAAGAGAAATAAATGTAATCGATTAGAAATGTCTATGATAAAATTAAAGCATTAGAAAATATTAGAAGGTTAACGAACAAGATCAATGCAGGTAAGTTTTAGAGATAGAAAAACTGGAACATTACGAAAGGTGAGTAAACTTGTCTGCTGCTACGTTCATACGTTCGTTCATATGTTGTCGATGCCACGAATTGCGGTACGTTATCATTTTTTATCAGTTTTATTCGTACGTTAACCCCATATGATCGAAAGGTTCATCGAACGTGATTAGAGTACGAAATTGTTCATAATGCAATTTGATGACCATCATTTTTTCTTTTCTTTCCATTTCATTTCCTTTCTTTTTCTACATACATATATAATAACATTTATATACATATATATAACGTATACATATATATATATATATATATATATATATATATATATATATATATATATATATATATATATATATATATATTATATCAATAATATAATATAATTATTATAATTTAATTATAATTAATTATTTTAATATTAATTATTATAATATTAATTTAATATAATAATATTAATAATAATAATAATTATTATTTAATTAAAATTAATTAATATTATAAAATAATAATATAATATAATATTTTTTACAATAATATAAAATAACTAAGTTAAAATAATTAATAATATAAAATGTATTATATATTATATACTTAAATATATATATGTATACGTTTCCTACATACGTAAATAAAGATAAGAAAAATAAAAAAAAATAAAAAAAAGAGTAGACGGTGGGGGGGGAATTAAAATTTCATTTACAAAAACAGGAAATATACGAAATTCCAATCGACTTAAAATTATTATTATTTTTTTTTTCTAACATTTATTCCTGTCAATTTAATATAATAAACAAAACAAAAAACAGAAAATATGTTTTTCTCAGCCCAAGAAGTAAAAAAAAAGGGGAGGGGGTTGTGGTGGTGTTAAAGGGGGGGGGGAAAGGGAGGGAGGGAGGAAATGATCTAGGAAACGACCTTCACTGATGTGAGTGATTCTCAACAGGAAATAACACACACACACAAAAGGGTTTTATAATAAAGATAATAAATGGTAAAAAAACATTGTACGAGAGATATTATACCATGAAAATTGATCGTCATTTATTCGATGAATGATTTAAAAAAAAAAAAAAAAAAGTTTATCAACACGTTACTACTAAGGACGGCTATAATCGTCTAATCCTCGTATTACAAAGTACAATCGTCAAATTAAAAAAATTGTACAACAACGTGCGTAACTTTGTCATCATGGTGTTCTAAGAAGAAAATCTAATCATTTCGATTCACAAATCTTTCGATAATTATTTAATAAATTATTAACAAAAATAATAAAACAAACAAAAAGTTCAATCAATCTCGAGTAAATAAATTTGGAAAACTTCTGAACACCTATACCTTGACTTTTCTAATAATAATAAAAAGATAATCAGAGGAAGAAGGTGGGGTGGGTGGGGTTGAAGGAGGGAGGGGGGCTGAGGGTGAGGATACAGTTGCGACCACGTTTTCGCGATAGATAAGAAAAGAAAAATGGCGGTTAGACATCGAAATTCGATTACCGTCGTACGCGCTTACATTGCATCGTGGTGCATAAACAGTGCTTCTTATCGCTGATAAAATGCAACCTATACGTGGTCAGTATATATATGTATATATTTATATGGTGTTGTGTATGGGAACACGAGAAAGATAGAAAGAGAAAGAGAAATAAAAAATATGATCGGAAGAGAAACAGACAGACACAGTGTTTTAAATGATAAAGTTTCGCGTATGTAAGCATTTGAAAAATATAATATTCCAACACTTGTGTGCAAAAGTAAAGAATAAACACATATATATGTATGTATGTATGTATAGATTTATCATACAAGGAAAATGAAGGGGGGTTGAGGGTGGAGGGCTACTAAGAGAAGGATGAGGAGGAGGATGAGGAGAAGGAGGAGGAGAAGGAGGAGGAGGAGGAGGAGAAGGACAAAAACTAATATCTGTAATTTGATATTTTCTTCTTTCACATGGAGTTTAGTGTTGGTCGTTTTCGCTTGGAGAGTAAGTAGTAGTCGTCAGGAGACTTTACTTCTTCTCTCGTTGTTCGTAGAAGTCACGAACCTTTCGAGAGAAAAAGAGAGAAAGAGAGAGAGAGTGAGGGAGGGAGAGAGAGAGAGAGAGAGAGAGAGAGAGAGAATGAGAGAGTAATACTAGTTACTTACGTGTTCTCGCGAACCGATCATTTGCGTCGTTTAAAACAAATCTCAATGTCAAAGTAAAAGGAAAGTAACTTATATCAAATGATCAAAGTCTTTTATACCAACTTGTTAAAACGACGTATCGTATATACGAATTGTTTGAAATAAATGTTAAATCACAGTGGTGGGATTTGGTGATATTTGTTGCAATGAACTTTCGAATTTCTTAATGCCAATTAATAATAATATTAATAATAATAATAATTATTATTATTATAATATTATATACTTATATGTAATTGTAATATCAAAATTGAACAAAGTACATTAATTTTTGTATAAATGAAAAATGATTGATAATTAATTAATAATGTTATATGACAATGTTATATATAATTTATATGTTATTAATAATATTATAATTTATATGTGATTAATAATGTTATATATATATATTGTATGCTATTATATATTATTAATAATGTGTATGTTATGTATATGTATTATATATGTCATTAATAATATTATAATTTAAGTGTAATTTATATGTTATTAATAATGTTATAATTTATATGTTAATTATATGTTATTAATAATATAATGTTATAAATATATATTAATGTTATAATTAATTAATAATGTTATCGTTGAAAATGATTTTAAAAGATAACTTTAACACGTTTCCAAAATGAATGTCAATGGCAAAATAAAAGGCAAAGTAATTTTCGTTAACTTTTAATAATTTTTAAAAGATCATTGTTATATGAAAAAAAAGAAAAACGATTAATAATTAATTACTAAATGATATTGTGTTGAGAATGATTTTTATAAAATCGTAATATACACAAATCTGATACCATCAACTTATCAGAAACAGGTTCTTTTCAAGGAACACGTGGATACAAGTTGAAACACGTTGAAGTTTTTCGTCTGACCATTTAACCTTAATTGCATGGGACTTTAAGTTCGATAAAAGGTTCGATAGTATTTATCAAAATAAAAACAAATCCAATAAGAATTTTACTATAAGAATAATATTGCGTATTACTTTCTTTTCGAATTGTATTAGATAATATATAGTATTATTTATATACATATAAAAAATATATCAGAGAGATAAAATATACACACGTGCGTGTTGTAACGTCATAGGTGAACTTTAAAAGATATTGTGATAGTAAAAAAAAAAAAATAAACAAAACAAAAAAAAAAGACAAATAATGATAAAGAAAAATGTAAGAAAAATATTTGAAATATTATTGTGTATTTCTTTCTTTTCAAAATTGTATTAGATTAAATGTTATTTACGTTTAAAATATATAACATATATAAAATATATATACACACACACACACATACACGTGTGTTGTAACGTCATAGGTGAACTTTAAAAAATATTCTGACAATGTAAAAGAAAGCAAATATAATGATAAAGAAAAATTTAAGAAACAAATTTCCAAAACTATTATTGCACATTATTACTTTTGAAATTTAATAAATATTTATTTATTAAATTTATAATATTAAAAAAATATTTAAAAAAAATATATAATATTAAAAAATAAATTTATAATAATATTTATTTATTAATTTAATAATATTCCAAATTATAATATTTATCTATATAATATTTAATATTTGTATAATAATTTAATATTAAATTTATAAAATATTATATAAATATTTTAAATATTAAAAATATTATATATATATATATATATATATATATATATATATATATATATATATATATATATATATAAAATATTATAATATTATAAATTAAATAAATAATTAAATTTAATAAATATTATATTTATTAAGAATAATATTATTTATATGTATAAAATATATCAGTTATAAAATAAACACACGTGTTGTAACTTTATAAATAAACTTTAAAACATATCCTAACAGTAAAAAAATAAAAAAACAAATAATAATAAAACAAAATTCAAGAAACAAACTTGCATTTTCTTTACTTAAAATTGTAAGAAATGGGGGGTGGAGAGGGTTAGGGGGAGGGGGTTTGGAGGGGTCACACGTATATAAAAAACGTATGTAAGTACGAATAATATATGTTAGTTATTACTTACATATGTAAGTATAGAGAATTGTTTTGTTCTAAAAGTTAAATTTCGTTTATTATTCTAAATATAGTTGTGGGTTTAGGGTGGCGCCGGTCTAGACATTGAAACGGACTCGTAACAATGGACGATCGTCTGCGGTATTTCTGTTAGATTACAATGTCGCAAGCTTATCCTACCTATCGCGAAGGACATATTCACAAACTGGAACGCGTTAATGTATGTTACATATATATATATATATATATATATATATATATATATATATATATATATACACACATAGATAGATTATATAGATACCTTTATTTATTTCGCCTACCGATTGACCACCTTTCTTTAACTCTTGTTGTGTTTTTTATTTTGTATTTTTTTTTTCTATCGCAAAAGAATTATTTTCAAATGACAAATGACAGCTTATTGATCACACAAAAAAAAATGAAAAAGTACAGATACATGTTTTACTTGTGAACATATGCATTTGTATAATCTGATTTGGTTGTCTGTGTTGTAATCAAATGTGTAACGTAATAAACGATTATGTTAATAAATTTGATTTATAGATGATATATGATATATCTCAGTGTATCTATAGTGTATTTATATCTACTTTTGATTAGGGTGTTTTTTTTTAACGTTTTGTTGATTAATGATTTTGTTCTATATTTATTTTTCATTGTTTTTTTGTTTGGTTCTTGTAGATTTCAAGTTAATAATAATTGTATTTATTATAATATTATTTTATTACGTTTTATATAACGTTTATCTAAAATGATTTTTAATTGCAATTAATACAAAATAAAGTAATTTATCTTGTCAGAATATATCAAAGTTTAATCGTTAAGAAAAATAATGAATTCTACGAAAGAAGTCACGAGAATTCTGCAAACTGTTTTTTCTAAGAATCCCATATGAGATTATTGCGGTTTTTTTTTCTATTTATTTTTTTTCTCGAAGTATTCATGGATGATAACAACAAGTTTTGTATTAACCGCAAAAATAAATACATGGAAAATTTCTATTTTTTTTCTTTTTTTATTATAAAAATACTTTAATTTAATATTTTATATTATTTTCATATTATTCAAATAATTTATCCATGGATGATAAGAACAAGTTTTGTATTAACCGCAAAAATAAAAACATTGAACACATTTCTCTATTTTTTTTTTTATTATAATAAAAATAATTTATTATAATTTATAATAATAATAAAAAAATTGTTTCTCAAATATAATCTTCACAATTAATTACTTTTTACATTTTTATATTTTAAATATAAAACTTTACGATTAAAACAAACGTAATATTACTCGTATAAAATAAGAAACAAAGTTGAAAAAGAAATAGAATATAAAAAAGATATAAAAAAAAATATCGTTCTGTTACCAACGCGAATTCTGACGAAAAAAAAAAGAAAGAAAAAAAATTCCAAAAAAATGTTGTTAGGTTAGGTTGAGAGTATGTTTGCGCGTGCGCGATCCCTTCGTTCGGTATTTAGGTCATACGAATTCTACGAATAACCATTAATCGGAATCTCTGTGTATCATTTCTAACGTCATATGGATTTTTGTCGGCATAGATTAAAAAAATTTTCGTTTAATATTTTCCTCCTATCCATTTTCTTATTTATCATATGCAACACACAAGAAGAAACAGAAATTTTGTGTACGAGTAGTCCATTAACCTCAAGAAACAAAAAAAAAAGAAAAAAATACAATAAATTTGCAAGAAAGAAGAAAAAGTACAAATAATCAAAAATATTGGGGGAGGGGATGGTGGTGTGTATCAAGAATGCACAATATTGCACAATATTGCACAATATTGTATGCATAATATTTTTTTATGTGATTTTACTTAATTACTGTACTTTATACTACTAATTTACTATGTTGTGTTATACATACTATATTACATAGATACATTACTGTATATATATATATTACTATATATTTATGTAGTAATATACTGTATATTACTGTAATTAAATATAAGTATATTTAAACATAAAATATACCAAATATATTACTATATATTTATATAGCAATATAATGTATATTACTGTAATTAAATATAAGTATATTTAAACATAAAAAATACCAAATATATTACTATATATTTTATATAGTATATATATATATATATATATATATATATATATATATTGAGACCAAGAAAGATAAGTATTAACCGTGAATGTCATCAAGAACTTTCATTGTATCAAACTTCTGTATACACATACGTGCATAACCGATGTTATAACGATAAGGAATCATCGGAAAACGATCGGATTGGTTATATTTCTCTTTCTCCCCCACCCCCCTCATCTCTCTCTCTCTCTTTCTTTCTCAACACATTTTTTTCTCACACTCATTTCGTTCGATTTCATTCTTTCGTGTTCAATAAACGTAATCGTTTATCGAGACGATGATTCGATTAAAATCACACACACCTACATTTTTTATTTCTTTTTTTTTTTTTTTACCTGACCTAATTCGTTACGGTTGCAAATGTGTCATCGATATGCGATTAAAAAACAAAACAATACAAATAAATATGGAAGAAAATAAATATCTATCAAGATGATGACTCATTTGATGTAGTCTTTCTATTAAAAAAAAAAAAACAAAACAAAAAAAAATTAGATAATTCAAAGAAAATGATTGTACAATGTACACGAAGAAGAAAATACATTAGATAAGTAGACAATGCATGAGTAAAATTATCTATGTAGTCTGAATGAGTTTTTTTGTTTTTTATTTATTTTTTTTTATTTTATAGTCTATAACGTATCTATTATCTAGTTTCATTTTTTTTTGTAATAATTTATAAAGTATAAATAAAAATCAGATTTTATAAACAGTCAAGTATAGACAAGCGTTTTTTATATTGCATTATGTTGATATAATTTTTTTCGAAAACTTTCTACTCATTATTATATCGTTGAGTTTTAAAAAGATTAAACAACGTTTATCAGAAGATATAATAGTAAATAAACACAAAAATATAATTGCAGTTTGATATTATTGATATGTTTTTAACGAAGATATTAAATGAAATACGATTGTTTTTAATACGTATACTCATTCGTTTATTCAAACCTATGTGTGTTGTGTTGATATTAAATTAATTATGATAAATATATTTAATAATAATAATAATATAATAGATTATAATTGTGAATATATATAATTATGAAAGTGGTATAAATCATATAGCTTTAGTTTCAAAATATTTAAACAATTATATTTGAATACTAAATGAATTCTATATTAAATTGAAATTAAAAATACTATTATTAATCGATTTATTTTATAACAACAATTAATATCGTGAAAATTACATTGAATTTATTTAGTTTAAAATAATGCTGTTTGAAATAATTTTCTGATGAATTTATTTATTTTTTTTTTAAATTTTGACTTATGGTTAGACCACGTTCATAATTATGGGCACAATTATATCCTTTTTTTATGATCTCACTTTTCACGAATAAAGGAATAAACGATCTCGGTTAGATTAAATTTTGTTTACTATTTTTTTTAGAAAATATTTAAAAAAAAAACCTTAGTTTTCTTTTATTAAATTGCCAATAAATTTTTGTTTGAAAATTTTAACTTACACCCTACTCACATAATTATGGGCACAATTATATCCTACCTTTCACACTTTTCACTAATAAAAGTATAAATGATCTGTGACGATTGAATTTTGTTCATTTATTTTGTAGAAAATATTTAAAAAAAAAATAAAAAAAAAACCCCAAGTTTCTTTTTCAAATGACAAATAAGTGTAACTTAGTAGAAAAGTTTTCCGCACTACAGATGTCTATTTAATTCTTCTCGATCAGGACGACTACGGATTCTGTTTGTATACCTTGCGAGCGTGTATTGACTCATCAAAAGCATCAGGTAGAAGAAGGAGAAGAGAGGAAGAAAAAAAAGAGAGAGAGAGAGAGAAAGAGTAAGAGAGTAAGAAAAAAGGATATATAGAGAGAGGGGGGGGATGGTTGGGGGAGGGTAAGGAAAGATTCAGCGAAATATCAAGCGGGTTAGTCAGAAGCGAGATGAATCACGTGATTTTTCGAAAGAACAGGTTCGCGCCTAGCAACCGTCCAGGAACACCGACCGCCTTTTATTATATTTTTTTTTTTTTTTTTTTTTTTTTTTTTAAAGACCTTTGAGGAAGAATAAGAAAAGGGTGGGGGGAATAGAAGAAGAAGAAGAAGAAGAAGAAGGAAGAGGAAGAGGAAGAAGAAGAAGAAGGAAAAGGAGAAACTGAGGGTGGCAAGTTGTGGTAAAGTTTAGTGGTGATTGTGGTGGTGGTGGTAATTTCGTTGTCGGAAGGATAGTTTGGTCAGCACGGTCAAAATGAAAGAAAGAGAAAGTATGAGAGTGAGAGTGAGGGTGAATGAGAAAGAGAAGAATAGACAACAACAGGTATATTTTGTTGCTTGCCTACAAGATGCTTACTATGTTTTCAACTACTCAATTCTATCGTCTAAAGAAACTTTCTGATCTTGTAATCTGTTTGTTACACATTCAGACGATATTTTATTCATAATTTTATAGATATCTTTTAATACGATTAATTTGTTCAACGTTATATTATAATAATTTTGTTAATTATATCTACAATTAATTTTCTATCTTTTTATTTTTATTTTTTTTCTTCTTGTTTTTCTAATACTTCGTTTCGTGTGTTTACTTCAGTCCAAAAAATTATTTATGTTACATTAGAATTGGATTTTGTTATTACATTTATTATTAATTTAATTTTAATAGTATAATTTTAAAATATTTATAATATTTATAATTTAAATTTTTAATATATAATATAATTATTAATTTTACTATTTTAATATAATATTTAATATATATTGAATTATTAATATATTTAAAATTCAGTGTATTTTAAAGAAACAAATTTAATAATTTATTTATTAAGTAATTCCCCCCTTCCTTATTATATTTTCTTTATTTATTTATTGCAGTGATTTGTATGCAACGAAATAAGATTAGTGCCAATTAGGTTATGAATCGTTTGAATAGATGTTGGTTTTCTCTATTCTTATTTATTATTCTCTAGTTTTTTTTTTCTTCTATTATAGGGAAACAAATCTTTTCGAGGAGAAAAGGCTGGAGAGAATGAGAATTTAAAGGGAAAGGTCAAGAGGATGGATGATTCACCGATGCACCAGGAGAGATGAATTAACGAAAGAAGAGGACACACGAACAAGAGGGATGATGGTGGGGGTGTATACAAGTTTTCTTTTTCTCCCTCTTTCTCTTTTTTTCTCTTTCTTTCTCTTTCTTATAGAACCATCATTGAATCTGTGCAAAAAAAAAGTGACTTAATCACTCTCTCTCTCTTTCTCTCTTTTTCTTTCTATGAAACGTTTATTACATAATTTTAATATTAATCTGACATACTGTATATAATATTGTCATTAATAAATTAAATAATACATTAAAATATATTATTTTTTTTCGATTAACCAGTTAACTGTGGAAATTGATTTTAAAAGTGGGCAACAACTTTGTGCGTTTTACAAATCGACCAATGACGAGAACATTCGTCAAATATATTGTAAGTGTCCCTGGGGTGTTTCTCATGCAACTTATTTCACGATTTTGAAGTATTTAGGATAAACTTATGATTACTTTCAACCTCTTTCTACTTTATATATAAATAAACGAAAAAAATATATATTTCATTGTCTTTAAATTTATTTCAAGCGTAAATAATAAATAAATAAATAATAAAAAAAGGTACGTAATTAAAATGAGAATTCCTTGGTTAAAAGGTTAACAGAAAAAAAAGAAAATCTATGAGAATACGATCGTGTTCCCTTTGTCTTTTCTATTCGTTATAGTTTCTTCTATTACCATGGCCAAACTTTGAAAAATTAGGGGACCTGATGGTGCTGTTGCTACGTAGTAAACTGAAACTTTTCTTTCATTTACGAATTTTGACCCATTTCTTTCGACATCTTTTTCATTTATTTATTTAGTTTTTTTTTCTCTCTCTTTTTTTTTCTTTTTTCTTTTATTCCTTTTCTTATCTATCCTAGACGCTTACGTATATTCAAATTACCGCAATATTATTATTATATTTGAAAAGTATAATACACTCGTTTAACTAAACACGTCACGAAACACGTGTGATGCATTTAATCGTACGATGATAACGTTTCACTCGTAGTACAACTATGATAAATTTAAAAAAAAAAAAAATCGAAAAGATAGAAAAGGTCTCTGCGGTTTCTAGTGACTAATACCATTTCTTTTTTTTTTTTTTTGTAATCGTAATCACATTACGTAATGATAAGACCACTATCATTGCGAAGGTCCAGACAAATGTCCTCGACCATTTAACTTAGTTTGAGATATCTTCCGTTTTGTAAAAAATCATAAACTTGCATAAGCAATGAATGAAGACAAAAACAAGGAAACAAGTAACAAAGAAAAAAAAAAAACTAAAATTCAAAAAAATAATTCAACTCAGTTGAATCATTCGTTTGATTTACGCGTCTTCCTTAAATATTCGCGAAATTCAACCGACGGCTGAGCTTGATTCGTATCACTGTTCACAAAAAAAATAAGTCACAGATATAAAAAGCAATTCTTTTTATGGGAAATATTCAGCTTATGGTAATACGCAGAAAAGTTCTTTGTTCTCACGAATATATCCGCATTTGAATGCAAATAAATTTAATTATAATTTCTCTTCCAAAATTTCGATTGTTTTAGATACTCGTACGAGTTACAACACACAACGTGATATTTAATGGTAGTTTCAAAAAAAAAATATATATATTCTTTACACATCCATATATTATTTCTGACAGCTTAGGTTTCGTTCAGTTAAAACCGTTACGAACACATATATAAAACGCACAAACAACACTCACTGCTATTTAAAATTATTTTATACGAAATAAAATGATATAGAAATAGTAATAAATAAACGATAAATAAATAAATAAATAATAAATATTCAAAATAAATAAACAGCACTCATGGGTGTATAAAATTATTTTGATACAAAATTAAATGATAAAGAAATAGTAATAAAGAAACGATAAATAAATATTATCGTTAAAAAATCATTTCGCATATCAATAATTGTTTATAATAATAATAATAAAAATATAATTGTAAATGTGTTTGTACTCACTCGAAGTTACTGTAATAATAGTCGTTACACGTCTTAAGTTTTGCCGATGTAAGTTCTTTAAAGATCAGCGGTTAAATGATGGTTGATGTTGCCACTTCAAAGATTCGTCATCGAATGATCGTTGTTAAGTAAATTCTTCCTATTTTATAGGTGCTCGTGTCACATGAACAATCGGTTGCAAATGCATTTGATTGGAGAAAAGAAAACCACGCCCCTTTTTGACCTGAACTTTTCCAATCTTATGATTTTTAGCTTTCCTGATTGGTGGAAAAGTTTCGAACCACAACTACGGACGGAAGAGATCCCCCTCTTTACTAAGTAGGGGTACATTCGTAGGACACCATTATATAGGGCGGGCATAATAACAAAAGAGTAGAAAAAGTAAAGGGCGAATGAAAGAGAAAACGAAACGAAAGGCACCTATAGTAAAAGTAAGAAAACCCAACCAATATTTTCTTTCCTAAAATATACCTACAATATTTAAGCCATGTTCTTTTGTGTTTTATAAGTTTAGCCATTTTGATTTCACTTCTGAGTCTATTATCATCCCCACTCTAATAGTACTGGTCACTTGATAGATAATGGAGTTTAGATTAGAAAGATAGATAAATAATTATAAATAGAAAAGTGCCATTATTGTCATTCGTTTTGTACTATTCAAAGAGCGTTGTAAAATGATGTGCTATTTACACAAAAGAATATAAAAAAAGGATATCACAAGAATAGGATTAAGTTCCTAAATCTTATACAGTGTGTCATATTCAACTGTATTTCAAATACTTGCATTGATCTAACAACAAAAATGTTTTCAATAAAAGTTAAACCGCGTTTTTGAATGATTTATTTATTGAAAATCAATCCTATTGATGACAAGTGAATAAATTATGATGAAATGTACAAAGTGCTAGTAGCAATTTTTTGTTGTTGTGAATTGTCAACACTTCGTAGTTAAATTTTCTAGTTAAAAAAGAAACTGTTCAGTTAGTTAAGATTCTTGAATTTAATGTACTCTTTTGAGTATTTTTAATAATAAATATAAATTATTATCGTCTATTTCTATTCATTTCTAAATTTTGAAAGTTACCCGAAAATCATTGTATACTATTTCATTGAATTCATATTAAAGTATTGTAAGGTTCAAAATATAGGGTGTCATTTAAAAAAAAAAATAAAAATAAAGGGGGATCCTTAAGAACAATTTTTGTCAAACATTGTTTTTATTGCAACGTATAGTCAATCAAAAATCATTTAAATTGTTTAAAATATTTTTTTGTCAGGTTATCGCAAATATTTGGAAAAATCAGTAGAGTTATATGAGACACCCGGTATATTTTAAAAAAATATCTTTGTAAAGAACCTTTTCTTGACCATTATCTGCCACTATAGAAAGATCGAAGGGAAAGAAAATTAAATCAACCGAATAATAATTTGTATAATAATTAATTCAAACGTTTTTTTGCAATAATTGTTGTTATTTTTATTTAAATATGGAGTACGTGTGTAATATTTTATTGACTATAATAATTCATTCTGAAGTTGCAGTTATAAGGACAAAAATTGGAAAATGTGTCTCAAAAAATGGGAACATTGGTGGCTAATGGATAATTGGATAAAAATACTTGGAAAAAATTCAATAGTTTATTAATTTTAAACAACATTCTATTATATTATTTTGTAAGTTTGTTAAATAATATTTAAATAATAACCAAATGATCTAAACGTGTCATCTAAATTTTGTTTTCTTTGTTCCATTCAAAAAAAAAACTATTAGAAATTACTTTATTGTGTGTGTGTGTAAATTATTTTAATTTCAAACTCAGTTTAGATTTTGTTAGTGTTAAATATGAAAGTAAATAATACAATATCAATTTGTTTATTAATCACCGAATTCGAATTTTACATCAATTATTGATTTGAATTGTCAAAAACATTTTGTGTGTTACAATATTGCATTTTATTGTTCACATATGATACATTAATATAAATCAAATCACAGTGTGTGTATTATAGTTTAAATTGTATTGTAAAAAAATATGCAATTGTTCATTTAATAAATTAATTTGTAAGAAAGTTAATTATTTATTTCATGTTAAGCAAATTGTTCTTTCAAATGAATAAAAACATGTGTCATCTAAATTTTGTTTTCTTTGTTCCATTTAAAAAAAAAACTATTAGAAATTACTTTATTGTGTGTGTGTGTGTGTAAATTATTTTAATTTCAAACTCAGTTTAGATTTTGTTAGTGTTAAATATGAAAGTAAATAATGCAATATCAATTTGTTTATTAATCACTGAATTCGAATTTTACATCGATCATTGATTTGAATTGTCAAAAACATCTTGTGTGTTACAATATTGCATTTTATTGTTCACATATGATACATTAATATAAATCAAATCACAGTGTGTGTATTATAGTTTAAATTGTATTGTAAAAAAATATGCAATTGTTCATTTAATAAATTAATTTGTAAGAAAGTTAATTATTATTTCATGTTAAGCAAATTTTTCTTTCAAATGAATAAAAACAATCAACGTTTAACCAAAATCTATGAATACAATTAAAAATATTATTAAATATACTTTATTATTATTATTATTTTTGTTCAAATGAAGATTTATCTAAAACAGAAGATTAATTTAAACTTTTCTTTGTACAGAAAATATTTACTCTTAGAATTATTTTGTCAAATTTTCGTAGAGAAGCCAGTGAGAGGGAGTAATACCGCCAGACAGTCGCCAGACAGGAGAACGGTACGAGACAAGCCCTTTTTTTTTCACCTTTTTAACGTTTATCTTGATATTCTTATAACTTAAACTCTCAGCCACTGTTTATCAAGTCCTAAACATACGATACATGTTTTAAACATCTAAACCTATTCTATTCTATATCTTCTGTTTTTTTTTTTCATAAACTATCTAATAATATATTTTTCTTTCATCTATCTGATTATCTTCAACATCTTTTTATTCTTAAAACTGTAATTTGTATAAATGAGAAGAAAATATATATATATATATATATATATATATATAGATAATGATATATATGATTAATATTTATTAATATATTCAATTAAATAGTTTTAGAAAATAATATGAAAGTTTCATTATCTTTTTTTTTAATTATTTACATACATCAATTAACAAAAATAAATTGGTTAATAAAATAAAGAGAAATTTAATTATATATATATATAATTAACCTTTGCTTACCACCCTTCCTGGAGTAACACGCTTACCACACCCGGGTCCTTTGGACCCGAGCGAGAAAAATCGTTTTAAAAAAGAAACTATTTCATAGATTTACTTCAACATTTTTTCTAAGACTTCTTTAATACTTACTTAAAAAGACTATATAGGTTTTATAACTTTAAATTAAATTTAAATATGTTTAAAAAAATAAACCAAAGTTGAACAATTGAGAAAAATGACTTCAAGTTGCAAAAAAGGTCGTCTGGGTCCTTTGGAACAAGTATGATAAGCAAAGATTAAATATGTTTTTTATATAAATAATATAAATTATAATCCTTTTTCTTCCTTTCAGAATAAACCTTATATTATATATATATATATATATATATATATATTATACTAAAATATTTTAATACTATATCTAATCTTGTCTATTTAATATTATACTAATGTTCTAATAAATATATTATACTAATATAAATATTCTTACACTATACATTATACTAATTTATCCTTTAAAACGCAGATTATGTTCTTGTCATTTTTTTTTACAGATCTTTGGTTAACACGAAAATGCTACTTACAAAAATATACTTACATTTATTTTTTAAATCAATAACCTTCCTGAATTTCTTATTATACGTTTACAATATTGGAAAAATGTTACTTTCGTGAGTAAATAACATAACAAAAGAAAAAGGTATAGAAAACTAAGAAAAACAAGAAGAAAAAAAGGAAAGAATGGACACAAGTCCTATTCACTAAAATATTTTTCTAAACGTATAGGTATAACCAAGAATAACACAATCGATCTGTAGAATTAGGATTAAATCTAATTCCTCTTCATAGTTGACATAAATCATTCTTAAATGATTCAAATCATTGTGAAGACAATATGTTATTGCAAAATGAAACGAAGTGTCTCCTATTCTAAATCGTAAAAATAATAAAAAAAAAAAAAAAAAAGAAAAATGTCAGATTAGCTTGATTGAATAAGAAAAACTTAATAGAATCCTTAAGTAGTGTGACGATCAAAGATAATTTCAAAAAAGCCGTAACAAAGGATGGCTACAAAAATATCACTGTTAGAAAATGTAGTCAATATGGTATTAAACGATGGTTTAAATTTTGAAAAAAAAAAAGATCAATGAAGAAGGGATTATATTTAAAGAAAAAAATAATATTTCTTTGATTGAGTGAATTGTAAGAAAAGGACGGAAAAAGAACAAAACGCAAAAGGGTAAAATTAGAAGAAGTGCATCGTTTTCTGCGTAGGAGAATTTCCTTTCATCTTCCCACCCCTCCCTCGTCTACTTATTTTTCTTTTAAATTTTCAACAGAAAATAATACTTGATTCTTTCATTTACATTTGAATTTTCTGCACCTATAGAAAAAGGAACAGGTCTAAACAGGTTCATAGGGTTTATTCTCTTCTACCACTTCTTCACCTACATTCTACTAATACATCTTTTTCTTTTCGTCTCACTTTTTCTCATGCTATTCTCACTCAGTTTCTTTTTCTATCTCTTTCTCTTTCTTACTGTATCTAACAACCAATAAAATTCTCCCATTTTCACTACACCTTCATATGTCATGTCACTTATGTATATTTGCTATCTGTTCAGGAAATAATAATATATTTATATATATATATATATAATGTCTCTCTGTATATATTATATATTTATCATTGTAAGTATAATAAATCATATTAGAACACGAGTTACTCTTAAATTTTTTTTTAATTTTTAAAATACAAAATATTTCTATGTATTTTATAATATAATATAATATAATAAAAAAATATTTGACAGATTAAAAAAACATCAAACGAAAGATTTATACTAATTTTATAACACATTATCTTAGTTACATATTTAATATAAAATTGTTTATTATTTATTATTATTATTATTATTATTATAAAATTTCTAAAATACACAAAATATTTATATTATATACACAATATATAATATATTATATAATACAATATATCTATATTATATAATATTATAAAATAATTTATATAATATTAATATTATAATAATAATATACAATATAAATATTATGTAATTTATATTATATAATATATATATTTATCTTATTATATAATACAATATCTATATTAGAATATATTATAATATTTCTATGTATTTTATAATTTAATATATATTTATATAATATTATATAATATAATATAATATAATTTGCAAAATATTTGACAAATCAAATAAAACATCAAACGAAAGATTTATACTAATTTTATAACACATTATCTTAGTTACATATTTAATATAAAATATTTAATTTTGTAAAATTAAGAAAACAATTTTTAATTACAATATAATAAATGTTATTCATATATATGATATTGAATCAAAAAATACATCCTGACGTTTTCAAGGAAACCAAGCCTCGGACAACGTAAATCTCATATTATTCTTTTCCAATATACTTCTGGTTCTTATATTTGAGAACCCCTGGAAAAAAGGAAAGTTAAGCTTACATCCTCAGGTAAACGAGTATATTCGACAACGATTATTATTTTTAAAAAAATCTTCTTTTTAAAGCGTCTTCTTACACATCTATAGTATTTAGATTTTTCATGCTTTCAAATGTCAAGAGCAAAAATTGAGTATGAATGATAAATATCGAAGGAAAATGTCAAGAAAAGAAAAAGAAAAAAAGAAAAAAAACAGAATAGAAAAATATCGAAGGTGAAAAAAAATTAAAAAGAAATAGAATACAAAAAAAAAAAAAAGAAAAAAAGATAAAAAGAAGGAGGAAAGGTTTACGACTTCCCGTTTAGTTCGTATATATCTATATATATATATTCAGTTCTATTCTTTTCTATGGATAAGTGTGGACAAATATTTCAGTAGGCAGTAGACGTAGTAGTAACAGCTAAAATTTCAAAACAGGTTTGTTTTCGGCACAAAATGGAAGAACATTTCATGACAGAGAGACTAAGGATTTTCTTTGCGAAAGGCCTATCTGAATTGGATATCTAACCTACGACCAATAATTTATAATCTTGCAAAATAGAGAAATAGACAAAATAAGAAGAAGAAAAAGAAGTTGTACAATTAATAAGGAAAAAAGAAATTTGTTGATAGTAGTGTTAACATATATACGTAACATAACAACATAACATCTGGTGGTAGTATTATAGAACGAAAATAGGAGTCTTTTCTACGTCTTTTCATTTTTTTTCTTTAGATATTTGAAGAAGTTACCACCACAACATAATAAATGTTGCGATTGGGGAGACTGGCCTCATGTTCTTTCTTTTTCTCTTTCTATACATATATACATATACACACACACACACAGATACAAACACAGTTTCTCTGCGCTGACTCTAGGCAGTCTGAACAACTTGATGATCCTTTTGTCAGGTGAACTAAGAGTAGAGCCAGGATCTACATTCCTCGTTGGGATCTTTCTTCTTCGAATTGACCGAGATTTTCTCAGTCATCGGATCCCTTTTTCACAGATGCAGTTACTCACAAAAGAAGAAGTAAGGTGTATATGAATATATTTTGTTATTATTCATGTATGTTAATACAGTAAACAGAAAAAAACAAAATGAGAAAGGTAATGGTGTTTGCAAAATTCAGAAATATAATTCTATTTTAGTCTTCTACTATAATTTTCTCTGAAAATTTTATGGTACTTAGGTATTAACGCCATCGCAGCAAAAATTTCGCTAATGCGCCA
Source organism: Polistes dominula (assembly GCF_049000335.1). Taxonomy (NCBI): domain Eukaryota; kingdom Metazoa; phylum Arthropoda; class Insecta; order Hymenoptera; family Vespidae; genus Polistes; species Polistes dominula. Next base: position 1,658,677 of record NW_028300968.1, on the reverse strand, counting down.
ATCTACACCATAAATGGTTGCGACAAATCATAGAATAAAAAAAACTTGATTTAAAATCGCAACACTTTCAAAATTTCAAACATTTTATTTATAAAATGTAGTCACACAATCGGATTTCGATGAAAAATGAGCCGATATAGAATTTACCATAGATTCAAAACAGTCTTTATTTTCTTTAACCTGGTGCTGACACCATAATCCTGACGAAATTCTAACGAAACCCTGATGGTTGCTATGTGCAAACAACAAGGTTGTTGTATGCGAACAACAAGATTGCTCTTTATTGGCGCATTAGCGAAATTTTTGTTGCGGTGACGTTAAATACGTAAGTACCTTCTTTTTCTTCTATAATTTTCACTAAAAATTGTATTTAGGATGTATTTAGATTTTATTCAATTTTATTCAATTATTAGGATGAGTATTTTACCAAAAATACTTTTTCTAAAATTAATAGAGAATAACAGACACTTATAGAAAAAATACTATTTTTATATGCACAATTTTTCTGTGAACAGTTTCACTGTGTACTTCTATTTATTTTATTATTTTTTTTTTTTTATATCAAACGTCATCTTTGAATAATATACTTCTCGTTTAAGTAATTCTATAATTTATATTCCAACTATTCAACAAAAAAATACTTTAAATGATTTGCAACGTTTCTATTAAAAAAAAAAAAACCAATGAAATATTCTCTGACACTTTTTATGACACCTGGTTACACAATAAGCCACTTATTCAAACCATCAGAATCGTATTTCTTTTTTTTTTTTATAGAAACTAACCTCTATAATAATTGAACAAATCTTTAAAAATATTCATCATGACGTGTTGTTGTCACGAAGAAAAAGAAGAAGAAGAAGAAAAAGAAAAAGAAGAAAAAGAATAGGGATTTTCTATGGAATTTTCAATAGTAGGAAAAAGAAACACGTGCACAGGTAGAAGGTAGTTTTTCATAAGGATAAAGAAAGAGTGGGAAAAGTGAAAAAAGAAAAAAAAAAAGAAAAAGAGGATAAAAAGTGAAGTCCAGAGAAAAAGTTGAAGTTTAACCTTGAACCTTGTGAATACAACACAAAAGAAAAAAAAGAAAAAAAAATAAGAAAATAAGTGAGACAAATACTCGCTTACTTTGCTAGAGTTTTACGTCCATGAGGATAGAATTAGGCTAAGCTAGAACAGTGGTTAGCGTGGGAGGGGATAGTGGAGTCAACTAATCACTGTAATTTTCTTATGGGGAGTTATGAATAAGAAGAAGAAGAAGAAGAACCCCATGATGCTCTTCTTTCTTTCTTTAGTTTCTTTTTTTCTTCTTCTTCTTCTTCTTCTACTGCATTTTAATAAACATTAAGAGCAATGCAAAAATGCTGACAGTTAAGAGAAGAATAATACCTTAAGGAAATATATGAAGAAAGCAAAAAGGTAAGATCTATAAAAATGGCCCTATGGGTGTTGCCTTATGGAAAATTGCTATGGGCACATTGGTCAATGCGTTTATAATCGACTTACGTATTATACAATTCATCCTTTTTATTTTTTATGGATGAAAATTTAAAAAATAACATAGGAGTTATTTTTTTTTTCATTTTTTTTCTTCTCAATCCCTTACAAATAGAAGAAGAAAAAGTACAAAAAGGAGAGTAAAAAAGGAAAAGAAATTTTAAAAATTGTTCATGGTTTAACGGCCATTGATAGACATAGAATATTTAAGGGTCTATCAAATAAATCATAGTAAACTAGTATTGGATTCAAGTGGGTTTGAAAAGAAACAGATGGTTTATAATACCTTTTCTTAAGATCTATTTATGGTTACCACTTTCTTCAAATCACTTTTTCACTTTTTACATTTTGCATATTTTTTTTAACTAATACCAATTCATCATTTTTCAATCTTTTCTATGATCTGTATCTTAGAATCAATTCTTTCCTACAGAACAATGTATCTGTATTTTCTTTTTTTTCTTCAAAGAACCTGTCATTTTGACATATGCATATACCTATTTTTTTTCTGTCATCTTTATTCTCACGTTTTTTTTTTTTTTTGTATTTTTTAAATACAAAAAGCATACGTTAATGGCCATAGCCTTTCTGAGGATACAAAATCTTGTCCGATCTCTCAAAGGTTAAGCAGCACTGGGCATGGTAAGGACTTGCATGGGTGACTCGTTTAAGAAACACCGTTGCGCGATTTTGAAACTTTAATGATCCACCTTCATTTGATCATTAGATGGATTGTATGAAGTAACTTAGTTTTGGTTATGTTGCCGATTCCAAGACCAGATAAAAGGATAAGGGTTTGTGTGCGAAGGGTTCGGATTAGTTAGTCCCCTGCCAAACGTGTAAAAACCTTAGAAAAACAGGCTTTTACAAAGTCCAGCGATACTTGCCTGGCCAGTTGTGATGAGAGACAGGAGGCCTCAGGTAAAATTGTTCCTTTTTGAATGAAAGAGAAGAGAAAAAGAAGAAAAAGCGTGCGAAAGAAAAATTTACGAGAAACAAAATATATGTAAAAGAAGGGGGGAAAAAATGTATTAAAAAAAATTGTTAAACTTTGAACGAAATTGTTTTGTTAAATTTTATATACTGGACAAATATATTTAATTGTTATTAAAATTTATTGAATTAAAAGTTACTTAAAAGAAGATTGATCAAAGTGTCAATAAATGTTACAATTATTTTTTTAATTTAATTTAATACACCTAAGTTGATAATAAAAAAAAAAATAAAAAAATAAAATTATATTATTGATAAGAATATGTGTAGTTACTATAATATAATGATTCACTGATTGGTAATATAAGAAACATTCTGAGAATTCAGATGACGAAGGTGGCTGCTTCGTACGTCATATTATTATTGTTCAAGTAAAGAGTGGAAGAGGGAAAGGGAAAAGGAAAGGGGAAGGAAAGGAAAGAGAAAAGAAGGAGAAATCTTTTCTAGAAGGTTCAAAAAGTAATGTCACGTACGCCAATCTATCCCATAATATTACGCATAATCTATCGAATATATATATATATTTGTTTATTAAATATTACACTATAGAAAATATTAATTTTATATAAAATATTATCTATATATTATTTAAATATTATTGTTAGTTATTTTTGTAATATATAATAAAATAAATCTTTGTAAATTTGTAAAAGTTTGATGTATGAAGTTTTTGAAGAAAAATCAATGATTCAAACAACAAGTATTTAAAATTGTAAAATTAATATTTATTATTATTAAACAAATGTTTAAATATAAAAAAGAATGAAACACATTTAGAATTCATTCTATGAACCAATTTTTACAGCATTTTGTCGATCAATTTTATTACAAAGAAAAGAATTAAAATGCACTTGGTGTCACCTGAGAAATTTAGAATTTGTTGAAATAAAAAAAAAAATAAATAAGAAGATAAGAATAAAGAGAAATAGAAAGAGAAAGATTATGCGTCAGGATTTGTTATATCGAGAGAGAGAGAGAGAGAGAGAGAGAGAGAGAGAGAGAGAGAGAAAGGGATAGGGACAGGAAGAAAAAAAAGAGAGAAAGAAAAAAAAAAAGAAATACTTTCGTCAAACAAACTTGCAATAATCTGTGTCTAACATGTCTAACAAAAAAAAGATAGTGGAAGGGATGGAGGAGGGATGAAGAGGAGAGAGAAAGAAAAAGAGAAAGAGGTTTAAGAGGTTCAAAGAAAGAAAAGAAAAGAAAAAAAGGAAGAATATGAAGAGGGAATGAGTATAAGGGATAAGTAGTTTGCAACTATGGTGATAATTCGGTTTCTGAATCATTCATTTTTATTTTTTATTTATAAGAGTTTAAGTAAGTTTGCAATTAAAATAATAATTCGTTGTTTAAATCATTCATTTTTTTATTATTTTTTTATTATGCAAATTAGATATTTCATTTGTATTTATATATTTAATTTGTAAATTTTCGAAACGATGATTCAATGTTTACACTAAAAATTTCTTTTAATCTCAAAGTTATTTTAACCTTAAAAATATAATATTACAATTTTACTTTTGATAATAGTTATTATATTATTCCATCTATTTTTCTCTGACACATCTAACAAAGTTAATAATTAATGCTACGAAGGGCTTATATATACAATCTCAAAGAATGAGACATTCATATACACCAATAAAATAAGAAAAAACAATGAGTTCCGTACTTAGCAGCCATTTTGAATCTACATAGCACCGGAGAGCAAAGGTAAATCAATAAAGGTAAATGAATACATTCCAATGAAGTGTCCAAGTATGTAGAATTATACACAAGTGTTTAACTTCAGGGTGTATGTGTCCCCTCCCTTTGTAGGAGGGATTTGACTCATCGTTTACGTAATTTACACGTAAGAAGAAACATGAGAGTAAAAAATACAAAGAGTATGTAAATAAAGTAGACCACAAAAACAACAACAACAACAATAAATAAATCATACATGACTAAGAAAGTTATTTTGAACACGTGGTACCAAAGATAGTAAGTTAATTTCTTAGGGACTTTCTCTTTTTCGAAATAACTATACCTAATTATACAACACTTCTTATTTATCAACCTTTTCATCCAACCACCACCACTATCACTACCACTACCACCACCATCACTACTATTAACATTAACACGCCCCATCGCTAACACACTTGGCACTATAGGAATCATCATAGTCATCGTCATCGACCAACTCGAAAGCTCATTGGTCAACTTCGACAATGTTCTCACCACTAACACTGCCAACAACTAAAACGAGTATGTGGACGATGGTGTTCGCGAAGGGTCGGCAGACCAGGGATGACTCACCTTTACCCTGGAGAAAAATCGATTTTACGAGTCCGCTAGACGAAGAGGTAACACGGGAGGAGTAGAAACTAGAGGAGGAGGAAGAAGAAGAGGAGGAGGATCCTTAGGAGGGTCATTAACCGTGCAGACTATCTAACAAAGTTAGACCAGGTAGTACACCTTACACTAACACGCTAATTATTCCGTTTATGACGAAAATCCTACTTATTGTTATCTCTTTACTCTAAACCACGTGGTTTCTAGCAACAAACTAACTAATATATATATATATATTATAATGTACATTATATATTTATAAATAATTAATTAAGCGTTACATGTATAGAAAGAACTATTTTCGAGATTAACTTTATAAAAATTCAATTATTAAATTGTTTTAATTAAGTGTTTAATAGTTTAGTAATTTAATTAATTTAATAATTGTTTTAATTAAGTGTTTAAATTACTTGTTACATGTATTATACATGTAGTATACTATAAAGAACTATTTTTGTGATTACCTTTATAAAAATATTCAATTATTAAATTGTTTTAATTAAGTGTTTAATAGGATTCAATAATAATTTGACACTTTGATATTTTCTTCATTTAAATTCCTATAAAGTAGCAACTAATTCAACTTTGAACTTTCAATTGCCAACAGTGAATAGTAATACTCTCTTTGTTCCTTCTTCGTATTCTACCTTTCTCTCGTCATCTTTTTCCTTGTTTTTTTTTCTTTTTTTCATTTCTAATACTTTTATCATACGTTTGAAATTTATAAAAGTAGCAACCGTTCAGGGTGTTGCAACAGGTTGAGAATCAGATAAGATTTTATCGATGAGTAACGTTGCCAAGAGAGCTAGTAAACGCGAACTTATTTAGCTGGGATTGTTAGGCTAACTACGTCATTGGTAATTTTTTTATTTTTTATTTTTAAATATTATATTACTTACAAAGAGATACCTAAACAAGTTAGAACAAAAACAATTCTTGTTTAATGAGAAAGACATCATGAGGGAACGTTTTCATACGTGATTCATTCTTGCAATGATTTGTTTGCAACAATAAACAAGTGATATTTTATTTTGTTATTATTATTATTATCAATTGTTTTTCTTCTAATATGTTATTATAAAAAAAAAAAATAAAACTATTTGTTATTTTATTCTATTTCATTTTTATCAGTTAAAAACACATCAAACTACGATTAAAAGCTTTCTCATCGTGTGATAATATTTTATTTTGTAGAAAAGTCACTTTTACCTTATTTACCATCTTCTTTCTTTTATTCAAGAGAGAGAGAGAGAGAGAGAGAGAGAGAGAGAGAGAGAGAGAGGATAAAAAAACCACATTGAAAGAGGAACCTCACTTTTAAAGGTATATATATATATATATATATTTCGCAATAAGAGGGAAAAAGTTTAGCAAAGATATCAGGGGAAAAATTGAGGAAAAGAGGCCGAAGTCATTCAACAATGTCACTCGAATAGTAATAGTAATAGTAGTGATGGTGAGATGGTGGTGGCGATGGTGGTGTTGGTAGTTGGGAAAATAAATGAAATGCATTTCCATGGAGTGCATACTTCGATAACTCTCGCATTGGACTATTAATATTGCTATGACAGTTTGACTAATGATTCCCAATAGCGAAGCACGGCTTTGACATTACGAGATTAAAATGCTTACGTATACGTAGAAAGAAAAGGCTATATATATAAAAAAAAAAAAAAGAAAATAAAAAAGTATACTGAAAGTAAAAAAAGAAAGAGAGAGAGAGAGAGAGAGAGAGAGAGAGAGAGAGAGAGAAAACGAGATGAAGAGAGAAAAGTAATATAAAAAATGAGAAAAAAAAAACGTATGAAGATGAGGACAAACATTTACTTGGTTTACATCTTAATACGATATTTCTATCAGCTTGACATCGGCCATCATTTGTAAGTGTTAAACGTGATATATTCCCCTCCTACCCCCTTCTTCGATTACATTAATAATAATTGATAATGATCTTTCTCAATATCATTATTATTATTCTTATTATTATTATTATTATTATTATTATTATTATTATCATCATCCGTGATATATAATATTATTACTCATGGTAACGTTTTCAAATTATTCTACATTCTATATAAATAATAGATACGATGACGTGATAGATATAAAGCATCCATTTTGATGGCACATGGTTATTGTCCATTTTAAAGTCGATGCATTTTCGACCCTTTCCACTACCCCCCCCCCACACACCCTTTTCCACCATACCCACTTTCCCCACTTCAGCTTTGTCTCTCTCACTCGCTCACTCACTCACTCACTCACTCACTCCTTTTCTTTTTTCTATTTCTCTTTCTCGCTCCATTTCGATTTTATAACGACCGGGAAAAATTGCACCGAAACGAACTCGATTACCCCTCGAGTCGATCACCGACGCAATAAGGGGGTAGTTTACCCGGGCCATCGAATTTACGGGCGTTGAATGAATCCAGAGAGAGAATGAGAGAGAAAGAGAGAGAGAGAGAGAGGTAAAACAACAATCTCACAGAGTGTTTCTGGATATCAACCTTAATGCGGGGTTGTCTGGTCAACCAGATGCCCTGATAGGGCTGATACAAATTTTTTATTCATGACCACCATACTGATGGGATTTTCATCGTAGTGAGTACAGGGTTTACCTGTTGTCTGTTTTTTTTTCTTTTTTTTTTTTCGTTCCTCTCGTCAACATAAATTTCGACAGATTACTTACACCACGTTATGGTGGTGGTGGTGGTGGTGATAGTGGTAATGGTTAGAGATTGTCGTTGTTTTCAATAAAATACCTTAAAATGATATTTGATATTTTTTCAATTAATTTTAATCGATTTTAGTTTGATTGAAAATTTTGTTTTATGTTAGTTAGAGGGTGGAAAATTATTATTATTTTTTTTTCTTCAAATAATTGATGTTAGTCGCATTAGGAAAACTCATTTCAGTCATTTAATAACTTGTATATACATATATATATAATAAATGTACCAATCGTGCTATCTAATTCGATAAAATACATATATATGTATAGATGGTTAAGTTGCGAGAAGATCCTTGCTCCGGACTTATGTTCCTTTCCTTTTATAGAATTCTTTAATAAGCGTTCGCGCCATACGAAAAGTCAAGCAATTTTCTTCTACCTTATATGGGTTGACTACGCATACGATCGTAATTTGCCTTCTTGAATTCGAGTTGAAGAGAAGAGAAGGTGAGGTGAGATATCTCATACACCGATCGCTCAGGTTTTTAACTTATCGTTAACGATCTCTCTCTCTCTCTCTCTCTCTCTCTCTCTTTGCATGCGACTAAATTAGCGTATTATCCTTCTTTTGAAAAATATCTAATGTAAGTAATAAAAATTTGTATACTCGTACGTGTAAATAAAAAAAAAAATAAATAAATAAATCGTAATATTGTAGTGTATATACTTAGTGATACTCTAGTATTACTAAGCACTAGCTACTCTAGTATCTAGTATCTAAGTATTTAAGTAGTATCTAAGTATCTAAGATACTAGATACTCTAGTATCACTAAGCTACTAGTATCATAGTAGCACTAGATATGCTAGTCGTAGTATTGTAGTATAATATCGTAGTATTGTATATAAAATATTTATTATAAATTATTACTTATTAACTACATATTGCTATATAACTTATTAGTTATATTTATATATAGTATATAATAATAATAATATATAACTAATAGTAGAATATTATATATAATATAATACATATTATACTTTTAACTTTTCATATTTAATAAAAATTTAATAACTAATAACTAATAAAAATTGAATATATATATATATTGTCTAAATAAATTGTTGTCAATAGAAATTGTAATAGTTTGCATTACAAGTAAATATAAATTATTTCTAATTAACAATAGGTACCAACGGAATACGAATACTTTTGTGACTCACACTATATATTACGTGTGTGTATGTATGTGTATGTGTGTGTGTTGTACTCGTTCGAAGCGGATTAAATCGCATTGGTTTTAAAGAGCGTTGCTAGCATCGCGAGTCGTTGGAAATCAAATCGAGTAATCATCGTAAAAAGGGAGTAAGGGATGGAAGAATAAAACAGAGAAAGGGTTTTTGCCCATAAGAGAACGAAAGACAAAAGAAAAAAGGAGAAGGGAGAGTACGAAAAGGGAATCTGCCGAAATTATCGTTCATCAACGGAATACTCGGTGTGGCCCGATGTATATCCCGTGGGAAAACCCAGAGTTCATCCGTTCTTTGTTGCATAGTAATTAAAATTAGTACTGTTAATTACCCACATTACTCCCCCACACCAAATGCGGCCCGTTACTGTATTGCAGTTGTTAGTCGACTTGTTAGTCGACCATGTTGAAAAACTACGACGATCGAAAGAAATACGATGTGAATTGCAAAAAGTTAATTAATCAGTTAACTGTGATTGACGATTATACTCGTCATGAAAAAGTGGCACGATTTTGTGTATTGACGAGTATACTTGTCATGGTTCGATTTTGGCAACACAAAACTGTGCGTTCTCTCAAACGAAGGTATCACAGTTTACTGGTTAAAAAGAAAATTTCTAATATAGTTTATTAGGTGTTTTTTCTTTTCTTATGAATTGTTTAATAAAATATCATCATATAAATGTGAAAGGAAAAAAAGAAATATTCTTTATGATGAGTAATAACATCATACGAATGACGAACACACACAATCTATAGATTGTAAGATAAATAACATATCAAAGGGAATAAATCGAGCATCAGATAAACTATTATAGATTAGATAATGTCAAGTTAATTAATTGATTACAATGTCTTTTTTTTATGAACTACTGCAAAGATTCAAAAGATTCGATTAAAATAATTTAACACACGATCCTTAAAAAGAAAAGTATAAAATAATAGAAATACGAATGAAATAATATTGGATTGATAAGAAAGTAATTTAGGTTTTCTTGTTGTAAACAAAATTATACGGAATTTGTTTCTATAGCAGCCTAAAAGTGTAGCAACCAACTACCAAACCTCATAAGAACAAAATTCTAACATTAACCAAAGAATAACGATACAAACATTGGTGCAAGCCAAAATTACTTTCTTGCCAACCCAATATAATAAACAAATAACACGAATTAAATATACTATAGTATGAAATATATCCAAATGAAAATAACATAATATTAGTTAAACAAAGGGGAGTTCTATATATATAGAAGTTATCTTCACATTCACCCTTTTCCTAGTTAGTTAGAAGTTATTAAGATGAAGGAGTATGACAAAAGCCGACGTAATTGTAGTCGATGTTCATGGCCCGGATCGACGTTAATCCAGGACGGATGCGGCTCCACGACGACGACGACGACAACGACTACGACAACGACGTCTTCACGGAGACAACGTTTGCTACGTGATGCAGATGCCAGGCACAGATCACGAAACCTGAAACACCGAGTTGTTCTCTCCAATGGAGATTCAGAATGAGAAACAGAGACAGACAAATAGAAACAGAGAGTAAGTGAGAGTGAGAGTGAGTGAGTGAGTGAGTAAATGTGGGAGTGAGAGAGTGAGAGAGTGAGAGAAACGAATCAAGGAAGAGGATAGAAGAGAATGAACGGGCTTTGAGTTAGTGGAGAACAACGTCTAGGAAACGGCGCCACTCTGACACTTAAACCTAATACCATTGGACAGCAATCCATTACATCTTACTTGGTTGCTAGGAGTCAATGCTTTACAACTTTCGATCTAGACTCAAGATCAATCTGTAAAAAGACTTTAAAAACGAGATACGCATTAGTCAATAATTAAAACTATTGTGCGTCGAAAAGGAAAATTATATTCTATGACGTTTTTAACAATTGCATTGTCATTTAATTATTCGTCGTATTCTATTTATGTAATGGCGAGATTTGGTATTTGCGGCAATGAACTTTCCAGTTCCTAATGCCAACTAATACTACTAATAATAATAATTCTATTTATGTAAAGAGGGAAGGATGTATTATTGTAATATGTAAGTAAAGTGTATTTTAAAAATAATACACATTGTTTTAAGAATATTCATTATTTTATCATACTCTTGTTAACATTTAATTAATACATTTAGAAAATTATTTGTATTGCATCAAACAAAAATATTTGGATCTTGAAAATAAATTTAAACTGCCCTAGTAGCACATAATATTGAAAAATATTGAATACATGTGTATTTAATATTAAAAAGAGATTCAATGTCTTTTTAATATCAATCAATATATTATAATAATAATATTTAAATAAATAATCAATAATATTAATAATATATTATAATAATAATCAATTTTACAATATTTTCTGCTACTAAGGTATGATCACAATACTTCTATTAGGATACAAAGGATTTTTAAACAATTAAAATTGATGTCTAATAAAAACAAAAGAAAAAAGGGAAAAATTGTTGAACCCTCATATTTGTTAAATAGTTGAATAAGTACAGACAAACAGAGTACAGTGATTGCGGTCACGTGTCGACTCGCATCGTTCAAATGGAAAGTAAAACATCATAGTATATATATATACCTATATATATATAAGCGGGCATCGACCCCCTTTTGTGGGGTGGTTTCTCTGAATGGCTGTTGATTGTAATCATCGAGTGTAAGTAATGTCCGTCGTGGTATCGTCGACATGAATCCCATTGCTTTCCAGTCAAAGCTATGTTCACGATAAACGTATATATATATACATATATATTCGAGAGGTTTCCCTCCCTTTCCTCCCACCCTTCCCTCTTCTTCTTTTTCTACCCCTATTTCGTTTTATTTCACTTTGCTTCCTCGTTTAACACTTTTGCATCGAAACGTTCTTGTTGTTGAACTTTCACAGTGGGACCCAGAAAATTCCGCTGCTTTTGTTTCAATTACATACGAAAAATAAAAAACACCTGTCTTTTTATTCTCCCTTCTTTTAAAGGGACAATCATTTCCCTATAAACACCCTAAACATGTCGGAGTCTTTTTGATTGTATAACAGAATATGATTTTTGTTTTATTGAACAGATTATTATTCTATCTTATTAACTGTGATCATGTTGTTAGACTATAGTGATCTTCTAACGGGAATTATTAATAATAATTCAAACTGGCTAGATTGTTGACGTGTAAGAAAAAAAAAATTAAAAAAAAAACTTATAATTTAATAAATTATTCGTTGGTATTGTAACGTATACTTTTTTGTTTCAAATACAATTATCAGAGACATTAAATCTAACAGAACATATTTGTTTTGATCTTTTTACCTGTCTAACTTCCCTATGATACAAAATTTTTATTAAATCTAACATCGTATCTATTTATTTCTAATGTTTAGTATACGAATATTCCAATTTGCATAATTTCACGATATCAAATACAATTATCAGAGACATTAAATCTAACAGGATCAAAACAAATATTTTCTGATTATTTTGTTACCTGTCCAACTTCCCTAAGATACAAAGTTTTTATTAAATCTAACGTCGTATCTATTTATTTCTAACGTTAAATTTATGAATTACAATACAATTTACATAATTTCACGTTATCCGATTTGTAATAAATAACACGCACTCTATATATTATTCATATAAATATTCCTAAAACATAAAAAAATGAGAAGTATTTGAAATATCAAATAATATTTTTACCTATCCAACTTCCCTACGATACAATCTAACGTTGTATCTATTTATTTCTAACGTTAAATTTATGAACTACAATACAATTTACATAATTTCAAGTTATCCGATTTATAATAAATAACATGCACTCTATATATTATTCATATAAATAATCTTAAAACATAAAAAAAGAGAGTATTTTAAATATCAAATAATATACATAATCAAAGTATAAAAGTATATATATATGTATATGTATATGTACCTATTGAAAATAACTATATGATAAGATAACATAGAAAATATCTGTCAAGTGATATAATATTATCCTCTCGAGTATTACATGTGTATATATACATACATACATATATATATAAATTGTATGATTCGAATTAGCGAATACTATAGATGTAATATAATACTCTCTTTCTCTCTCTTACTCTCTCTCTTGAAATCGATCGGACGATTCGCTCCGACGAAGCGAAATGTTTGAAGATAGAAATGTCTGCTAACGTAGAAGAGAATGTATCGAATCTGTTTGCACGACTAAAACACGGTTGTCGAGAGTATAAACTCGAAAGCGGTTTGAAGCTTACTCTCACTCACTCTCAAGTGCATAGAACTCGGTTGTAATTGGTCGACGAGTTGAATAGATAGAAGGTCTTTCCGAAGTATACTACTCCTTGGCGCTTCTCGCCAAATTGAACGTGTATGCTAGCGCGGGAAATTGCGAAATTGAATATTCATACGGTTCCAACCCTCTACGTACAAAGGTGAATTCAATTACGCATGATTGCCCTAGTCTCTCTCTTTCTCTCTCTCACACACACATTCAGTCTCTCATTCTCATTCTCACTCTCTCTATCTATTCTAGGTACCTAACCCCCCCCAATGTCTTTCTCTGTTCGTCTGTTCGTAGGAGTTAGGCCAATTTTACGCTTATTGGTACGTAAATACGGATCAGCAGCCTGTAGAAGGATTCTCTCATCCGTGGAAAGGTGCGATTCCATGAGCATGTGTCGCGCTTACTATAACGAACGATATGAGAAACAGAATAGAGAAGATAGAAGAGAATTTTCTAAAGTTTCATTCTTATTCAGGTCAAGTAAACGTTTTTAAAAGGAACATGGTTTTATTCTTCATATACATTTTTCATCATATTCGTTTTATTCTCTTACTTCCTCTCTATTTTTCTTTTTGTCATTTCATTTTCGTTTTCACGCTTGAACAATCAAATAAAATCTTTAACTATTTCTAAACTTGTTCAGAAATCTTGTTTTCTGTTTTTTTTTTTTTTTTTGGTCAAATGGTCAGATGTATTATTAGAACGAATTTGTTCAACTTGAATTCAATTTGGGATTGATGGAAGAATCATAGATTTTTAAACTTGATTATAATTATTATTATTATTGTTTAAATGCAAATACTTTAACGAAAACTATTATTTTAATTTTTATTATTAATATTTCATATTTAATATATATATATTTATTACTATATTTATTAATATAAACCCTTGTGTGTTCTACAATAACGAGTGAAACTCGTGATCAAAGAAATTTACCAAACACGAGTTTGACTCGTAGTTCAATTGTGCATAAAATAATATAAATGATTTTAAATTTACAATAAATTAAAAACGAGTAAAACTATCTTCTATGATTCTTCACTGTACAATAAATAAATCAGTATATCTATACTTTGAATTACTATAATACTATCTCCTATTTCTCGAACAATCATCTGTTGGTGTTGGTTTCAACGATCTTCGAACGTTTATATTCGCAGACAGACAGTCAGATTGGAAATATAGCACGGGAGATGCTCGTTAACGTGCTAATAACTCATCAATTTTACGATTGCAAAGATATACGTATGTGTGTATGTGTGTGTGTGTAAGAAAGAGAGAGAAAGAGAGAGAAAAAAAACGAGTTACGGATTTTAGGGCGACATGGACCAACGATCGCAGGTGCTAGACGAACATAAACGTACGTGAACTATATAGGTTATTTCCCTGAACCCCCCTCCCCCGTCAAACCTCCCCAATCCTCACCCTTGATAAAAATGACCCTCTTTTGTCCCTCTCATTCGATTTTCCTTTTTCTCTTTTTTTTACATCTTCGTTTTATTTTTTTCTCTTTCTCTCTCTCTCTTTTTCTCTTATTCGTTTTACCGTCGAAAATGTTTTATTTGATTCAAGGGGGGTAGGAAAAGGGGGGAAATCGTAGACGTCGTACGTCGTGACACTTTCCACGACCTCGTTCAATCGTAAAAATCTATTCTGATGCCTTTCATCGAATCGAAATGGACTCTTTCGAATATCGATAGATGATCGTTTTTGATAGTGTTACCTTCAATGAGAATCTAAACGTGTTATAAATTACGTTAGTATTGAGAAAGAATATTATATTGGATATGTTTCGTTGTATTGTATAATAAATAGAAAATTTATAACGCAAATAACAATATATTATGGATATATATATATATTTGAAAAAAAGAAAAGAACATTTTTATAAGATCCTTTTTTTTTTTGGAATTAAGTATTTTTCTATTTCAAATATCATTCACCATAAGTCTTCACGAATGATCTTTATTAATCGTTAACTATACAATTGAATAATATTAATAATAGAATGGGGAGAGACGAGAGTATTATAATCGATAAGAGAGATACTCGAGATTATTATCATACGATTCGAGTATATATAAGTTGTTGAATTTATTGAAACATCGATTGAATCATATTCGATTGTAATCAATTTTTTCGAAACTTTCAAACGATGAATTATAAAAAATAAAAATTAAAAAGTAAAATAAAACAACTACGTAGAAATTAATTTTTTTGTTCTTCCCCCCTTTTCTTTCTTTCTTCGATAAAAATTCTTTCAGATTTCCAATTGGATTTTTTATTATTACAAGAACGAAAGAAAATGAGAAGTTAGAAATAAAAGAAAAATAAAAATAAGAAGAAGAAGAAGAAGAAAAGAGAAAGAAAGATCGAATGGTTGTTTTGTTTTGTCCAGCGTGTAGGTGGACATCATGATGACAGGATAGAACATAAACGTGGAACTCCCGAGGGAGTTACGGGACATAAAACCCTTCTCCCCCTTCCCCCTATCCTACATCTGCCTTCCACTTTGGCGTCGAGATGTCGGGACTAGCCCGTTTTCCCATATAAAACGCATACCACCATCACCACCACTACTACTACCATTCCCTTCACTTCGTCCTTAGAGTTTCATACTCCTAGCCCTTCCATTGCCCTCGGCCTTTCCTCATCAGTGGTGACAGTTGATCCCTCCCTTTAGGTCGAATTTGTTCCATGATCTTTCGGAACCAGATTGAATCGAGACCTTTTTTCTTCTATTTTCTTACATTCTATCTTTTTTTTCGACAAATCACATTTTACTTTATTTCTTCATACGAATTCAATCAAAATATTTTTCTTTTAAATCTGACGTATATACTAGGACGTCCAGAAGATTTCTTGATTTTTTTTGTGATAAGATAAAAAATGTTGCATGGGTAATATACTTTTCTTTTTGCATTTTACGTTATATTACTAAATAATATCGACTCTATTCTATTTTACATCAAAGTATCTATATATCAAAATAAAAACTCACGGTTTAAGAAGTTCTGCGATGGTTCCAAAACACTCCTACTTAGCAGCAAGTATTGTAGTCTAATGATGGAAGATGATACTCGATTTGCTATTGAGGAAGATTATTGTCATATTTCATATATAGTGTTTATATATGTGTGCCTTCAGAAATGCATTTATACATATATTCAAAAATGAGAAAATTTAAGGAAATCAAATAGAAAAAGATCTCAAAGGTTTGTTGTTAAATCCAACGATGATCACCTGTAACAAAAAGAAAACTATATTAATTATAGAATCAAATGATATAAAGTAGCCTAACATATGAATCGTCCAATTCGTAGATGCACTTTTAAATTGAATTCTCTATTTATTTTTATCAAATATCTATCTACTTTTGTAATAATTTTAAATTTAAACACGTGATTTTACATTTACAAAAAATATATATATATAAAAAAGGGGAAAAAACATATTAAGTTACAGAAAAAAGAAAAAAAAATCAATTAATTATAATAAAATACTTTTAAATTGAATTATATAGAAAAAAAAACCATTATAAATTTAATAAAATAGGATCGCGCAGTTAAAAATCTTAAAGACAAAAAAAAGAAAAGAGAGATTACTTTAATATTCAAAAAACGATAATTAGGCAATTTAAAATGTAATAATAAGGGAATTAAAATTTTTTAACTCTAAACACAAATGCATCTTTTTAACGATTAGACACAAAGTTGGTGTCCCAAGGAGATGGAATGATCCATCATCTCCAATTACAACTATAAATTAATGACGAGCAAAAAAGTAATACAATAAATATAAAATATGACTAAAGAACCATTCTCAAAAGGTTCGAACATGAACCTTTGAAAGTAATTCAGTAGCTTGTAGTTGCCCTCTTGAGCCACAATTAAGTGGGGGCCTCTTCGGCTTTTAGCCTCTTCTTTCTTCATTCCTTGAAAACTGCATTTGGACATTTTCTACGTGCGAGCAAGATAAGATCTCTCATACTAAATTTGCAAATGAACTCATATTTTGTTATGATTTTAATTCTCGTTTACTTTTCTATCTCGTGGATTATCAATGAACTTGGAGTTCATTGACCATACACGAGAACAATTAATCGAATGTCCAAGCAGATAATATCCCTCGATGACCTAATAACACTTCGCACTTTTAACGTCGAGTAATAAAATGAAATAGAAATAAAAAGTGCAATAAATGCAATGCATTTTCTTGCAATACTTTCATTTCATTAATATGTTATATTTAATTATATTAATTATATTTCTAGCTGTAAGACGAAATCGCGATAGTGCGTAGTGCTAATCCTGAAATACTTAAAACTAAGTATCAAATGCATCAAAGAATTTGCGAATTTTATTCGATTCTATCTCGTTTAAGATGAAATCGAAGTAGAAATGAATGTTTCAAATGGTTGCAAATACCTTTGAATCATGATACATGATACATAAAGATCACAGAATAGTCACAAAAAAAAATTAACAAATCAAGCATAATATAGAATGAGATGATAAAATTTTGTAACAATTCTGTATAAACCAGGAGGCGGAATTTCCACTCCGGAGTGGAAGCAAGAAGTCTAATGCCTTTCCTGGATCCTACCTACTTAAAATTAAAGTTTTCACATTCATTCAGAGAAGTATGCTACCTGCCTGCCTATTATCCATATTTTTACCCATTTTAAGAAAAACCATACATACCCACCCACTCACTCCACGGTTCTCACACATACCACCAGGGTGCAAAAGCCTAAACTAGAGAGCATGCCCCGGGGCACCTCCGACACCCTAGTTCAACCACGTTTTCTAAACTTATATGCTAATGGGTATACGTACGTGTTGCTGTAATCGACTGCCAAGGCTAATGATTATTGCATAAAAAACTAAAGCAAAAATACAAGTATACACTAGTATATTTATATGCATACTAGTAATATACAAGTATATCAAAGTTTCCACAAATAAATGCAGTAACTCTACTATACAAACGATTATCAAAAAAAATTAGAAATATTTAATATAAATATAAGAATGAAGATAGATATGTAGAAGTAATGCTTTAAGTATTTAATGATGTATTAAATGAATAAAAAATATCGCGAAACGATGTACAATACACACTACCTAATACGCACACACAGGTGTAAAGTACATCGTGCAATCACTAGCACAATAACAGCCGCCAATAGGGGAAAAAACTAAAACTAAACCCACGCTAACTGTTTCTCACCCATACGTGTAACACCTGGGCACACACATAGATGAGAACGCAGAAAGTATGGGGGGAGAAACGGGAGATTAGTATATTAGAAGCTGAAAATCCTGATCTAAAAAATATGATTAACACATATATAAATATATCAAAAGATTTTAATAAAAATTCATCTAAACGGGCTAAGGACTCTACAAGTCATTTGGTGAATAATGACTTAAACAAGCGAATGAAAAAAAAAGTTACCCCATATGAAACAATTATAGTTTCGAGGTAAGGATGTATTAAAAGACTCTACAATAATGATGGATATTTTTTGCAAACCTCGGATGACTCCTTTCATTAAGTTAGCTGTTCTAATTAAAGAACTGGGCTTTGAGCCGCCACTTAACTGCCAAAGTCTATCCGTCGCGAATGAGTTTGTCTTCTTGCTCATTTATTTAAAATATCAAAGTATTGATATATCAAAATTAATTTCGATTAGATAAACTATGTACGAAGCAGTGCATGTAAGACATTTATTACATGCTTTTAACACATAATAAAAAAGAGAGTGCATTTATTAATTGCATTATGAATTAAATGAATTTAACCGATGAGACAAGAAAACCTATCCTGAACTAATAATAAAACATACAATAAAACATATAATAAAATATACAATTTTCATGAGTAACTCCTAAAAAGGAATTACTCATGTGCTCGTCAATAATTTATTTAAATAATTACAACCAGTAACTCGTGCCGATTTGGACCTTTCATCCTCGGCATGATTGAGCACTGGAGGACTTTAAATAAAAACTCACGGTTTAAGAAGTTCTGCGATGGCTCCAAAACACTCCTACTTCGCAGCAAGTATTGTAGTCTGACTATGGAAGACGATATTGGAATTGCCATTGAAGAAGATCCATCGAAGATCCATCGAAGAATTCATCCAACATCTTTGAAAGGAAGAGAATCCATGGTTATATCTGTGAAATAAAATAGAACAAAACGATAAGTTATCTGGAATATTATCCAAAATCATATAAAATAAAATTGAATAAAATGTAAATAAAAATGAATACTTACAATGCATTCCAAGAAGATGCAGCTCCATTGCACCATGGTGATGCACCTCGCGTGAATCTAAAAACGCGGTATAAACGAAAATAAGAAACTATAGATGAGTTTCTTATCGCGAAACCGATATTTTATTATACGACGAACAACACTGACTCTAATTCGCGTTTGATTTTAACTTATTACTCGCCCGATCACTGATTCTACAACTAATTCAAAGACTGCATTGCACGCAGTTTGATGATACCACCATAAACACTGCACATATTGCTTCGCTCACTATTGCAATCTGAAACTGAAATAAAAAACACTACTATTAATATCATTACTATTACAGAAAAACATTAAAATTTTGGAGGAATTATTTAATACAAAAATATACTCACTTTAAATCTTTATTGATGAATGCACAATAGATCTCTTATCCTTAGGATGACGATGCCAATGCACAAATAATGACTATAAAACTGCATTAAATGTAATTAATTCAATTAACACTAGATTTATGGACCGAGCAAATGTGATTCATTTCAAACTTTTTTGTTACATATATATAAAATAGAAATATTTTAATTAATTGTAATTTAATAAAATTTAAATTTAATTAATTTTAAAATAGAATATTTTTTAAAAATATATATTAATTTTTAATGCTGTAATGAAATATGCATAAATATTAATTCCTCTCCTCTACCCACTTTTTCATTTAAACAATGTTTGTAAATTTTAAGTAAATAGTGAACAAAACAATAGTGAACAAATCTAGTGTTAAACGAATTTCTAAATGAATTTAATTAATAAAATATGAATACCATTCCAACGATGATCTGAAACACAAATAAAAATAAAATAATATAAATTGTTGTTATATAAAAATTACTATAATTATTGAGAAAATGTTTAATATAAAAATTGACTTACGTTTTTTCTTCATTGATGAATGCACGATGGGTCTCCTACCCTTAGGATGACGATGAGCACACGTTTAAACTTAATAAAAAGAAACTTGCGAGTTTCTTAACCGAGCAAACGAAACTTTAACATGCGACGATCAACACTGAATCTACTTGTCGACTTTTTATATTTTATTTTAACACGATGCAACACACGAGAACCTCATTGCCTACGCGCTCGATTGCAATGATTTTCTGAAACAGAAAAAGAAAAAGAACAATTAAGATCATTGTTGTAATAAAAATCAATTAAAATTATCATAGAAATGTTTGATAGTAAAATATACTTACTTTTAGTCTTCGTTGATGATTGCAGGATGGGTATCCTACCCTTAGGATGACGATGTATAAAATAAAATTAAATAAAAAGTCTGAAAAGCTGAAACATACTAAAGACTATATTACAATATTTCCTGTAAATCATTTCTGAAGGCAGGGCACACATTAAAACCATTGAATATTTCTGATTAAATATTCAATGGTAAATATAAAGTATAAAAATTTTGTATCAAAGTATACCAAAAATGTAATGTTAATAAAAATGTTAATTGAAAATCTTTAAAGTTGTCTAAATAAAACAATAATTGTATCAGCAAACTCAATAAAGAGTAACATAAAAAATAAACCAGTTCTTATACCATTCTATGCAATGAAAAACTTTTTAAACTATTAAAATCAAAACGATAACGTTAGAAATAAAATTATTAAATAATTTAATACGCCTCATTTTCGTTTATGTTGTCTCGTTGAAAGATAGACGACGAATACGAGGTATGTTACTACGTAACCTTGGTAGAGGAGATCTCGGGAGTGTCGAACGTTCGGCTATTATACCTATGTTATCGGCTGTTTACGTTTTGTCGTCGACTCGAGAAATACCTGCAAATATAAATACACATTTATATAATAGCTTATATGTAGAGTGTATTGTTTTCTTATTCTTCCTCTCTCTCACACACTCCTTCTCTCTCACTCTTTCTGTAGTATTTCTATATGCTTATATGCTTATACTTAAAAAAAATAATGCTCACCTCGCCGTATATGGATTAGATAAAAAAAGTTGCCACAAGATTAAAAGGTTAGTGAATTCGTGTTGCAACTCTCCCCATGCTCAGAAAGCTAAAAAAAAAGTAAAATATGAAAAAACTCACGTATAAAAATTATGCATGTAGTATGCATTTGATATATAACATTCGTTATATATCATTTAATATATAACAGGAAGGTGTACATTAAAATATTAATTGAAACAATTACCTGAAATAAACGGGATAACCAAATCCGCTGCAAGAAGTATACAGATGGCAGATTAAAAAATTCGAAAGATTCGCCATATTGATGTGCATAAAACAGGCGCATAAGACTGGCGCGAAAATACTGCATGCGCGAAAATGATGCGCAGTAGATCTTCTTTCCATCTATAATAAAGAAAAATTTTGAATGATTAAAAATACGATATAAGAGCATAAAAATTGTCAAAATATACTCAAAAAATCAAAATTGATCCTTACATCCTTTATATATTATAATAGGAAGATATAAACTTTACAAAATATCTTTTAATTACCTGATCTTAACGGGACGATGACACTCCGATGTGTTCTCCACGAATGACGCCATGAAACTGAAGAATTCGGACGAAAGCTTGGCTGTGATTGGCTAATTCATTTTGTTGAACATGAAAAGGGTCATCACAGCTTTTTACACGGACAGAATCTGACCTTCTTTATGACCACACTGGTCAAACTACATATGATAATTTATTTATTAAATAAATTAAAAATCATTTCTATTTTTCTAATAAATGTACATGTAACTTATAAATATTTTAAAAATAATGAATAGAATAAAGGCAATGTAGATATTAAGAGATCTTTGTCGTTTTGCACAAAAGAATACAATCGTATGGAAGAGAATTGTCGATATAAAAATGTCTAATATAAAATGCAGCATATGAAAGAATAAATTCCCAAAATCTGTATCGATAAAGAATCCTCACAATTGAAATACTTTCAGAGATGCATAATTGTTTTAAAAATATTCACAATAACGTTTATACACGATTCACACGAAGATCATTCCACATGATTTTCTATGCTATAAGATACTACATTCTCTATATTCTATTCATTATTTTAGAACAATTATGAATAATGTGTACATTTTATTTGTAATAGAAAAAAGAAACATACCTTTATAATATATATCAAATATTTTCTATTTAATATACATTAAAACATATAAAATGTTTAATCCAATGCATGTATGTAGAAACAATCTGAAATGTAATTAGAGAATATTAGAATGATAAAATAATTGTTAAATAATTAATATAAGTACATTTTGTTATCTAATAACTCATTACATATGATCTATGTACCTTTCTCTTCAAGATTCACCTTTAAACTGAGACATTTTCCTCTATGAAAATACTTTTATTCAATGTTGGTTATGTTATTTTCCAAATGTTGCCCATGTATGTAACAAAATAAAACATTCAAAATAAGGAGAAATTTAGATTTTAACTCTCTAATTTTTACACTTTTTTTACTAGTACTTTACACACTTTTACTTGTAATCATTATAAAAATAATGAATAGAATAAAAAGAATACATAATGTAAACATTATCTCATTGCACACGAGAAAATAATCATGTAGAAAAGAAATCTTGTCAAAGAAATTTGTAAAACAATTGACAATCTTTTGCTTGCCAACAATAGAAAAGTCCCTATAAATTGTTTCTTTAACATAAAAGTCGCCTTTATGATAAAGATTTAATTTTATGCTGTTGGTAAGCGATAGATTGTCAATTGTTTTACAAATTTCTTTGACAAGATTTCTTTTCTACATGATTATTTTCTCGTGTGCAATGAGATAATGTTTACATTATGTATTCTTTTTATTCTATTCATTATTTTTATAATGATTACAAGTAAAAGTGTGTAAAGTACTAGTAAAAAAAGTGTAAAAATTAGAGAGTTAAAATCTAAATTTCTCCTTATTTTGAATGTTTTATTTTGTTACATACATGGGCAACATTTGGAAAATAACATAACCAACATTGAATAAAAGTATTTTCATAGAGGAAAATGTCTCAGTTTAAAGGTGAATCTTGAAGAGAAAGGTACATAGATCATATGTAATGAGTTATTAGATAACAAAATGTACTTATATTAATTATTTAACAATTATTTTATCATTCTAATATTCTCTAATTACATTTCAGATTGTTTCTACATACATGCATTGGATTAAACATTTTATATGTTTTAATGTATATTAAATAGAAAATATTTGATATATATTATAAAGGTATGTTTCTTTTTTCTATTACAAATAAAATGTACACATTATTCATAATTGTTCTAAAATAATGAATAGAATATAGAGAATGTAGTATCTTATAGCATAGAAAATCATGTGGAATGATCTTCGTGTGAATCGTGTATAAACGTTATTGTGAATATTTTTAAAACAATTATGCATCTCTGAAAGTATTTCAATTGTGAGGATTCTTTATCGATACAGATTTTGGGAATTTATTCTTTCATATGCTGCATTTTATATTAGACATTTTTATATCGACAATTCTCTTCCATACGATTGTATTCTTTTGTGCAAAACGACAAAGATCTCTTAATATCTACATTGCCTTTATTCTATTCATTATTTTTAAAATATTTATAAGTTACATGTACATTTATTAGAAAAATAGAAATGATTTTTAATTTATTTAATAAATAAATTATCATATGTAGTTTGACCAGTGTGGTCATAAAGAAGGTCAGATTCTGTCCGTGTAAAAAGCTGTGATGACCCTTTTCATGTTCAACAAAATGAATTAGCCAATCACAGCCAAGCTTTCGTCCGAATTCTTCAGTTTCATGGCGTCATTCGTGGAGAACACATCGGAGTGTCATCGTCCCGTTAAGATCAGGTAATTAAAAGATATTTTGTAAAGTTTATATCTTCCTATTATAATATATAAAGGATGTAAGGATCAATTTTGATTTTTTGAGTATATTTTGACAATTTTTATGCTCTTATATCGTATTTTTAATCATTCAAAATTTTTCTTTATTATAGATGGAAAGAAGATCTACTGCGCATCATTTTCGCGCATGCAGTATTTTCGCGCCAGTCTTATGCGCCTGTTTTATGCACATCAATATGGCGAATCTTTCGAATTTTTTAATCTGCCATCTGTATACTTCTTGCAGCGGATTTGGTTATCCCGTTTATTTCAGGTAATTGTTTCAATTAATATTTTAATGTACACCTTCCTGTTATATATTAAATGATATATAACGAATGTTATATATCAAATGCATACTACATGCATAATTTTTATACGTGAGTTTTTTTCATATTTTACTTTTTTTTTAGCTTTCTGAGCATGGGGAGAGTTGCAACACGAATTCACTAACCTTTTAATCTTGTGGCAACTTTTTTTATCTAATCCATATACGGCGAGGTGAGCATTATTTTTTTTAAGTATAAGCATATAAGCATATAGAAATACTACAGAAAGAGTGAGAGAGAAGGAGTGTGTGAGAGAGAGGAAGAATAAGAAAACAATACACTCTACATATAAGCTATTATATAAATGTGTATTTATATTTGCAGGTATTTCTCGAGTCGACGACAAAACGTAAACAGCCGATAACATAGGTATAATAGCCGAACGTTCGACACTCCCGAGATCTCCTCTACCAAGGTTACGTAGTAACATACCTCGTATTCGTCGTCTATCTTTCAACGAGACAACATAAACGAAAATGAGGCGTATTAAATTATTTAATAATTTTATTTCTAACGTTATCGTTTTGATTTTAATAGTTTAAAAAGTTTTTCATTGCATAGAATGGTATAAGAACTGGTTTATTTTTTATGTTACTCTTTATTGAGTTTGCTGATACAATTATTGTTTTATTTAGACAACTTTAAAGATTTTCAATTAACATTTTTATTAACATTACATTTTTGGTATACTTTGATACAAAATTTTTATACTTTATATTTACCATTGAATATTTAATCAGAAATATTCAATGGTTTTAATGTGTGCCCTGCCTTCAGAAATGATTTACAGGAAATATTGTAATATAGTCTTTAGTATGTTTCAGCTTTTCAGACTTTTTATTTAATTTTATTTTATACATCGTCATCCTAAGGGTAGGATACCCATCCTGCAATCATCAACGAAGACTAAAAGTAAGTATATTTTACTATCAAACATTTCTATGATAATTTTAATTGATTTTTATTACAACAATGATCTTAATTGTTCTTTTTCTTTTTCTGTTTCAGAAAATCATTGCAATCGAGCGCGTAGGCAATGAGGTTCTCGTGTGTTGCATCGTGTTAAAATAAAATATAAAAAGTCGACAAGTAGATTCAGTGTTGATCGTCGCATGTTAAAGTTTCGTTTGCTCGGTTAAGAAACTCGCAAGTTTCTTTTATTAAGTTTAAACGTGTGCTCATCGTCATCCTAAGGGTAGGAGACCCATCGTGCATTCATCAATGAAGAAAAACGTAAGTCAATTTTTATATTAAACATTTTCTCAATAATTATAGTAATTTTTATATAACAACAATTTATATTATTTTATTTTTATTTGTGTTTCAGATCATCGTTGGAATGGTATTCATATTTTATTAATTAAATTCATTTAGAAATTCGTTTAACACTAGATTTGTTCACTATTGTTTTGTTCACTATTTACTTAAAATTTACAAACATTGTTTAAATGAAAAAGTGGGTAGAGGAGAGGAATTAATATTTATGCATATTTCATTACAGCATTAAAAATTAATATATATTTTTAAAAAATATTCTATTTTAAAATTAATTAAATTTAAATTTTATTAAATTACAATTAATTAAAATATTTCTATTTTATATATATGTAACAAAAAAGTTTGAAATGAATCACATTTGCTCGGTCCATAAATCTAGTGTTAATTGAATTAATTACATTTAATGCAGTTTTATAGTCATTATTTGTGCATTGGCATCGTCATCCTAAGGATAAGAGATCTATTGTGCATTCATCAATAAAGATTTAAAGTGAGTATATTTTTGTATTAAATAATTCCTCCAAAATTTTAATGTTTTTCTGTAATAGTAATGATATTAATAGTAGTGTTTTTTATTTCAGTTTCAGATTGCAATAGTGAGCGAAGCAATATGTGCAGTGTTTATGGTGGTATCATCAAACTGCGTGCAATGCAGTCTTTGAATTAGTTGTAGAATCAGTGATCGGGCGAGTAATAAGTTAAAATCAAACGCGAATTAGAGTCAGTGTTGTTCGTCGTATAATAAAATATCGGTTTCGCGATAAGAAACTCATCTATAGTTTCTTATTTTCGTTTATACCGCGTTTTTAGATTCACGCGAGGTGCATCACCATGGTGCAATGGAGCTGCATCTTCTTGGAATGCATTGTAAGTATTCATTTTTATTTACATTTTATTCAATTTTATTTTATATGATTTTGGATAATATTCCAGATAACTTATCGTTTTGTTCTATTTTATTTCACAGATATAACCATGGATTCTCTTCCTTTCAAAGATGTTGGATGAATTCTTCGATGGATCTTCGATGGATCTTCTTCAATGGCAATTCCAATATCGTCTTCCATAGTCAGACTACAATACTTGCTGCGAAGTAGGAGTGTTTTGGAGCCATCGCAGAACTTCTTAAACCGTGAGTTTTTATTTAAAGTCCCTCCAGTGCTCAATCATGCCGAGGATGAAAGGTCCAAATCGGCACGAGTTACTGGTTGTAATTATTTAAATAAATTATTGACGAGCACATGAGTAATTCCTTTTTAGGAGTTACTCATGAAAATTGTATATTTTATTATATGTTTTATTGTATGTTTTATTATTAGTTCAGGATAGGTTTTCTTGTCTCATCGGTTAAATTCATTTAATTCATAATGCAATTAATAAATGCACTCTCTTTTTTATTATGTGTTAAAAGCATGTAATAAATGTCTTACATGCACTGCTTCGTACATAGTTTATCTAATCGAAATTAATTTTGATATATCAATACTTTGATATTTTAAATAAATGAGCAAGAAGACAAACTCATTCGCGACGGATAGACTTTGGCAGTTAAGTGGCGGCTCAAAGCCCAGTTCTTTAATTAGAACAGCTAACTTAATGAAAGGAGTCATCCGAGGTTTGCAAAAAATATCCATCATTATTGTAGAGTCTTTTAATACATCCTTACCTCGAAACTATAATTGTTTCATATGGGGTAACTTTTTTTTTCATTCGCTTGTTTAAGTCATTATTCACCAAATGACTTGTAGAGTCCTTAGCCCGTTTAGATGAATTTTTATTAAAATCTTTTGATATATTTATATATGTGTTAATCATATTTTTTAGATCAGGATTTTCAGCTTCTAATATACTAATCTCCCGTTTCTCCCCCCCATACTTTCTGCGTTCTCATCTATGTGTGTGCCCAGGTGTTACACGTATGGGTGAGAAACAGTTAGCGTGGGTTTAGTTTTAGTTTTTTCCCCTATTGGCGGCTGTTATTGTGCTAGTGATTGCACGATGTACTTTACACCTGTGTGTGCGTATTAGGTAGTGTGTATTGTACATCGTTTCGCGATATTTTTTATTCATTTAATACATCATTAAATACTTAAAGCATTACTTCTACATATCTATCTTCATTCTTATATTTATATTAAATATTTCTAATTTTTTTTGATAATCGTTTGTATAGTAGAGTTACTGCATTTATTTGTGGAAACTTTGATATACTTGTATATTACTAGTATGCATATAAATATACTAGTGTATACTTGTATTTTTGCTTTAGTTTTTTATGCAATAATCATTAGCCTTGGCAGTCGATTACAGCAACACGTACGTATACCCATTAGCATATAAGTTTAGAAAACGTGGTTGAACTAGGGTGTCGGAGGTGCCCCGGGGCATGCTCTCTAGTTTAGGCTTTTGCACCCTGGTGGTATGTGTGAGAACCGTGGAGTGAGTGGGTGGGTATGTATGGTTTTTCTTAAAATGGGTAAAAATATGGATAATAGGCAGGCAGGTAGCATACTTCTCTGAATGAATGTGAAAACTTTAATTTTAAGTAGGTAGGATCCAGGAAAGGCATTAGACTTCTTGCTTCCACTCCGGAGTGGAAATTCCGCCTCCTGGTTTATACAGAATTGTTACAAAATTTTATCATCTCATTCTATATTATGCTTGATTTGTTAATTTTTTTTTGTGACTATTCTGTGATCTTTATGTATCATGTATCATGATTCAAAGGTATTTGCAACCATTTGAAACATTCATTTCTACTTCGATTTCATCTTAAACGAGATAGAATCGAATAAAATTCGCAAATTCTTTGATGCATTTGATACTTAGTTTTAAGTATTTCAGGATTAGCACTACGCACTATCGCGATTTCGTCTTACAGCTAGAAATATAATTAATATAATTAAATATAACATATTAATGAAATGAAAGTATTGCAAGAAAATGCATTGCATTTATTGCACTTTTTATTTCTATTTCATTTTATTACTCGACGTTAAAAGTGCGAAGTGTTATTAGGTCATCGAGGGATATTATCTGCTTGGACATTCGATTAATTGTTCTCGTGTATGGTCAATGAACTCCAAGTTCATTGATAATCCACGAGATAGAAAAGTAAACGAGAATTAAAATCATAACAAAATATGAGTTCATTTGCAAATTTAGTATGAGAGATCTTATCTTGCTCGCACGTAGAAAATGTCCAAATGCAGTTTTCAAGGAATGAAGAAAGAAGAGGCTAAAAGCCGAAGAGGCCCCCACTTAATTGTGGCTCAAGAGGGCAACTACAAGCTACTGAATTACTTTCAAAGGTTCATGTTCGAACCTTTTGAGAATGGTTCTTTAGTCATATTTTATATTTATTGTATTACTTTTTTGCTCGTCATTAATTTATAGTTGTAATTGGAGATGATGGATCATTCCATCTCCTTGGGACACCAACTTTGTGTCTAATCGTTAAAAAGATGCATTTGTGTTTAGAGTTAAAAAATTTTAATTCCCTTATTATTACATTTTAAATTGCCTAATTATCGTTTTTTGAATATTAAAGTAATCTCTCTTTTCTTTTTTTTGTCTTTAAGATTTTTAACTGCGCGATCCTATTTTATTAAATTTATAATGGTTTTTTTTCTATATAATTCAATTTAAAAGTATTTTATTATAATTAATTGATTTTTTTTTCTTTTTTCTGTAACTTAATATGTTTTTTCCCCCTTTTTTTTATATATATATATATTTTTTGTAAATGTAAAATCACGTGTTTAATTTTAAAATTATTACATTAGTAGATAGATATTTGATAAAAATAAATAGAGAATTCAATTTAAAAGTGCATCTACGAATTGGACGATTCATATGTTAGGCTACTTTATATCATTTGATTCTATAATTAATATAGTTTTCTTTTTGTTACAGGTGATCATCGTTGGATTTAACAACAAACCTTTGAGATCTTTTTCTATTTGATTTCCTTAAATTTTCTCATTTTTGAATATATGTATAAATGCATTTCTGAAGGCACACATATATAAACACTATATAAGAAATATAACATTGAATATTTGCACAGGTTTACAAAAGATTTTAAATATGTATTTTAACAAAATGTTGAATTTATTAATATTTCTGTTTCAGATTTAAGACTTTATTGGATCTACTGTTTTTTTTTTATTCCTATAATATTTATTACAGACATTTCAATAGGATGTGATTTTTTTTTGCATTTTTCTATGATACGAGAAAAAATTGTAGGGTATTCGAAAAATAATCTGTACAAAACTTTATGAGAAAAGGGATGAATAAAAAGATTAGGAAACCTAATCTTTTATCTATTAGCAACTTCAGAATTATAGTAGCCAAAAATCTGTAAGAATACTCAGTTATATCTACTGTTAAAAGAATAAAGTCTACATAGTTTCAAATTTTTCAAACAATTACTTTGTTGGTTGAATAAATAATTGATTATATAATACCAAAAATCACAGTTTATTTAGTAGGGAAAGTTGCATCGTTGTGCACACGCACAAACACAAACACACACACAGTCTAGTTTAAAATTTAAATAAATACTTGAAACCTGGGATATATCTTTTTTTTATTCTTTTTTTTTTGCTTACTGTTAGGGCCTCTCGTTATAAAATTCTTTTGTTTATATATATAATATTTTGAGAAATATTATTTATTTAAATAATAATTCTATATAACGTTGTTTAAATATAATCTTATTCGTTTATACCAACGAAGCTAGTCATTTAGTTACATGTATTGTTATATTTGATTGTGAGTGTGAATCTTTATCTTATCGATTAAAACACACGGTATCAGTTAAGCCAATGAAATAATAGAAGCTTTCTCTCTCTGTCTCTCTTTTTCCGTTTTAAACTTGTAATAGGTCGTAATTTTTGTTATTACAAATTATTCTCAATCTTTTATAACATATTAAAAAAAAAAAAAATAACCAATAATCCAGTATATTTAAAGTGGTATTACGTACGTATCATTTTACATAGATTTCGAATGATCTAAAAGCGTTAAAAACTCTGGACCGGAAAAAAAGAAAATAAACTGAAAAGAGAGGATATAAATACAAAAGAGAAAGAGAAAGAGAAAGAGAAAGAGAAAGAGAAAAAAAAGAAAAAAAAAAAAGATTTCAAACTGTTTGATGTAAATCTTAATCTCCCTTGTGGGGTGTAGGGAAATATTATACGGACAGGTAGATATTCTCGTAACAATATATTAAGAGAGAGTGTGTGTGTGTGTGTGTGTGAAAGAGAGAGAGAAGAGTAATTGAGCGGATTTCAATCTCTTTATAGCATATACCTTCCTCTTAACCAATATAATTCTTGTAGATTTTGTTTCGTTCCCTTCCAGGTGGATGCATTTCGTGACGAGGCCCTTATGGCACGACCTAGCGATATAATGACTTTGTTTATCACGTCATAAGGCGTCCAGGTGAAATATTGCATCGGATTGGTGTTGTTTCTCTTTCTCTCTCTCTCTCTCTCTCTCTCTCTCTCTCTTTCTTTCTATCTTTCTTCAATTTAATTGCCATTCGGCACTGTTAACTTCGAAACGACTTTACGCAATAATAATCGTAATATAAACCTTAGGTGGGTTTGCACGAACCTACCTAACTACCTTACACAGCAGCAACAGTCCCTTCTTATTCGTTCAAGTAAACGAACTAACAACACGAATTACGTTGCGAATCGATTTTGTCGTATTCTTCCTTCTCGTCTCGTCTCGTCATAGTGGTCGTCATAATCGTCATAATTGTTGTCGCGAAAGAAGAATTTTTAACGTGTTAAAAGAAGAGAAAAAAAGAGAAGAAGAGAAAAAGGGGAAGAGAAAAAGATACGAGTTACCTGTTTTCTAGCAGACGGAGTTCATCGGCAAATTGAGGTGACTCACGTTTTCCCGTTACGTCAACGACGTTGCTATGGAGATAGCTCGATACTTTTTTTTCTTTTTATCTTTTTCTTCTTCTCTTCTCTTCTCTTCTCTTTTTTTTTTTTACCTCTTACACACGAGATATATTTTGCTACTTTTTTTCTTTTAATTTATTCAAATACTTGTTGCTACTACTACTACTTCGTTTTCTCTTTCGTAAACTGCGTTGTATTTTCGAACGATACGATTTAAAATTAAATAATAAATATACATATATTTGTAAATATATTGAAGAAAGATGAATACACGATAATAATAATAATAATAAATTTTAATTCTAAATAACTAATAAATAATTAAAAATATTTTTCTTATAATTTAAAAATGATCAAGTGCACGCGTACTTTACGAAAATTCAAAGTCGATTTTCTCGAAAACAAAGCCTTAAACGAAAAATTTCTGTTTTATATTTTTAATTTATTTTTTTTCATGTAGAATCACCCCTCTTTCGCTTGTACCAATAGTTACAGATCACTCTGTTTATTTATACATATATATATTTTGTGCATAAACATCTATCTACCTATTAATCTCTTTCCTTCTTCTTTTTTTTCTTCTCTTATTTTTTTTTGCCGACAAAAGGGGTAGTAGAGATCGAACGTAGAAAGTGAATCGGTCGATTACACGGTAGCCTTCCTTCTCGTTCGTTGGACCCTTTCTTTCCAGTTTCCAGTCGGTCGAGTATTTTATGAGTCAGTCTGGACCGCCTTTGCGGAAGGAAACGGTGCTTAGACTATCTCCCCTTCCCACCCAATCCCTCCCTTTTCTCTTTATCCCCGAATGGAGAGTTAGAACAAAACGTTAAAAGAAAAATGAACTTTGTTTGTAGATGATAAAGTATATAACTCTTCAATATATTATTTTATTTATTTATTATTTACTATCGGTGTACAATTTTATTTAAATCACATGAAATTGTTTAAATTATCTATAATTATCTTGATTTTTTTTGTAATCTGACTCAGTTTTTTGTAATTATTGATTTATTTCGTAGAACAAAATAATATTTATTTATTTTTAATTATTTTAAATATTTATAATATGTTATCCTTTCTCTTTCTCCTTTTATTTAAAAAAGAAAGAAAAAAAAAGAAACAAAAAGCAAATTAGTGAATTCGACCACGTGTGCTTACTCATACACATGTATAAATGGCAAAGAACATATGTATCGTCTATTCGATCTTACGATTCGTGGATCTACGATGGATCTATGCTAATACCTGATCGTTAATACATTCAACGAGGATCCTAATCGGTAAGTAATAATCTTACTTTGGCATCGTAGAATTAAAACGCCCGCACAGGTGGTGGGCATCGCGTGTAACCCCAACTGCTCTCCTTTTAGGAGTATTCACTTATGTATATATAGGTATATATATATATGTATATATGTATATGACGTCATCGTACGAGCCTACGTTGATAACAGTCTTATACTATCAATAGGTATTTAACTCTTTTTAGATTCTTTGAATCATATATTGTAACGTTTTATAAGATAACTGATTATTATAAGTTGATAAATAATACAATAATAACAATCTTTCAATTATATCATAATTATATGTTATTAATCAATGTTTTATTGAGTTAATGCCAAGTATAAGATATTTTTCTTCAAACTAATAATATTCTCTCACGATGATAGGAGAATGTACTTCATTTTTAACAAGATTTCTTATCAAACAGTCTAGAACGTATATAAAATAATCGATAAAATAAAGATATACATAATAATATATCTAATAATCAAAGTTGTATGTCTATGACTCTCACTATCTCTCTCTCTCTTTTTTTTCTTCATATTTTATCTTTCTTCGAAAAAAAAAAGAATGTTGAATCACGACTAAAATAATAAATCCGGTAAACGACGTAAATCTTTTTGGGGCGACGAATTAATGTAAATTCATGCGAGTGGACTAACTAATCGGTCCTTGTACACCTGCAAGTAACATATGGTGTTTTCTATTTTTGGAACACACTGTATATAACCTAAATGTAACCATATACATATATGTATATGTATAGATACCATAATATGACTAGAAAATATATTTATATATATATATATACATAGTTGGTGATGATGGTGGTTGGTCTCGACCCTATGTAGATGAGCTTGGAAGCGACTTCGAACCCTCAACCCCAATTATTATGTGGAACGCGTAGAGGCTAGAAGGATTACGAGCCATTATCATTCCAAAGTCGAGGGGTGTCCAACTACTAGTAGCTGGTCTGCTAGCTGAACTGTTTTCTCCTTTCTCCTAACTCTAAGGGGGAGGAACACAGGGTGGGAGGTGGGGTTACACGAGCAACCTTGGAGAAAAACTCGAGCATATGTTTAATAAGTACGTATGGCGTTTCCTCGTCTTCCCCTGACCCCTCCCCCTGTCCCCAACCACCTCCTCCCATCCTATTCGTTTCAACTCGACATCTGTTAATTAAATTTCAATGGGGAGTAATTGGAAAACTTATCTCGATTTTGTCATCGATTTTCATGTTATCATTATTGGTATTATTTTCTTTTTTCTTTTTTTTTTTTTTTTGATACTGTAAAAGATTTTTTTCGAGTATATTTTATTTTAATTCGTCTGTGTGAAGTTAATGTCAGATGATTTTTGTTTTTTTTGTTTTCTTCTATTTTGATCTCAGGTTTATTAACCGTGCTTACATGTTTGACTTCTTTATGGGTGGCCGTATTTAAATGTGTTTTGTTTTATACAGTAAAGAAATTAATTTAGGAAAACTATAAAATGGATATCTTGAAAATTTCAAAGTGAAATTTATTATAATAACCATCCCAGAGATACAAAGATTTGACAAACACGATAATCTCATAGAAATTCTAAGATTGTATGAGAATTTTAAACATTTCTTTTTTCGTTACACGATCTGTGAAATATTCTGTAAAGCTTACAATTTGCAATAGCATATTTTGAAAAAATTTGAGATGTTACTTTGAACACATATAAATATAAATTGTAAAAGAACACAGGTGTAAATATTAAAATATTTTTTGAAATTAATTTCAGAAAAAATCAATTTCAAAACGAGTGACCCCCGCCCCCCCCTAGTAGCACAAAATATTGAAAAATATTGAATACATGTGTATTTAATATTAAAAAAAAAACATTAAACCTCTTTTTAATATTAAATACACATGTATTCAATATTTTTCAATATTCTGTGCTACTAGGGCCCACTTTGATGATCTAACGGGAAAAAAATAATTCAACGTGTGTATATTCTGAATTACATTTAAACGAATATTCTTTGAACAAAGATCCCCCCAAAAAATTAATAAAAATCACCAAAGAGTTTCCTGCATAGATGGATAAGGATTAAGAAACGAGATGATAAAAAGAAAAAGAAAAAGAAAAAAAAAACAAAATCCAAAACTAACGAGAGAAGTGTTTCGAAAATAAGTCTTTAGAAATTTCGATCGTTAACCTCATGATAAATAACGAAAGTTCGGATATATCTTCCGAAAGATCAGGTTTGGATAATGAGAGAGGTAGGGGCTGACTCGCAGGTGTGGGATGAGAACCTGCTACTGGGTTACACACCATTGGCGTACCCACCGAAAAATCATTTCCTGTTCGTACAAGAAACTAACGACCAAAGATCAACGTTTATTATTTTTCTTTTAATTTTTTTTTCCTGCCTATTTATTTTTCTTATTTTTACTTATAAAATTTCAACGTTGCGACATGCGAATCTACTCGAATTGAAACTAATGACGCGTAAAGTTGACGTAAAAAATAAAAAAAGGAATAAAATAAATTTAATAACGAGCCGAATTCGTTACGGTTCAAACCCATTGATTGCCATGGACGCATATATGCGTTTGGTAAAAGTTGCTAGAGTGAACTATATGTGTATTTCAAATAATTTAATGTTGATTTGCATTTTGATTTATTTTTATTGAGTTTTGTCATATAATATCAATTATATTAACACTATGCCGTCCACAGATTTTAGATATGTTTCTTTTATTCGACGCTGGCATTAATAGCTTGGAAATTTTGGATTTTTAAAAAATTTAGAAGGTGGCGGCAATATTTATTGCTTTAATTAAAATATGTTATCCAAAAATTTATCTTACTTAATTCTTGATTAAATAAGCACAATTTTATAGTTATTATGCTCCCCTAAACATCCACGAAATATAATTCAAATGTTATTTTTTGGTTTTTTTTAAATGGCACCAGCGTAGTGTCACAGGACGCCATAGTGTTAAGAAAGAAAACATTTCTAATTCTTAAATATAATTTATTAGATCTGGTTATTCCGTTCGTACAAAAAAAAAAAAAAAAAACACTTCAGTTAAAAATATTCACCACTCAATGAGTTGGATTAAATATAAAAAATTGAAATAAACCATGAGTAATTATCCTTTGACAGTTGTTTACAAGTTTTTCAATTAGTTATAAAAAGAGAAAAAAAAGTAGGAAGTAACTTTCTTATCTCTAAAAGAAAATAAAAAAGAAAGAAAGAAAGAAGATTCATTTAGACCCGAATCACAATTTCCAACAGAATTGTCCTTGGCATTCGAATAAATTTCAGGAAAGCAACCCATAGCTTGCTTATCCAGCCAATGAACGAATGAACGAATGAACGAACGAACGAACGAACCTAGTTCACAGAAGGGAGAAAAGATAAAGAAATAAATTTCAAGAATCGAGAGACGTTCGGAACACAAGCGACGAAGAAAATCGAGTCGGCTAATTGCAGACGACTTTTCCTTCGTCGCTAGGAAATCTTCTTCTTGGTCTTTCGCATTCCATGTCGTTCTTCTTCTTCTTCTTCTTCTTCTTTCTTCTTTCTTCTTTCTTTTCTATATATGTATGTTCTTCTTAGCGT
The DNA here is from genome assembly GCF_049000335.1 of Polistes dominula. Lineage (NCBI taxonomy): Eukaryota > Metazoa > Arthropoda > Insecta > Hymenoptera > Vespidae > Polistes > Polistes dominula. The sequence continues at coordinate 1,622,001 of NW_028300968.1, read as the reverse complement.
GTAAGAAAGAAAAGGAATTCAATGGAAGAAAGAAAGAGAAAGAAACAACATTGGTAGAATAGTGGAATGTAATTTTGCCTTGGGTGAAATTTCAACAAGCAGAACGAAACATACACACACACATATACATACATACATATATATATATACATATATACACAAGTTAACTTCTCTTTCTCTCTATCATTCCAACCCTTATTACTCCCTTATGTGAGACTCGACCACCACCACTACCACCACTACCATAACCACCACCAGTAAAAGCAACAACAGCCCCACACCATAGAACCTGTGCTTACTGGGAGCGGCAGAGATGTGCCGCACCTATAAAAGTCTCTTCTCCATTATATTGAACGACCCCACACCACCTATACTACCTACGAATGTGCTACCGTACTTACGAGGCACGCTGCTCACAGGTTAAGGGCGGGGAGGTTGGGGTTGGTTGTTGTCAGACGAACAAAGATAGAGAAACAGAGATAGGGAACCAGAACCTAGAGATAGAAAGAGATCCGATTTCTTTTATAAAACGATGATGAAACGCCTTGGAACCTGGAAGATTGCGTTTTTCGCTTTTAATTTAAGAAATATTGTATCCGCACGTGTTGCGACTTCCTATTTCCTTTCTTTTTTTCCTAAAAGTACATATATGTGTACGCGTGTGTGTATGATTTATATTAATAAAAACAGAATTTACAACAAATAAATTAATTTAATAAAATAAGAAACTTATGTTAACTCTTTGAGGCACAGAATTTCAGATAATATTGGGTTGGCAAGAAAGTAATTTCGGCTTGCACCAATGTTTGTTTTGTTATTCTTTTGTTAATGTTAGAATTTTGTTCTTTTGAGGTTTGGTAGTTGACACTTTTTAGGTTGCTATAGAAACAATTTCCGTGTAATTTTATTTACAACTGTTAGTTTAGAACATTTCAAGGTGGGACTAAAAATGTCCCAACATGCATTTACGATGCATCATATAGGTAGGGACACTTTTAATGCCATCGTGTCCCATAAGAGTTAACGAAGAAAAATACAAAATGTAAAAATGTTGTCTAAATATTTTTGAATAAATGATTTTTTTTTTGTTATCATCGAACGTACTGATCTTCCATGTACAAGGCTGTTACGAACTGACATGTTTGCCAAACGAGAATATCGCTGTATCGTCATCGTCGTCGTCGTCGTCGTCGTCGTCATCATCGTCTGGTCATTTCATCATATCTACCAGCACCACCACCATCATCATCGTGGGCGCACTAGCAACGATGACGGTCGATGATGACTTTGATTCGCAAACACGAACCCCAATTACACGGGGATGCTATCCGTACGGTAGCTGACCGTGCATTAGCTGCACCAACAATGCATTATTCAGTGCATACACGTTGTGTTGACGTATTTGCCTGTTTCGTAATATGATTGCTGCGATATTATTCCGTGTGCCCGCTTCAACGTAGTCCCGCCTCCCTCCCCCTGTCCCCTCGGTAGCCGCTTTTCTATCAAAAGCAACCCTCCCACCCCCTTAACCACTTTACTTCTCATCGTATATCTCAAATTTTCGAGGTATCGTCGACAAATTAATCTGCCTTTCTTCCATCGTTCGTTCATGCGTATAATCTTCTTTGGTCTATTGGTTTCCGTTCTTCTTCTTTTCCATTTTGTCCTGTTCATCTTTTGTAATCCCCCTTTTTTAGATTTTCCAAAAAGAAGGAGGAAAGAATAAAAAGGTTACCATTTAACAATGTGTACAACATACATGTATACTCGTTTGGATTATTTAGTTGACATAAAGAGGAATCACGCGATACACATCGTTGCATATACTCGTCAAATGCATTGAAACATTCATGTATTTGTATTCCCGTTTGTCATTAAACGCGTTATTAATCTATAATAGGTAATTTTGTATAAATGAGTTAATACGTAGGTTTTAACATCCGATAATATCAATTCGTTTCATTTTCACGCACGAACGAATGTTCGATGGAAGAGATGAAGAGAGTCATTTTAGTTAGGAAATGAATGATAATAATTTACACGTCAGAGAATTTTGTTATTTACGAGAAACACAGATGATAATATAATATATATATGTATATAATATTTGTGATAGAATTGCGAGTGGTATAACTGTCGTTAGGTAGGTAGGTATAAGTACGTTAAACTTTTAATAGAGCCATGCAGAACTTCATGCTATTATTTCTCACGTATACTATTCGTGACCGTGGTACCGATGAAACTACCATTGTATATACTTTTACCTTATGTGCCATTTAAACTTGCTATTCTTCGACGAACTTCCGCGTACCTGTCTTGATTGACATCGTCGAATGTTAAAGTTGCTTCTTCTTCTTCTTCTTCTACTTCTTCTTCTACTTCTTCTTCTACTTACAGACACGTTTTTAACGTCGCCTCACGTGTGACTCGATACCTTCGATTACGAGACTACTATCAATGATGAACAATATAACTAACTTGACAACATCCAATTACGCGACGAGATTCTTTTCCTTTTTATGAAAACAAAATCTTCTCATTTGATTATAGAGGAATTTGTTAAGTGTTTTAAAACGATGAAAACATGTTCAAACCACATAATCTTTTTTTTGTGTAAATTTTGTATTATTTGTCAAAAAGAAATAATGCGTATTTTTTTAAACTAAAATTTGATTTGCTTTAAAAAAAAATCATAAAAAAAGAAACTTGTAAGCTTAAACAAGTGAAATTTATAAAATTCTAATGCAGCTGCATCTATTGTTTACTAAAAAACCAAGTAATGTTTAACTAAATAGACAATAAAAAAATTATAAATTGCTAGATAAATTGCTGTATCTTTTAAGTTGGAAAATATCAAATAAAATAAATCATTTTTTACTTAGTTTGGTAAAGTAGTTTCGATGTTTATAGGAGACGAACAATTATAAGTTATTATAATTATAATATTATATTTAAAATATAATATTATATATAATTATATATATATAATTAATATAATATATAAAAATTATAATGTTTTCATAATATAATGTAATATAGTTTATAACTATTGTTAATAAACTAAATAGCGTAATATTCTAAACTATTTATTTTTTAATTTTTTATATTAGAATAACGTAATTATTTGGGTATCATCCAAAAGTTTTTTTTTTTTGACCAAGTAGATTTTTATGAATAAATATGATTTATGAATTAATTAGTGAGAGAAAGAGAGAGGGATAGAGAAAGAAATACAATTGTCACGTAATAAA